>NC_046162.1:70573616-70877783 GCF_011064425.1 Rattus rattus | reverse complement strand
GACTCTCTGGGCTGGAATGATACACTGGGCAGCCGTGTTCATAGGGATGTATATACATATTCATGTGTAGGCAGGCAAATGTGCACATACATGCACTTACATGTAGAGGCCAGAGGTCAACATCTGGTGTCTGCACAACTGTTCTCCACCTTGTCTGAGTGAAACAGGAGCTTGCAGATGCCTGACAAGCCAGTCCCCAGGGATCCCCTCCCATCTCCACCCCACTGAGAGCGAGGATTATAGGTAATACCACTACGCTCGGATATTTTTTTCTTGTATGGATGCTGGGAGATTGAAATCAAGTCTCCGTGTTTACATACCAAAAGCTTGGTTTTTCGAGGAAACTAAGTTATCTCATATATTAGATTAAACTTAGTAAATATATTTCTTCCATTATGCTGATGAGGAAACTGAGTCGTCAAACAATTGCTAATGAGATGGGTGCCTTCAATGGAGGCATGTGAGATGGCTTCAGAGTCTACCTGTTGTTTGTAATTATAATATGAGGGTAAAGTGGGTCTTATAATTTATTTTATTTTATTTTTTACTTAGTCACTTTACATCCTGCTCACTGCCTGGTCACCCCTTTCCCCGCCCCCTTCCCCTTCTCCTTCGAGTGAGTGGGACCCCCCCAGGCACTATACCACTCCTGGGCATATATCCAAATGATGCTGCAACATCCCAGAAAGGCACTTGCTTACCTGTGTTCATAGCAGCCTTATTCGTAATGCCCAGAATCTGAAAACAACCTCAACTGGAGAGTGGATAAAGGAAAATGTGCTACATCTACAGGACGAAATACTATTCGGCTATTAAAACAAAGACAGCATGAATTTTTCGGGCAAATGGATGGAACTTGAGACTATCATCCTGAGTGAGGCAACCCAGACCCAAAAGGACATGCGTGCTGTGTACTCACTTATAAGTGGACATTAGCCATAGAGTACAGGGTACACATGCCACACTCCACGGACACGAAGAAGCTAAACAAGAAGGAAGGCCCAAGCAAGGAAGCTTAAAAATAACAAAAGTTCTACTGACTGAACCATCTCCTCAGCTACTGAAAATAGTTAAGTATTACTTTAATAATTCTCATCTGTTTCCTTCCAGACCCTAAAGATATGAGACTTAGGACATCTGAACATGTGTCCTGGAATCAGTCCAGTTTCCAGCACTGTCCGTTCCTAGCTATATCATCCCAAGGAAGTTATCTGAACATTTTAAGGTTTAGCTGTATCACCCATAAAATATAAACACTGATAGCATCTGCCCTGTATACTGACACAAATATTAATGATAGAAAGAAAGCCCAGGGGTTAAAGTAATGTATGTCAATGGTAGAGCAGCTGCCTATCGTGCCTGGGTTCAGTCCCTGGTTCCAAAAGAAATAAAGAAAAGAAAAAAGAAAGTCCCGAGATCCGAATCCTGGTGTAGAGTTCAAAGTTGTCAGTGATGAGAGGTGCTAGCTCTCTTGTTAGAGGAAATAGAAACACAATGCTCTAATCCTTGGCATTTAGACAATGTCACAGGGAACTCCTGCACTGTGAAGACTCCTTAGAAGATGCGTAGAACACACCACTCAGACTGTAGTGATGTTGCTAGGAAGCAGGCGTTGTTTCTGAGTCATGAACAAGGGCACTAAGGAGGAGAGCCTTCTTGAATGGGCCATCCTCCCTCCGTGACAAAGTACAGACCTGGGGACTTGAAGTTATAGCAAAGCTCTGGGGTTCACTAAGAGATTCAAGTCTTCAGCATAAAGAGCTTTCAGTCCTAAACCTAACACCTATGGTAGCTCCAGTGAGGGAGGGAGGGAGTGGGAGGAAAAGGAGACACAGACGATAGACAATCCACCTGTTCACCACTAAACCGGGCATTTCTCAGGAAAATATTTACTCTTAGCTAAACAAGGACTTCAAGAGACTAAAGCAAGTCAAACTTCCATGCGTCACCCTGGCTTCCTCATCTTAAAAAAAATCCCAACGAAATGGTGTATCTATCATCTATCAGATTTATTATTAGTTATTATTATTTATTTATTAGTGCCATCGAAAGCATAAACCCCAGCACGAGTTGGGCTTTGAGGAGAAAGGCACTGAGCAGGCCACAAGCAAGAATGTAAAACTGTGCTGTTTGGGGACAGTAACTTGGCAGCGTGTACCTAACACCCTAAGACCCAGTAAGCAATTTCACTTTTAACAATTTCTCCTGTGAAAATTAGATATTTCTGTAGACATTTATGCCAAGACGTGGTCATCTCAGCCTCACGTGGGAAGAAGCAACGGGAAGCCTGCAATGGAGAGCTTCGTAAAGGGTTAGATAAATGACAGAAGGACGCCAGGCATGGCGGCTCCTGTGTCTGTACCCCAGCTACTTGGACACAGAGGTGGGAGGGTCACTGTTCCCACAATTTCCAGATACACCTGGGCAACATGGCAACATACACACCCCCACTAAGGAAAACAAAGACAGAAATGAAATGACAACAGAACATTTATCAAGTAAAAATATTATATACCCAACCCCTAATTTCTAGGAAAATCTTTAAGAAATCGAGGAAGTACTCGTAAGTAGAAAAAAGAGGGGTAACACTGCATACAGTTTCATTATGAAATAGATGTATGGTGGTGCCCTAAAGAGAGAGTGAGATGCAAGGTTTTAAATGGCTTCTCCCCCTTTTAAACCTGCTCCAGAGAATATGTATTCATATCATACGTCTACACACGGGGGCAGGAAGGTTGGCTTTAAGACTTTTGCTTTGTATTTGCTCTTGCCTTCTATCACACACTCCTTCCTAAATTCATTCTCCCACCCCTCACACAAACACACATATACATACATGTACACACACACATAGGCTCACATGCATATCAGATATGTACACATATGTGCACAGGCTTACATATGCATATACATACACGCACACATGCAGATGTATACACACATCTATAAGCAGACATATGTGTATGTACACACATACATGTACACACATATACACAGGTACACATAGGTACACATATATGTACATACACATATGCAGATGTTCATATGCATATACACATGTGAATACACATGCAGATGTATACACATAACTTTCAGCCGACGTGTATATGTACACACACATACATGTACATGAACATACATAGGTACACATATGTACATACACATGTGCAGATGTGCATATGCATATACACATGTACACACACATGCAGATGTATACACACATCTACAAGCAGACACATGTACACACACACATACACACTAGTATTTTTCAATTGACTCCCTCCCAAGCCACCGCTGGATTTAGGCTGCACCTGAAACTTTCAGATAGAAGGAACTTCTACTCCATTCAACAAGTAGCATTCCACCCTGCCAAAAGACTCCAAATGAGTGGGAGGATTGCTACACTCGGTAACCGTATCTTCACATCTTAAATTAATAGCTACCATATTCTATGAACTAACAGTTTAAACCTGAATTGAAATAATGCTAAAAATAGCCCCGCTCCCGGGCCAATTATTTTTCCCAGTGGGAGACGTGTGGCTGGCAGGGTTCCTTCCTGTAGTGAAGGAGAGGGGCTGGGAGGCAGCGATCTATAATACCAAGGCTCCTGGGTGGGAAATGAGGCCCTGATAAAATGGGGCTCCGGAAACCCCAAAACACTTCTCCACGGTTTATGCAACTATTGAGGCCTTTCCATGGTTAGCTCTTGTAGCAGGGTTGGTGAAAGGGAAAATAAGAGAGAATCTGGAGGGGGTTGTGATGTCATTATTTTTATTTCTGCATTTTGGGGGCTAGCACCCTGAGTCCTGGGCACGCTAAGGACGTACTCCTGCTAAGCTATACGCCGGGTCTGAAGATTGTCCGCTGTAAACTGCTAAGCAATGGTAAAAATAACAATAACCCTGATTTATGGGTATACCAGCAATAAATAAAAGGCAAAATTCGTTAGCAGTAAGAACTGTTCCTTGTTTTCCGATGTTCACTGGAGCCAAAAGCTAACTCTTACCCCTCTGCCAGCTCCCTCCTGAGGCTGCACCACACCTGGCTTAGCAAACTCTGGGCTTCCTGATACTAAACAAGCACATTCCCGATGCCAGGATTTGAAAATTGCATCATATCTTAGTTCAACAACACTACTCCGGGCCATCAGATGGCTTGTTTTCTTTAGAACACTGTCTAAATGGCCCTGTGCTCCTCTGGGGTTCACTGGCTTACCACGTGACTTACCTCCACCCACAGAACAGAAGTCTCATGAGAACGGTGCTCTCCCGCCCCGTCCACTGCTAAACACTGCACTTAGAACCCAGAGGTGCCTGCTGCCATCCACTGACTGTGAGTGATGATTCAAAGACCAGCCAACATTAGTCACTTTCACCCCCGTGGGGACAGACTCTCTTCCGACCTAATAGTTTAGACATAAATCCTCCCTTGCAAAGTCATTCTGACCTCCCTAACTGCCCCTGTGTCCCCTTCAGGTCCCAGGGTAGGATCTTGCTGGATGTGGGATAAGCCCAGCCTCCCTCCAAACTCACTGCAGAATGACTAAGAACTTCTTAAAATGCTAAGACTTGGGGTTGGGGATTTAGCTCAGTGGTAGAGCGCTTGCCTTGCAATTGCAAGGCTCTGGGTTCGGTCCTCAGCTCTGAAAAAAAGAAAAAAAATGCTAAGACACTTTGTGGATGAGCAAAGGCCTCTTCTCCGTGCCTGCCTCCTCAGGTATCACTGGAACTGAAAGCCCCACAGTGACCTCCGTCACCAGGGTATAACACACATGTCTTCTGTAGCTCTTCACAATCCTCTCGGCCTCTCTGCCTGCAGACGGCCAGCTAGCCCTGGAGTCTCCTCCTCCCCATAGGAGTCTCTTCTCAGAACAGGGGCTCACCAGCCCCTACCAGTTCTCTGGAAAGCTCGTGTGTGCATGCATAACCACACGCTCTGCAGCATGCTGGGGGGCTTCCTGTGAGAAACCATGCTTGCCCACACTCTGCAAAAACCCAGGCTTAAGCACTACTTCCAACTCAAAGCAGTGATGGCCCACTCCTGGGTAGCAAAGGCCAGCGCCAGAGAACCCAGACGCAGAGTAGCAGGGCTGCACCAAGCGGCAGTCTGCCATTCCCCGCCATTCCCCGCACCTCCCCACTCCACAGACCTGCTGCATGCCTTTCCCCAGTGACAGCACCACCTGTCAGCATGATGAACAGATGCAGAGTGGTTTTACAGAGCATAGACGGGGAGGACTTTAGAAGCCAAACACGGTGCCTGGGTTTGTCAGGGGTCACCCATCACTTCCGTAGCACCCTGAATCTTACAACAGCATTGGTTCGTGTTCTGGATTACCTCAGTCTGAAGCGAGCTATTGTTATTTCCCTCTCACACCAGTATGTAATGTTTGTCTTACACAACTCCCCCACTGTTTAGCCAACAAAGTGCCTAATGGGCCTCCCGAAAGTGCCTGTCTCCTGCTGGTCTAGGCTGTGTATTTTTCACTTGAGACACATATGCATGTAGATAGATCAGAAAGCATGCTGTCCCCGAAGTGCCTCGGTGGGGCCTTCCGGCATCTTTAAATTGAACAAAACCCTCCATTACATACACAGTAGAAAGAGCTGAAGATCTGGCTGTTTGGTGTGGCCCGTATTTCCTCTTACATGTGGATGTACAGAATTCCTAAGTATAATTACATTAAGCCACAGCTATTAATATGCAAAAGTGTGCCTGTTTGCCATCCCAGGTCACTGAGCTCTTGTGAGGAGGCCCTGCTGACTAAACATTTCCCAGGTCCGCACAATCCCCTGCCTCTCTGCACATTAATAAACCTGCTAGTGAATGCATGCAAAATTAAAGGCACTTTTCCAGTGACAGCCCCTGAGAGGCTAAGGTAGTAATAAATGAGGTTAGTTCAGAACCACAGAGGACTCACACAGGCCAAAGCCCCAAATATGGTAAAGCTGAGTGAGCACTCCACAAGACAAGTGGCTCTGTTGCAAGGCAATACCTTTCCTGGTTACAGGCGCAGACACTGCTAGCCGCTGCCTGTACACACAGATGCACTCTGGTGTCCCCTTCCCACAGAAGCCAATGCTAATTGCCCAGTCTGTTGAAAAGCACATTTTCTTGTTGTTTCCCATGACAACACTTGGGTTGCCTTCTCCATTCAACATCGGAAGAGTACCTGCTTACAGGCCATTCCACCAAAGAGGAAGATCAGAATGTAATAGAGGGGTGTATGTGTATGTGCATGTGAGCGTGCGCGCACGTGTGTGAGATGCGTGTTGCATGTGTGTGTAATGTAGTATATATGTGTGTGAGTGAGCATGGTGTGTGTGTGGGGGGGGATGGGTGAGGTGTGTGGTGATATGTGGTGTGTATGTATTGTGGTATGTGTGTATGTGTTTAGTGTGTAATATGTATATGTGAGCATATTTGTGTGTATGTGTGTGGTATGTATTTGTGTGATGTATGTCTGTGTGGTGTGTGTATATTGTGTATAGTGTCTAACATGTATGCATGTGTGTTTGTATATGTGTTGTATGTGGTATCTAGTGTGTATATGTATATGTATGAGTAGGTATGTTTGTATATGTGTTGTGTGTGTAATATGTGTGTGTGGTGTCTAGTGTGTATGTGTATATATGAGTAGGTGTGTGTGTATGTGTGTGTATGTGTGTGTAAGTGTGTGTATATGTGGGATGGACCTGTGTGGTGTGTGTATATGTGTGTATGGTATATAGTGTGTGTGTGTACTTGTGTGTATATGTGTGGTATGTGTAATATGTGTGTGGTGTCTAGTGTGTATGTGTGTATGAGTAGGTATGTATATGTGTGTGTATGTGTGTGTAATGTCAGTGTGGTGTGTGTGTATATGTGTACGGTATCTAGCATGTGCACGTGTGTATATGTGTTGTGTATGTAATATGTGTGTGTGCAGCGTCTAATGTATGTATGTATATATGTGTATGTGTGTGATATGTCTGTGTGGTATGTGTGTATATGTATATGGTGTACAGTATATGTGAATGTGCATGCAATGTGTATGGTGTCTAATGTGTGTGTATGTGTGTATATGAGTAGATGTGTATGTATGCATGTGTATGAGTGTGTGTGTATATGTGTGCTGTGTGTAATATATGTGTGTATATGTGTATATGTATATGATGTGTCTGTGTGGTGTGTATATAGGTATATATGGTATCTAGTGTGTGTGCACTTGTGTGTATATGTGTGGTGTGTGTAATATGTATGTGGTGTCTAGTGTGTATGTGTGTGTATAAGTAGGTGTGTGTGTATGTTTGTACTTATTTGTAGTGTCAGTGTAGTGTGTGTATATGTGTATGGTGTCTAGTGTGTGTGCGCATGTTGTATATTTAATATGTGTGTGTCTAATGTGTGTATGTATATGTGTGTGTATGTGTGTGATATGTCTGTGTGGTATGTGTATGTATATATATATATATGGTATACAGTGTATGTGAACGTACATGCAATGTGTATGGTGTCTAATGTGTGTGTATGAGTAGGTGTGTGTGCATATATGTGTGCTGTGTGTAATATGTGCACTGTGTGTAATATGTGTGTGTGGTATCTAGTGTGTGTATGTGTATATATGTATGTGATGTGTCTGTGTGGTGTGTATATAGGTATATATGGTGTCTGGTGTGTGTGCACATGTGTGTATATGTGTTGTACGTTTATGTGTATGAGTGAGTAAGGGGGTGGTGTTTGGAGGTGTAGGAGCTTGTGAAGGCTGAGGTAGGCGTGCATATGGTAAATCCTGAGAGAAAAATTGGAGGATTTGCTCCACTGTCTTTCTCAATCCATTTAGAAAATTTCTAAAAAAATTAAAGTGAACTAACACAGAGTGGATGCTTACGATGGCTAATTTTGATTGTCAACTCAATGGGATTCAGAATCACCAATCACCATGGTAAACAGTCCCTGTGTGAGACTGTGAGAGATTATCTGGATGGGTCACCTGGGGTGGGAAGACACACTAATTGTGTGTGACCATTCCATGGGCTTGGTAGGGTCTCAGATTGACTGAAAGGGGAAAAGTAAGCTGGGGTCCAACAGTCATTGCTCTGTGCTTCCGACAGGGTGCTCTGGAACCAGCTGCCTAACGCTCCTGCAACCGGACCCTCTCTGCCATAGTGAGCGGAAGTAAACCATGCCCTCTCTAACAAGGAGAGTCGAAGTAAAACCCTCCTGCCTTAAAGACCCTTATCCAGGTATTTTTTGTCACAGCAACAAGACAGGTACTAATACAGTGTTCCATCGTTAAACGGGCCATTAAAAAGCTGGGGGTTTGTGGTTGTATTTGTTTGCCTCTTTGTCTCATCGGCCTCATGGCTGATGAAAAGGGGCTGTGGCTCTGGCTTTTCCTTCCAGCTGCTGCCGGGCACTGTGGTGGGCAGGGCCAAAGATACCGTGAGCCTGCCCCACAGGTAATAATATCTGGGCCATCTGAGAGGAGCAGATGGGATGTATAAGGAGGAAAAACGAAGCTTTCTTCTGCTCTTGAAGAAGGAGGAGGAGGTCACCAAACCATCCAAGACACATGCCACACTCAACTGTTTACAAGACGGAAGAATGGACCACAGAGCCCGTGGAAGTGGCAGGGAGACTTGCACCCTTTGATCTCCACATGTGTGGGCTGGGTGAAAGCAACCACAATGGGAGGGATCACGTGGTCCTCCCCTCTCTGCTCTCAAAGCTCCTCCCAGGATGCACAGCATGAGAGCGGCTGAAGAGAGCCATAAGCAGCCCCAGTCAGAACCCCCACGGTGGGGAGTAAAGGCACCTGGAGGTCCCCATAAGTATCTTCGGTTCCTGACTGAACACAGACCCACCTGACCTGTCCAGTGGGAAATCCCTTTCCACCATAGACACGGGTTCCACTAAAGTCCATGGCAGGGGCTGCTTTCATGTCTGAGGTTTTTGGGGTTGCCAGGTTCCCCCATCCTCATACCTGGATCCCCAGCTCCACAGAACTCCAGAACTGCTTCTGCTTTCATCCAGGAGAAAGGGCAGGCAGACCACCTCTAGCTTCCTCCTTCCATAAGGGCATGGGAGGGGACTGCCTACTCCCCTGGCTTGGCCACTTATATGGCCGGAGGGCAGGGACTATGAAGAGAGAGGCATCAGGGTCAACAGATGACAGAATCTATTTTATGGGGAAGAAAGAAAACTGGAGGAGAGAAGCCTGTGGAAATCACGATGAAGCCTTTCGGGGCTCTCATGAAAGGGTCACTGAGCAACAAGGGTTCATACGGAGGGTAGAAGGCATCGCCGAAAACATGAACTTGATAATCACGGGGAAATTCTGGAATCAAAACTCACAGGGCTCATCTCAGCCTTCTCAAGAGCACTCCAGCCATGCCGACAATGCAGAGAGGATAAAACACTTGAAGAAACAGTTTCATCCCCAGAACACCCAGGTAGAGAGAGAGAGAGAGAGAGAGAGAGAGAGAGAGAGAGAGACAGAGACAGAGAGAGAGACAGAGACAGAGACAGACAGAGAGAGACAGAGAGACAGAGAGAGACAGAGATGATGGTGTGTGCTGGAGAGGCAGGGACTCCCTGGCCAGTCTGGCTTAATCAGTGGACCCCAGACCAGTGAGAGACCTTTTCTCAAAAATAGCTCCTAGGTCATGCTCCACTGGAAACCAACCATGCCTGTGACCCTACAGGAAGGTCAAAATTAAAGGCCTCTTTTACTGAGCTGTCAGGCATCTCCACAAGTCCAGTGCTCTCAAAGCTATCTACCAAGAGTACCTCTCACTCACTCACTCACTCACTCCTCTTTCTCCTAGTTTTGCTTCTCATTGTGTGGATCGCCTAGGCCTGACCCTGTGGTGGGTCCTGTCTCACCAGGTCCTGTGTGCACAGACCTCAGTGTTACCGCCCACGCAGTGGCCGAGCCATCATTCATCAGACACTAGAAACTCATCTAAGCAGAACTTAGCATTTCACTTGTGCCCAACCCCTAACCCCACTCAGAGAGGGGGAAAATTAATCTCACAGTGTTTTCCCATTTTACTACATGCAGGTGTCAATCACCCTGCTGGTTTTTGACACTATTCATCAAACAGGATGTACGCGCCTATATGCAAATGTCAGGCAACATTAGACATGTAGGAGGTAACCTTTATTCTCAGCCTATACTGAAACAAAGGGGAGAATTGTAACTGCGGAGTGAAGACCATTTAGAACTCGCGTGCTGTCACCGATTCTTCTGTGGGAGAGCTGCTGGCAGAGCTGCCCCAGGCTTGTTTTCGCACCAGCGTTTCTTAAGCTGCATCATTCTGGACTGAGGTCAAACTCACGATAAGTAGAAGGAAGTAAAGACCACACTTGTTTTCAGGGCCCTTGTACTTCAAGAGTAAAACTGTTCCCAGCTACCACAAGAAGAGTCGCTCCAGATGACATGTGTGAAGAACTGCCAACACACTTCAAAATTAGCATCGCCCATGTCTTCGAGCTGAAATTACAGAAGTTCTGCATTTAGGAGTTTCTCTGACTGACATGCTGTCTGTGTGCAGCAGTGGCATAAGCAGCTTAGAGGCACCGACATAGGCGGATGGGAGAGCAAACCCTGTTCCAGGCGCATCCCTAGGCATGAACTATTTCACTGCTCACACGCGACCCAGTGGAGTGGGGAGAAACCTACAGACAGACAGAGCCATGCAGACAGAAATCTAGAAGCATAAGGGGCAGGATTCCAACCCAGGAGGGTGAGGATGCTATTCACTAAAGACAAAAATGCAAGCGAGTGGCTT
This sequence comes from Rattus rattus, assembly GCF_011064425.1. Lineage (NCBI taxonomy): Eukaryota > Metazoa > Chordata > Mammalia > Rodentia > Muridae > Rattus > Rattus rattus. Next base: position 70,867,008 of record NC_046162.1, on the reverse strand, counting down.
CGATGCCTATCAGTAAGGACAGGATGAAACTACAGAGCTATTGGGCTTCTCTGCACCAGAATGAAGAAAGGTCTACCTTGCGGGTATGACAGAACGACTTGCAGAACCACAGGAAAAGCAGACTTAGGAGGTAGGCAACCAACAAAGAATGGGGCCAGGTGGGGAGAGGGGACAAAATGCTCTGTGACATTTGCAAAATGGGCCTTCAGTAAGGGAAAGGAAGTTTAAGACAAAGAAAAAAAAAGATTATGACTTTCTACCTGTTTGAGTTTTCGAAGAGCATGTATATATCTATGCACCTAAGATATGAATATGGTATCTAAGAAAGAGGAACATAACTTCAGGCTCCATATGAAAACAGTATGTATGACTGGTGGAGGCAACATCTTACTGAGCAGCAGAACCAGCCATCGGATGCACACGGCTTTACTTTTCCCAGTAAGCGCCCCATTCCCAGGAAGACAGCACAGAGCGGGTTTACGGGCATCAGGCAATTTAATCGCCAGATTTGCTCCCCCTTTATACTCGGCTCAATGACAGGCTGAAACGGGAAGGGGTGAGAAGCTCCAAAGTGTCACCAAGGGAGGTCGGAAAAGGCCTGTCCTAGATTCAGTGCCTCCTGGGGACAGTGATGGCCTTGCCTTGCCTGTATGGCTGCCAGACCTAGGCAGGCTCACCTAACCCTAGACCTAGACACAGGGAAGAAGTCCTAATCCGGGAACACCATTGTGCAAGGGGTTAGCAAGCTTTAAAAGTTAAGGACTCATGTGGTGGATGCCTCGAAGACTAGACTAGGCATCAATCTGCACACGCCATTGCTAAGATAAGGGTAATTCCATATGGTGAAGTGCAGAGAGAAGAATTTTCAACCACGACAAGTGATTTGTAAGTGTGCAGGGGTTTGTCCTGAGGGACAAAGACCCTTAGGAAGCATAATATGAAATTATGGTATTTTAATATCAAAGAACCCAACCTTCAAAAATCAGAAGGATGCTTTTAAATCAATACCCACTGCAGTTGGGCATTACATGGACAGGTGTACAAGAAAAATGAGACCCCTGCTTCTAACAATGCTGAGCGTGCAAAGTCCTGCTCCTAACCACTATCCACTACAGTGAGCGTGCTCACCATTGAGAAGGGGACGCAAGGCCGTGCTTCTTCCTGACCAAGTCTCCAGTGCCAAGCAAACTGCGACCTGGGCCAGCCATACCTCAAAAGGTGATAGCCAGCTATACCTCACTGCCATTATCACAACGGAGAATTATACTCCATGCCCATCACATGGGCACGCATTCGTTTATTCATGTTGAATACACAGCCACTGACCACTCTGCATGCCAAACATAGACACTGAGTATGCAATGGTGAAGAGAGCCAAGGGCTCCAGAAATAACCAAAATCAGGCAAGTAAATGGAGCCCTGACTTGTCCCCGAGGTTGTTTTTCCTCTGAACCTGAGTGGTTTCATATATTCTTTCTTAGAATTTGACCAGATTTCCCATGATGCTTCGGATGACTCTGGTTCTCTTAGAAGCTCTTCTACAAAAATTGAGGCTGTAATTTAGTTTTCTTAATAAATTTCTTTGTAGCAAGGAGAGGAACCATTCTACAAATACAGAATTATTCTCCTAATAACCCCTGCTGAGTAGAAAGACGGGGGTTTCATAATGACTTCTGATGGGCCTCGTGAAAATTAAAAGGACAGTGGCTCTCCCAACAGAGAAGCACTACTGATCAAAGAGGCAGCATATTTATTTGCCTGTTGAGTTGCCAAAATAAATAAATAAAAATGAATAAATCGGGTGTTTTTGTTTTTTTTCCTCCCCAAAACATTCATATTGTGCTCTGGCAAGTGCACAGGGAAACAGGAAGCTACTCATTGCTATTGACACTGTGAAAACAGTTACATGCCAACTGGAAATGTTTACAAAAAAAAAATACAATAACTTCACCCCTTCCTCAGAAGAAAATATGAACACTTGTAAATCCCATCCCCAAAAGTCACAGAATTAAGAAAGGGGCAAATGCACAATCATCGTGGGTCAGTCACGAAACAGCCAGCTAGAGTATTCATAGCACTGGGAAAAACAAAAATTGCAAAGTTCTGAATAATGTACAGCAATCTCTTTAATTGGAATATAAGGCCTAATGAATAGATCAAGACTTGATAGCCATGCACATAATTATGTGTAATACACAGGAAACGATGAAAGGCACCAACATGCTAACACAATTAGAAGTGGGGTCACCTGATTCCTGTAGGATTTCTGCAGACTGTGTCAACCTCGGCCCTGCCAGAACTCAGACCGAATGAATCGCTCTTGCATGGGGTCTGTGTACACAGAATCTAGGCTTTACCTCTAACTGCCCAGCACCATCAAAATGTCACTGGGAGTGGGGAGTGGAGAGTAAAAGCACTCTGGCTGACAACCACTAGGTTTAAGTGGTTTAATCTTTCTTTCTCCAGTCTGTAATATGTGCTTCTGTTTTATTACATATTAAAGCAATCCGTCTTGAAAGAACAGATATAAATGGTAATCACTGAGGCCGACATTTAATCATCACTCAGAGCTGAAACCCTTTCTCTGTTCAAGAACAGAGACGTGGATCTCTCTCTCTCGAGCACAGCATTAGGACAGTCCTCTGGCCACCCTGAGAACATGTCTTGGAGGAAAGTCAGCTTTCTTCACCAGAGTGACTCTCCCAGCAAACACCTCCTCGTCTTTCCTCTGCAAAGAACTGGGGGTGAAAAACACAAAACAGCCTCTCCCCTAACACCGGAGACCCTGTTCCCTGCCATGAGTTCAGAAGACTTTCTTCTCAGCTGGGAAAACAACACATGTCTCCTCCTGTCACCGGATTCCATATCAGATGGAGCTTCAGGTCCCTCCCTAATAACTGCTCAGCTGGACACTCAGTGGTGGGGGTGCACGTCTGTAATCCCAGCACTCGGGAGGCAGAAGCAGGCAGATCTCTGAGTTCAAGTTCAAGTTCTACAGAGTGACAGCCAGAGACAGACAGACAGACACACACACACATACACACCTGTCTAAAAATGGAGGAGGAGGAGGAAGAGGAGGAGGAGGAGGAGGAAGAGGAGGAGGAGGAAGAAGAAGAGGAGGAGGAGGAAGAGGAAGAGGAGGAGGAGGAGGAATGAAATACTATTTTGACTGGTCACATACTGTTGCTCTGACAACAGCAGGCCAGAGAGAAAACACATAACAACTAGAAAGTAAAGGGAAAATAAATTAAATTATTCCTAAGACTCCAATAAGCAAAGTAATGAGATTAAGAAACTAAAAGCACAGCAATGTCCTCATTTGATTTCAGCAATGTATATCAGCAAATCTGTAATTCTGTGGCTGTGTGCTAAGTAAGGATGTCTCCTGGCAGTTCTTCTGAGTGCTTGTAGAGTGGTCAAGATGAGAGTGGCTGGGATGATGAACAAACTGGCCTCCAACTCCCTGACGAACCTACGGGCTGTAAGCCCTCAGTCGTGAGCTCCAGGGTCCCCACCCTCTCTCCCTGCTCCCCTGTACCGAGGATAGAGACAGAAACCCAAGATATATATATATATATTATATATTTTTTTTTAAAAAGGACTCTAAAATGCCCCACAGCCATTTCCCACAATGCCTCAGGAGCTTGTCTCAAATTGTTTTGAAATGTCCTGTCACTTAGTGGTTCCTTTGCTTTCTAGAAAGCAGAGCGGCTGGGTTGGCAATCCTTTCCTCCCCGCCCGCCCTGTAAGAGATAACCAGGAAGTTCACACAAGGCTGCACTTCTACCCAAGTGGGAACGTACCCCGCTCGCTTCTGACTATCATCAACGCCGATACGCAAGACCCAGCAGCAGCTCAGTCCTGTTCTGCTCTGAGATCCTGCAAGCCCACTTGGCCACTAGAGATACAACGGAGACTTGGAATCTGAGATTTTATAACTAAAGGAGGAATGTAGTGTTCACCGATAGCTAGACGTGGCGATGTGTACTTGACATCCCAATAGTCAGGGTGCGGAAGCCAGGGAATCAAGAACAGCCTGGATTACAAAGGAAGGCCTTATTGGAAAACAAACAGAAGCAAGCAGTAAACATACATCACAATCATTAAACTAATCATAAAACCTGCTATGCTTATGGTTAGAATGCATACAAGAAATATTAGGATAAATGAAGGCGATACTTAGTAATGAGTACTAAATAGGTGTTTGCTAAGGGCTGGGCTCTAAACTTCCAGTACACACAGCAGCTCTCTAACCCTCCCATGGACGCTGTGAGGGACATATTACTATTTCACCTGGTTCACGAAGGGGAGCTCCTGGGGAAGCTGGAAGGCCGAATTAGCGAGTCTCTGATTCAGATTGTAGAAACTTATTTAAACACGGGAATTCACATAAGAGCAAGCAGACATCTAAGTCGTGTGCTTTCAAATGCTTCGATGACAGACTTGTTAAACAGTGCCCCAGGGGCAGCCCCAGAATGTTTGTTTCCTGTGTTTCCTGAATCGCTCACTGGGGGCCATGTCAGACATCTCCCGAAATGGGATGTCTGAGCAGTTAGCTCAATTTCAAAATAAAATTAATTTGAGATTGAACCTTTTACTTATTCTCACAGAAAACTAAGCCTATAATTTTGGGATCCTGTGACTAGTAATTTTAGCGACAAGACAGAGCTGAATATTATAATCCAGTTTAGAAAATGTAAAGCTGTTTTTGTCAGTGTTTACGCTTCCATAGCCCTGACAAAGATGATGTTAACCCTATTCTTCTATTTTTATTGCATTTCGTGTGCACACACATGTGCGTGCACGTGTACATGTGGTCCTGCCTATACCTCAGTGTATATATGGAGGTTAGAGAGTGGAACCCTACCACAAGGGTTCCCGGCAGTCAGACTTAGATCGTTACCTCTTCGGCTGCCCCTCAAGTCCAGGATGACATTTAAGGATAAAAATTAAACATACCTCAACAGTTGATTCAAAATGAATCACAGACACGAGTATGTATGACTGACGGCGCTTTAAGAGTCCTGGAGGGAAATGACCTTGGATTTGGTGGTGGCTGTTAGATAGGAAACCCGAAACATGACCAAGAAAGTAGATGATTTAGGGTTCATCAAAGCATCACTTGAGAGTACTGGTAAGTCAGGCATGGTGGGATCCCGGCACTCAGGAGGCAGAGGCAGGAAGATCTCCGTGAGTTCAAGGCCAGCCTGGTCTACATGGTGAGACATATCGCAATTCAAATAACCCAATTTTAAAAATGAGCACAGGTTTTTGAAGAGACTATTCTTTAAACACACACACACACACACACACACACACACACACACACACAGAATAAAAGCTGACCTAGGAAGCGCTCGCTCTCTCTCTCCCTGTCTGCCCTGTCCTCTCAGCACTTCTGAGACTGCAGATGAGGTTTAAGCTCTCCCTCTTAGACCACAAGCGCCTCCATTACACTGTTCCCACCTTGAGGTGCCACTCTGTGGAGGTGAGGAAGAGTTAATGGGAGAAAGGATGCGCATGCCCGGTACCAGGCCCTTAGCAGCCATTCAGGAGAGTGGCAGTTGTAATTATGTCATTAGACCCTTCCCAATGGCTCCCCACAGAGCGGGAATCCTGTTGCCCTTTAACAGGGTCAACCGAGACCTGTTTGCTCACTTGCCTAATTGCCTGGGGGTGGGGGAGACAGTGAGGTACAGAGGGACTGCAGGATGAGGGAGGAAATCAGATAGTCTCCTCCAGGCTGGACTGGTGCCATGGTAACCAGTAAGCAGCCATGTGGGCACCAGAGACAGGACACCGAAAAACCCACCCTGCCTGGCTGATGCCAGCCCAGAGGCTAGAGCTAGCCCGAGATAAATGATCTCTTGGGAGGAAACCACCCAATCGCAGCTTCAAAGAGAGCCTAGAACCATGATGGCACTCCGAATCGCTCAGTGACAACAAGAGCTGATAACAGGGGAAGGGGAGTGGGACCAGAGCTAAAGATGTGAGTTCCCTTTTAACCAGCTTCTCACCTACATCCAAGCCTTCAGCCCTGTCTGTGTGGCCCACATTCGAGACGAATTCACTCAGGGATGGAAGATTGTGAAAGAAAGCAGGAGAGAGGGCCCGACAGCATCTCCACTGCAGTCACCCCTCATTAGGATTCTTTGCCAGGTAATGAAGTAACAACTGGGGCTTAGGAGAAACTTGAGAACAACGAAACTCATCAAACTCCTTCCATGTGCATAGATGCTGAGGCTGTTTTGGTGTATATCCTTATGGGTCTCTGAGAAAGTCACCGTGGTATGTATTCCTTTACTGGTCTCTGACAAAGTCAATGCATAGCTGACAACCCTGGAGGGGCACAGCATAGCAGTGAGAACACCTGACTGGGACGCTCAGAGGGCTCAGCAGGTAAAGGCACTGTCGCCCAGCTGACAGCCCGAGTTCCATTCCCAGGTCTCACATGGCAGGAAGAGAGAAAAACTCCACCAGCCAGCCATCCTCTGATCTCCACATATGCCCTGTATAACATACCACACACCCAGAGACACATACACAGCCATATACACACACATTCACACATATTCACACACACACACTCTCACACACATACACAAACATGTATACACTCCTACACGGAGAAATGCACACACATACATTCACACACAGAGATACACACATACATTCTCTCTCTCTCTCACACACACACACATACACACACACACACACATACACACAGATACACACTCTCTCACACAGAGAGACACACACAAACAACTCACACACTGACAGATACATGCACACATACACACTCTCTCACACACAATATACACAATGCATACAAAAAAAAGTGGAAAAAAAGATCCTAAAACCTTGATGGTTTTTAGTCGAATGTAAAGGAGGATAAATGACATCTTTTTATCGTGTGCTAAGCTGGGGTGGAGACTTTCGGGAGGCTGCCTTGCATCTGAAGAACCACTCTGAGGGGCTGGAGAGATGGTTTGGATGCTAGAAGCACTGGTTGCTCTTCAGAGGACCTGGTTCCAGCCCCAACACCCACAGGGCAGCTCACAGCTGTCTTTAACTCTAGTTCAGGGGACCGGACCTCCTTCTGACCTCTGAAGGGACCAGGCACACTCATGGTACACAGATGCACTTGTAAACAAAACGCTAATACACATAACATATATCTAAAAATATTTTTAAAAGAACTTTTAAATTCTTTTCATTCTACTCTCATGCATTACATCTCAACCCTCCCCTCCTCACAGCCTCGCCCCATCCCCACCCTGACCCAGGGCACATCTCCTCTCTCCCAGATCCACCCCTGCCCCCACAGAGGAGCAGGCCTCCCGGGAACACCAACAAGCAGAGCATAAGAAGCTACAGAAAGACCAGGCCTGTCCCGTAACATCAAAGCTATACAAGTCAACCCAGGAGGAAGAAGAGGGCTCCACAAGTGTGCAAAAGAGTCAGAGACAGCCCCCAACACACACACACACACACACGTGCACACACACGTGCACATGCACACACACACACAAGTGCACATGTACACACACACAAGTGCACACACACATACATACACACACAAGTGCATATGTACACACACACACATATATACACATACCTGCCTCTCAACACCTTTTTGTTTTTCTCCTTTCTAGTTTTGTAGCCTACACATCCAGTTACCCCAACTTATCCACTTTTAAGGTGAAAAGTCTAGCAGCCCGTTCTTTCTTATTAGCCATTACCAGGAGCTGGGCCACTGGACTGTTCTCTTGCTCTAATATATCACCTAGCGGCCTTTCAAGGGCAGTGAGCATGAAGCAGGTAAGACAGCTCGAGGGCTGCTCCAGGCAGGACCTATTCTAGGGACTTTGCACATAGTGCTGGGTTTCATTCCTAGGACAACCAGTCATCACATAGCTGGGGCCATTGACACCCATGTCTGCAGATAGGAACTGGAACAGGCAGGGGGCGAATGACATGCCAAGGTCACAAATTAAACGTGGCAGAGCTGTTCCAGGCAGGTCTGAGACTGTAGATTAAGACCCTGTCTCAAAAACAAAACAGCAGCAAAGTGTCTTTGCCAATCTGAACTTCTGGCTAGCCTGTGCAAAAGTCTGGCTGGACCTCATCAGAGACTGTGGGGTGAGTCAGACGGATGAAGGCCTGGCTCTCTGCCGATGCTAACCTGAACTTTTCCTGGGTGTGAAAATGCAATCTTTCTAACAAAGATAAGGAAGCCTTCAAAGAATAACTACACAAATGAGTGAAACCATCACACATGCACACACATGCACACATGCATACACACATGCACACACACACACAAGTGCACATGCACACGATAATTTTTAAAAATAGAATCGCTAACTATGATGGTACACATCTGTAATTCTGGCATCCTGAAGCCTATGGTTTGAAGGATGGGGATTCTAGGCCAATCTGGAGTAATATCGAAAATAATGGCACATGGTCAAGCTCCTGTGAGGTACCAAAATTTGGTAGCTAGGAAGCACCAACCTCTCAATTGTTTACCAGCATGCCTCAAGAAAGCCTAGCCAACTAATTGTTTAATCTATTCTTCCCCCAGTGAACTAGTTATGTCTATATCATCACAGAGGCCAAAGAGCTATCCCAGGGCAATCCTTACCGTCAGAAAGGCTGTGGTCAAGGACAGGTGACAAGTCTGTGCCTATTGTCCAGCTTTAATGACTAATGTTCTTCCCCGCTTCACCTGTAACAGTGTCCTAGTTTGTATTATGAACTGCGTGTCCTCTAACAACAAGGTGCCTGAGAAAACAACTGTGGTCTCTGACAGGATCTAACTGGTCCCTTCTTAGTGATGCCTCCAGGCTGAGGGAGTCCGCTAGGGGTGGGGGTGCCAGAGAGCATTCATTTCCAAGAGGCTGTCTGGAAGCTTGGCTGGTACAGGGGAGGATGTTCAGAGAAGGGATAGAGAACCCAGACATGAAGGGGTAGTGGCTGTCGCTCCACTCATCCCCCCCATTCTCCTGGAGAAGAACAGACAGAAAACAATTTTATAAAGCTGACAGACTGTTTATGGCTGAAAGATTGCATAAATGAGCCCATGGATATTATGGAGTGGCTTGGGTCAATGTTTATAGATGAAATGAGGTCCTCGAGGCTCCACGTTAAAATGTTCCTTGCTTATTAATCCTTTATCCCAGCATCCATTTCCTTAATCTGATCAGCATCCAGCTGGAGTCGGTTTCGGGGAGTCAATTTAAATCACAAGAGGAGGGGAGGAGAAGGAAACACCTGCAGGGCTGTGGGCTCCTCTCAGATCTCCTGCTCAGTCCCGTCTCTCTAGCTGCTCTCTGATCAACCCTGCTATAGAAACACTATGGCGTCTTGCTCCCTGCTGCCTTTAGGTGGAGGTGGTCACTGTAGCTCACCGAGGAGTCAGACCTTAGAACTGACAGACCCCCCAACCCCGCACCTAAAGGGTCTCACCTCAGCCTTGCTCAGTGGGACTTCAGATTAACTCACAATTCACACACACACACACACACACACACACACACACACACACACACACACACACATGTGAATTATGGGTAACATAGCTTTCTGAATGAGCAGTCTTTCCTCAGTCACTCAGGAAGAACATGCCAGTAGAGAGTAAAATGAACCGGCTAGAACAGGATGTCTGGAAGGAAAGGGCTCAAGAATCGTCGAGTCAAAAGCACTCATCTATCACACTGAGAAACTGAGTCTAGAGGTTCTAGGTATCTTTTCCTGGGGCAGATGTTTTGGGACAGGATAGAGAGCAAGTCTCAGTCAGACCTCCACCTGTCTACATATTCTAAGGCCAACTGAACCAAGAAACTCAAAATGAATCCTCAAATTTTGCATTTATGCAAAATGGACTTATGAAAAGCTTAGCGTTTTCCACTGTGTGTTTACTCGTAGGCATCTCTCCTCATTTGAAGACGAACCCTTCCTACCTTTATACTGTGAGCAGGAAACATGGCCCCGAAGTTATGAAAAGAGTCAGCAACTGAGCCTAGTAGTTTGAAACACCCAAACGGGCTCCTGTAATTTAACTCAGGATGCACAGACTTCTGCAGGCAGCAAGAGTGGACAGTACTGGGGAGCTTCATCACCCTCAGCCTGTTCTGACAGAAGCCACCGGCCCAGTGCCACTGGTTGGGTTTCTGAGTTTATTTTACGAGCCAACTGCCCACCATGTTGAGTCTCTTTCAGGCAATGCCTGCCATTCTGTGCTCCGAGTCCTAAAGTGCCCTGCAAACACAGATGCCCCTTGCTGATGACTCCTTTAAGCGCTTGTTTAAGATTAGCAGGGACAGAGGTTACTGAATACCTACTATGTATAAGCTGGATAGTTTTATGTCAACTTGGCACACGAGATGGTCACCTGAGGGGAAGGAACCTCACTGTGATAGAACTACAGGGACGACTACAGGGCGTTTTCTTACTTAGTGATGTGGGAGGGCCCAGCCCATCGCGGGTGCTACCACCTCAAGGCTGGTTGTCCTGGGTGCTATAAAAATGTAGACCCAGCAAGTCACAGGACCACAAGCAGAACTCTTCCAGGGCCTCTGCATCAGCTCATGGCTCCAGGTCCTGCCCTGTTTTGAGTTCCTTCCCTAATTGTCTTCAATGATGAACTGAGGAATAGACGTCTGAGATTGCTTTTGGTCATGGTGTTTCATGACAGCAACAGAAACCCTAACTGAGACAGGGCCTGTGTTAGCACCATAGGCTTGTGAGTTCTGTCGTGTAGTTGGCTCTGTCCCATAGTTAGCAAATGAAGCATCTTCTGAAGCTGAATGATGAAAAATGTATTTGTGCTGTGCAGGACATAATCCAGATTTAAACGTGGTCTGAGACCAGGTCCTCGCTGTGCTGCCTACAGCCTGGCTATTTCCACCTAATCTAATCAGTCCCTCCCTCAGAAGGATAAAAGGAGGCAGAGAAGAAGCAGACCTTATGGAACTACTTTATCCCATTTTCTTACGGTGATGTCTTTTAGAATCTTACAGTAAATTCAGAGAAGGGTTGGGAGAGATGGTTCAGTTGGTAAAGTGCTTGTTATGTAAGAACGGGGACCTAATTAGGACCCTCTCACCCAATCTTAACCATTGAGCCATCTCTCCAGTCTCCCAGCACCCATGTAAAAAGGCCAATGCTGCAATGCACACTTGGAACCCTAGTGCTGGGGAGGTGGAGGCAGGGGGATTCCTGAGGCTTGCTGATCAGCTCACATAAAATTGGGCTGGAGAGATGGCTCAGTGCCCAAGAACACACTGGTTGCTCTTGCAAAGGACTCAGGTTTAAAATCCAGCATGCGCGTGCACACACACACACACACACACACACACACACACACACACACACACACACACAAATGAGAAACAGGTGAGCCTCAGACTCCACGTTTTATAGCTTGCTGTAGCTTTCACCGGGTACCTGTCTCTCCCTCGCATCTGCAGTTAACAGCCTCTGGCTTCCAGACCCTGGTTTTTCACCTGCCCTGGGAGCTTTTATTAAGTCTTTTATCCGCCCTGTGCCCAGGGGCTTAGCCCAGGTTCCCAGTCAGGGAACGGTTGGCCAGTAGCCCAGGCTCTTCTGCAGAGGGACTGAACAGCAGGTTTCTTTCTTTCTTGTTCTCTTTTTGTTTCCTTCAAAGAAATCAGATTCTCTGAACCCAACATGGTCCTGTTAAAAACTTATCAAACTCCCAAACTGTTTGCAAATTGCAACCATTTATGAGTGCCCTGCTTCTGGCACCTTGAAAGCAATGTTTTCAAAGGGTTTTACTTTGGTCCTGACAACATAATTACCTGAACACCGGAGAGGAAGGGGAGAGGGTATTCTGAGCAGATCCCTCTGACAAGGAAATGATGGCTCCCTAAAGACCAACCCCCCGGGATAAAAACCCCAATATACTTCTCAAATTATTTAGTGATTTGGGGGAATAATTTAAAATTTTGTTCGCGACGAAGTTCTATTCTAAAGACTGACTTCGTAATTGCTAAGTATCTTCTGTTTTCATATTAAATTATTGGAGTCAGTGACAATTGCTGCTGTCTACAAAGGACAGAGGGAAGAGTCCATCCTCTCTAGTTAAGATAATGACCAACAGGGCAGGTTAACTCTGGCTAGTTCACTGTCCCATCCAAAGTACACCGGACCTGGGAGTGAGGCCACTGGTTCTTCTTTAACCCCCCCCACCCCCATTTCTATCTTTCAGACTTTTGGACATTACTCAACTTTAAGTTTTTTCTATAATTCCTATGTGTGCTCAATTCAGTGAAAGGGTCAATCTGACCCTCTTCTGAGTTCGGCATTTATCGGATCTACAGGACAGAAAACTGGAGCTGGGGCCAGTGCTAGAAGGCTTGCCTCGTGCTCACTAGGACCTAAGCCTGAGCCTCAGTACTACACAGAGAAAGGAGTTGGGGGCTGAGAGCCAGGTGTAGAGGTGCACATCTGTAATCCCAGCACTTGGGAGGCAGAGGCAGGACGATCCCTTTAAGTTCTAGGCTAGGCTAGTCTTCACAGCTAGTTCCAGGCTGATCGGGGCTACAGACTGGGCTCATGTCTCAAAATAACAGAGATAAGGGGAAGGAGAGGAGAAGAGAAGCCAAACGGGTTCCAACTTCCAGTACCAGGGCCCGAAATACAAATCCAGACGCAAGTGTTGAGTTTTGTCTTAGTTAGTTTGGGCACGCTCTAGATGAGTATTTTACCATGTACAATACATGGATTTGCAACCCTGGCTATTGATTTTTAGTGAGCTAGTCAGCTGCATATCCCTGTGAAAAGGATCGCTGATATAGTTCTGGGGATGCAGTCTACTATGAGCAAGGAGAGAGGGGAAGTAAGAAAAGGAAACAAAGAGGAGCATCTTCGTTCCTTTCAGATTAATGTGATGGGACAAGGCAACTTACAGAAAGAGTTTATTTAGGGTTACGGTTTCAGAGGATTAGAGTCCATGACCAACATGGTCGCCGGCAGGTAGGCATGACACTGGAGCAGCAGCTGAAGGCTTACGTCTTGAGACACAACCGTGGATTTTTTTTAAATTGAAAAGCCTGACGCAGGTGACACACCTCACCCACAAGGCTACACTCCTAACCCTTCCTTCCCAAAGGCTTCTACCAACTAGGGATCAAGCGCATGTGAGCCTATGGGAGACGTTCTCATTCAAACCATCATGGGGGGAGGGAGGAAAGAAGGGTAGGAAGGGAGGAGGAAAGGGAGGAGGAAAGGGAGGGGAAAAGGAAGGGAGACTGGCAGGGAAGGGAGGAGGGAGGAAGGGAGGGAGGGGTAATTAAGTTTTCCTTTAAATACGCAGTCCCACCTGTAGCAAACTATGTTCGTATCTATTGAGGTGCTGGTAAAACCTTTTGGCATCAGACAGAACTTTTTCCACTAAAAAGCTACATGCTCCATTATGAATAACACACGTGAAAAGGCTGTCCGCACAGACATCTGGAGGGTCATGAATATGAAAGCAACCTCAGGCCACAGACAGACAGACACAGGATTTTTCCACTGAGAAGACACCTGAGAACGTGGGTTCCGTGGCAGACTTGCAGTCACTAAAATCCTAGGAATAAAGCAGACTTCAAAAGCACGGGAATCTTGGTCGTGACATGGACATGAAATTAATTACATAAAGATTTCCATTCCTATTTGTCTGGCCACTCAGGAAAGATGACGGTAACACCTACTTGGCAAACAATGAGAAGAAACTCAATGCTGTATTTCTTTCAACACTCAGTTCTCAATGACAATAAAAGCCACAGTTCAGGTAGCATTAAATGCTGAATAAATCATGTATGGAAGGCTTCGGGGTGCATTTTATACCTCTGCTTAAATGAGAAGTTATGACGAGCAGAGAGCATTAAACATTTATAAGCCTGTTTGATTGGTTCACGTACATTGAATAAAACCAGTCATGTTATCAGGAGGGTCTTCCTTTCAGCACTTACGGTAATACAGAGTTTGTTCCAGAAACCACAGCATGAGCAAAGAGCTAGTCGAGAGGCTGGGAAGATGGCTCAGTGCACAGAGTCACGTTGCACAAGCATAAGGATGTGAGTTCAGATCAACGACGTCTGTGTGAAAAGCCAGGTGTGGTGACATTGCAACCACGGAGCCAGAAGAGGTCCAAGACCAGCAGATCCTGGGTACCTGCTGGCTGTCCAATCCAGCCAAAATGTCGAGACGAGAGGTCAATATGCAATGAGAGACTGTCAAAAATATAAGGTGTACAGTGATTGAAAAAGGTATTCTAAAACTCAGCCTCCATGGGCATCCTCACAGGAGAGAACACTCTCTCTCTCTCTCTCTCTCTCTCTCTCTCTCTCTCTCTCTCTCTCTCTCTCTCTCGTGCAAACATGCATACACCACACACACATAAAGAAGTAGATATGACCATTTACAAATAACCAGACTCTAAGGGCAGAGTTAAATCAGAGCACAGCATGTGAACACATGAGAGAAATTGTTTAAGATGCACCGTTCCTTACCGTTCCTTGAATCGGGTGCTAAGGGAACTTCCAGGCCTTGAGTCAGCCATTCACACTCTCTCCCTTTCCTGCTTCTTCTAAGGGAGCCCTTAGGAAGCCAACAAGATGTGTGCTTTTTCCTTTTTCCACCTCTGATCTCTCCTCAAGGCATACATAATGCCAAGTATTCTAAACTTCTTGCTCAAAAAAATTAAAAAAAAATGCTAAAACCTTGCTGCAATAGGATCTCCTGAAAAATCTGTACTCTTAATTCTGGTTCACCTCCTTCCCTCTACCAAAAAGAAAAAAAAAGAAAAGAAAAGGAAAGAAAAAGAAAAAAATGCTCAAAGAATTCTATGTATAAAGAAGAATGTATTCTAGGAAAATCAAGATGTAAAGACAAATGCTACCTCTCTTCTCTTCTAATATTTGGGTTATATTGGTTTTCTTAACACGCGCAACTAACACTGTTCAGAAGCCTGGTGTGATTGGATGTAAACTTCTTCAAGTACAGAATAATCCAAAAGCTGAAAATGTTATCTGAGAGCTGTTTGGGTCAAATTATTAGAAGCTTTGCAGGAGACACGTGGTGGGATGCAGAGATGAGAGAGGTATCAAAGGTTTATGTGCGCATGAGAGAGGCCAGCAGCCAGGGAGAACTAGACACCCACAAGTCAGGGGAAGGCAACCCTCTTTAAGTCCCACAGCAGGTGTCCAATAAACTTGTTCTTGGGAGGGCACAGAGGAGACAGGTGACTTAAAATGCTACCTCTAGGGGTTGGGGATTTAGCTCAGTGGTAGAGCGCTTGCCTAGCAAGCGCAAGGCCCTGAGTTCGGTCCCCAACTCCGAAAAAAAGAAAAAAGAAAAAAGAAAAAAAGAAAAAAAAATGCTACCGCTAAAAGGCAATGTTGAGCAGCACAACAAGGAAGACTGTGTGGTGCACACGCCTCTGAGGGAAGAAAGGACCATGGCACACACCTCTGAGAAGCAGCACAGGGATGAGCCAGCCCAGTGACTGAGGGAGCAGGACCAGGCAAGGCTCGATGCCAAATGGCATGTAGATGTTCCATTTTGTTCATGACTACTGCCAGCTAACACGAGGACAGGACCACTCAGGCTCGATGGCCTTTGGGAACATTCTTTCTCTCTACAGTCCAGAACCAGAGAGGCACCATTTACAAGGGAAACAATTCAGTGAAACAAACATGGTCACAGATCACTGGGAGTCTTAAGCTCAATTCTTCCCTTCGTCCATTTCGGCTTTTAATCCTCATCCCAAATGAAATGGAAAGCTAAACAAAGAAACAGACAGGGACTGCCTTGGCACATGTGGTCATTCCAGACAGAAGCAGGAGGACAGGGAGCTTGAGGCTAGGCTGGCTACCTGGTGTACTCTGTTTCAGGGAAGACGATGACTGTATCTTTAATTCCTTCGATTGAGGAGAGAGGGAGATAGTAATGATAAAACCACCGCTCCTCTAAACTCCTTAAATCTTCCTCTTCATGGGCCCCCTCCCTCCTAAGCTCCTCTGGAGTTGACCGTTCTCCAGATCAACTAGTAGGACACCCGGGTTTGATCTGGTCCTACAGAAGCCAAGAAGCTGTGTTATCCAGTGCAGGAGTGAGCTTGTAGACCTTTCTTCTTCCCACAATATACGTGCAGGAAAGATATTGCGAGTACAGCCCACTCTGACCTTCCTCCTGCCTGCCTGCCTGCAGCTCCTCTCCAGTTTAAGTGGAGAACTCCCAGTCTCTGTGCCCCAACTCCCAGCCATCCCAAACAACCCAGAACATCTCATTGTCTGAGGGAGGATTTCTTCCAAGCCAAGACCCCCAGAAACTTCTGGTCAGGGCAAAGAACAAGGAGAGCATCCCAAAAGAGGGCCATACCTGTCATGCACACATGAGAGCATACTGGGGTGATCCCCACACTAATGGGCTGAGCACACAGCTACCGAGACCTGCAGACAGAAATTCCGCTCAAAGGTCCTTCTGTAGTCAGCCCCGAGACCTGGAAGGGGTCAGCCATTAAGTGACTTGCTTCTTGACATCATTTCCAAACCCACACTGAGACCTCACTCAGCCTGATAGAGTCTCACGGATAGCTAAATAGTTCATCCAAGGCAGCTTTCCTCTCTGATTCCCAGTACTGCAAAGTTCACACACTTAGGGGGGTTCTTAGTGATCAGGTCCAGTTGTACTGGACTAGGGCTACCACACTGAAATAACGGTTTTCCTGCTGTTTGAAAGTGATATGCAAATTCCCCAACTACATATCACTCCAAATAGCCCCTCGGGATCTTATTATAGTCAAAGATGCTCTCCCCATCACTGCTACTATTTTTTAGTCCAGAATTAAATGTAATGGGTTTTTAAAAAGCAACTGAGCTGTAAGACATCTATACTGTGCACGTCTTGGTTAGAGTTAAATGGTCAGAAGAACAAGAAACAAGTATTTATGTCAGTTGTTTGAAGAATAACAGTAACGAGCTTGCTCAGAGTTCTTTGATTTTATGTGCGAGTTTGTGCCTACTATAAATATTTCTATAATTGTTTTCCATTCCCAACTATTCAAGCAAAGCCTTAAAAAAAATCCGAACTATTTCTGATGCTGTCCTAGAGTGAGCTGTTTGCATTTGAGGACACAACTTACAGAGCCGTGTGTCAGTAGCCTCCAACTCGCCCACCGTAGGTGTTCAATCGAATAGGATCACTGTACTTGACCATGAGCTCCTGAGTGTCAGACCCATGCAGCCAGACTAGAATCTTCTATAAAGAAGAGGCCTCAATCTGGTCAATTCCCCATCTCCTGAAAGGTTTGGCCATTATATGATATGATGGTTCCTAAGGAGCCAGAGGAACCAGCTTTCTGAGTATCAAAGCCAGTGCTGGAGAATTGGGAGCTGTAATAACTTTTGGGTTTGTTTAACTTTGGACTCGGTTTGGTTCGTCAGTTTGATTCAGACAGTCTCACTGCGTAGTCCTGGTGGGTAATTCGCCACATGGGCCAGGCTGTCCTCAAACTGCACCAGTCCTCTAGCTTCCAAGTGCTGGGATGACAGACATGCGCTACCACACCCAGCAGTGACAGCATCTTGAAAAGGAACTTGCAGCAGGGAGGCTTTTGAGCTCATTTAAAACCTTATCATTCTGAGGAATTAGGTCCTCAGAGAATTAAAGTAAAGCAAGCCGTGGGCTGTTCATGATGGAAGTTGCTGCCACTCAAGAACTTTCTGGAAATTCATTGTTGAGAACAATCTTAACGTGCTTCTCCTCTAAACTGGGACTGGTGAAATGGCTCCTCTGGGGAAGGTGTTTTACTGGCAAACCTGATGACCTGAGTTCAGTTTCCAGAGTGGATGAGGTAAAGAAGAACACCAGAGCTCACAAATTGTTCTCTGGTCTCCGCCCAGGCCAGTGCCATGCACAAGTGTGCCATGCATGTGCAAACTATATAAATGTTAAAAAATTAATTCAAGTAACCAAATTCACATTTTTAAATGTTCTGGCTCTGAAGAGGTTCGTCTGGGAATGGTGAACTTTTAAAAGAATAAAATGCCTATACTGGATTTCCATTTTGGTTTTAAGGTGATTTGAGTAGGTCTGCCCCCCAATAGACTCATGTGTTTGAGTGACACTATTAGGAGGTGTGGTCTTGTTGGAGGGGGTGTGGCCTTGTTGAAGGAGGTGTGGCCTTGGAGGGGCATGGCCTTGTTGAAGGAGGTGTGGCCTTGTTGGAAGAAGTGCGCACTATGGGGGTGAGCTTTGAGGTTTCCATGCTCAAGCTCCACCCACTGTGGAAAAAGCCTCCTCCTGACTGCCTGAGGAAGACTTATTCACCTTTCACCTGGCTGCCTTCTGAGCACGATGTGCAACTCTCGGCTCTTCCAGCACCAAGTCTGCCTGTATGCTGCCATACTTCCCACCACGATAACAGACTGAATCTCTGAAACTGTAAGCCAGCTCCAACTGAATGTTGTCTTTTATAAGAGTTCCCGTGGTCATGGTGTCTGTGTGAACCCTAACAATGGAAACCCTAACAAAAACAGGTGAGTTCAGCTAAGACGCAAATAAAAACCAACAGCCAGAGGAAAACAAGGACTGTGTTTATAAGACGTCCTAATGAACTCGCAACACACTTTAGACTTATTTCCTCATACTCCCAGGTGAAACACTCCCTTCTCAGAATGTTTGTGTGTGAAACGCTCAGCAATCATCTCCCTTCGTAGCCTATCAGATTGCTTTACAATTCCAAGATTGACACAGTGCAGTGAGCACCTATGGAAAGAAAGCGGGAGAGTGTGCTATCGGTGTGACATGTGAGACGCTTTCTTTGTGGGTGGGGCTGCTGGGATTGTAATCACTGAATGCATAAACCATGAAGAGGCCCTATGGGAGCAGGTACAGGATGCCAGCATCCTTCTGGACATAGAAATATTAACTTTAAAAGATAGATAAAAGGGAACTGTTAGTAGTTTTTATGTTGATGACTAAACGAACAAACAAAAGCCATAGTACAATGAACTGTGTGGCAAAGAGTAAGAGAGCTCTGTGCGTGCGTGTGCGTGTGTGTGTGTGTGTGTGTGTGTGTGTGTGTGTATCTGTATGTGTGTGCCTGTGTGTGTCTGTGTGTCTGTGTGTGTGTCTGTGTGTGTGTCTGTGTGTCTGTGTCTGTGTGTGTCTATGTGTGTGTCTGTATGTGTGTCTGTGTGTTTGTCTGTGCATCTGTGTCTGTGTGTGTGTCTGTGTGTGTCTTATGTGTGTGTGTTTTGTATGTGTCTTATGTGTGTCTGTGTGTGTGTCTTGTGTGTGTGTGTGTTTTGTATGTGTCTTATGTGTGTCTGTGTGTGTGTCTGTGTGTCTGTGTGTGTGTCTGTGTGTGTGTGTCTTGTGTGTGTGTGTTTGTATGTGTCTTATGTGTGTCTGTGTGTGTGTCTGTGTGTCTGTGTGTGTGTCTGTGTGTCTGTGTGTGTGTCTGTGTGTGTTGTGTGTGTGTTTGTGTGTGTCTTATGTGTGTCTGTGTGTCTTGTGTATGTGTGTGTTCTTAATATGACATCAACTTTAGTCTAGAATCTTCGAGAAAGGAATTATATAATTTATATCCATTAATATGAATCAGTGAAAAAGGTAATTAAATCCAGCTAATAGCTAAAAATGACCTGGCTACTTCCAGATGTGGTGAAGAGTTCCTTAGCCTCATTCCTCAAACTGTATTTTAAATATTTACTTCCTTGTTCAGGGAAAACCTCAATGCAGCCCCACACTAAGGAACTTTCTAGCCTTAAACTCTGTGTGCACATCCACGAAAACAGACCCACGCCTGATACCAACAAATATATTTTCCTCAATTTCTTCCTTTCAGAATGCTCAAGAGATCCATTACAAATTGTAAAGTATTAAATGAAGGAGACCAAAACAAAAGATAATTAGTTTAGAGCTCTGCGATTCTAATTAATGTCATTAGGCTCTGTAATGCCTGTTACTATTTTCTCTGCTTTGGGGTTCAGCAGAAAGAATGGCTTCCCAGGCGACTGGGCTCCTAGCGGTCTGCTGTCCTCTCACAGGCTTACGACAGAATTTCTCTTCCAAACGAGGACATGATATACTGAGGTCCATGGCAACGTGCCCATGGAGCTTTACATAAAACTGCTTCCTTTAACAGTCCGTCATGATAACCATCATCCTCCAAGTCCGCACCACAACATGAAACAATTGAGAAGTCTTCATAGTCATCGTCTCTCATCCAATAACCACAAGCCACTGGGAGAACTACTCTTAGTTCTAGCGTTCCCCATTTAGGGATGACAAAAGTTTGACCGATTTGCTGTTTGTGAACAGTAGAGGCAGTAGTCACTCCTGCTCTAGCTCCACAACCCACAATGATTGCACACTCCACCCATCTTTGTGTTTATAAGCCTAGCCCTCAACAGCTGAGCCTTCACTCCACCCCTCCTGTACTGTCCTTAAGAGGTAAGTGCAAATGCATCCCTGTGACCTTAGCATTTGGGAGGTTACCTAACGAGTTCAAGTCCAGTTGGGGATACATGACATCCTTTCTCAGAAACAAACAAACAACAACAACAAAAAAAAAACAAAACCAAACAAACAAACAAATGTAAAAGATCAGAAAGATTCGGACTCTACTTGTCGAAATAACATCTTCGTAAGTCCTTCAAAAGGAAATATAGAATTGAGTCATCCGTCGTTATCTCCTACAGTTTGTTTACATGACTTATTGCCTTTACTGTGGGGGTGGATTTGTTAAATATTCCAGGTTAGCTTTGCATCTACAGATATCTAAAAGATGACATGAGTGACTAAGACAGCAAGGACTGTCCGAGACCCAGTAACTTAGATCACTGTTGTTCTGAGCTCTCCTCCAACTTACCTGAGCCCCTCCCAGAACCCTTCAGACCCCACCCCACACCCTACCATCAGTTTCTGCACTTCCTGTTTAGGGCTGACTCTTGAAAGCTGAGAACAGGAAGGAGAAGTATTAGTTGGAAAATCTATCACCTTTTAGCAACCCTGTTCCAAGAAAATCTTCACAAAATCCAGTGATTCTAAACCCAAAAGGTTGTATTTTTAAGCATAACTTTTTTTATTGTCACAGCAACCACTTTTAGCTTTCCAAGTCTCCGTCGCTTTTAAATGTTCAACTATACGGTGTTGTTTATAAATAGAAATCCGATTCCTCTAAAAAATAATAAAAATGCTCAGCGGTGCAGATCCATGGGGTCTTTGTGAGATTCCACCATGGTGTCCCTGACGCTGGTCAGGAGATACAGAAGGTGACCACACAGCCCACCAACCCCATCTTCGGACACTCGCGAAATCAACCTCAGATTCCAGTGTGGCAGGTGAATATGTGGACAGAGGGTTAGATTATCGGTTTTGATGAACATACGAACCACACCTTAGATGATGCTGAAAAGACTCATTCTAAAACAAAGCCAAAAATCAACCGGGTCAGATCATGCTGAAAGGAGATATCACCGTACGATGACCGTGTTCCTACGTGAAAACGGTCAGGAAGTAAGGAGCCAGGAAGGCAATATGGCTTGTTTCTTTAAGGTGTCTTCTGCTGAGAGTATAGTTCTGAAGCACTCACTCATATTGCTCCGACGACCTTTATGTTATTGCCAGGCAACAATAAATGCTGGGGGATCAGTTTGCTTAAAAGACACATATTGAACAGTTCAGAAAATTAGAGAAAACAACAGAAATAAAACCCTCTTCCATCATTCCACTGCTTTCAGGTTCTTCCAGTGCATGAGGTATTTTTTTTTTATAGCTGTAATCATAAAATGTAATTTACTCTCCTAAACGACAGGGCGCATTTTCATGCGCGTGTTTCCATATTCATCTGTTTGCCTCATCAGTGCACAGGGCTGGTTGTGCCTCAATGTTTTCGTCTGCAACCAGACATACGGAAGGCTTCTAGCATTTGGGCCTTTGCTTTTGAAGGTGAGCAACAGGTAGGTTTAACAAGCAATAACTCCGCTTCAGTTTTTAAGATGTGTGGGAACCTCGAGCAGGGACACAGGGCTTCAGACACACAGCAGGTTCCAAGAGTGACAGGTGCGCCTGCACACTAAGACAGGGCACCTAACAGCAGAGATTCAAAGCCAGCCACAAAGGTGGGGGGTGTAGGGAAGCCCCCTATGGCTGGACGGGCAGCTCCTAGGAGCCTAGGAAGTTCTGGTTAAATCTTCCTGACTGAGGAGGAGTCCCCTCCTCCTTTCCTTAGCACTTCCTGGGCCTTCATTAGCCCATACAGCAGGACATAAAAGACTCAGGACTGGCTGCCTGTCTGCTTCTAAGTGGATTGTGATGGGCTCAGACTTGGTGCAGGCCTTTCTGTGCCTGTAAACTACAGAGAAATAAAAATCAATAAGAAAGTTTGACCTGCAGGAATCCAGACAAGGCTGCGGTGAGCAAATACCATGAAACGCGTCCATCTCTCGAGTTAATCTGGTTGTGTATTTGGAAACCAGCACATACCAAAGGTGGCTTCATTTTTACTGTTTTCTCCCCTCCTGGCAACTAGGGTCCATAATGTGCTGGCAAGATGGCCAGCAGGCATAGGGAAGCAAGCCGCCTGAGGTTATGATGCTGAAAATCAGTAGGATGTAATCAGCAACAGCTACAATTAAAAAAAAAAAAAAGCCTGTTCTTCTCCTGACTACACTACAAGACATGAAGAAATACCACAGAAAGATAAAAAGGTATAAATGAAAATTAAATTTCTTCTTAGTCATCCTTTTGCAGGGAAAAAGATGAGCATTATTTTGTGTGCAAGGTGATAGCATCTTTCAGTGACTGCGGGACAAGGTTACTAGCATCCTGTTGCCTCTCAGCTGGGGAAATAGGATTAGTGGTCTTAGAGGGAAGGGCTTAAACTGATTAGGCAAGTAGGCAGTCCTCAGGGCATCCATGCCAGAGGGGAAAAGCAGCCCAGCCTCCTGTGAGCCACTGTCCTGGGGAGGAAGAGACCTGAGCCATCCATTCCGAGACCTGAGTTTGCAATCTGTAAGACAGCTCTCCATCTTCTGTGTTCAAAATCGACTCCAAATAGCAGCTGCCAGCCTCAGCGGGGCTAAAAACACATTTGGCACCCTACAAAGCCAGTTCAGAATAGGTACCGCCCATCTATCCATCCATGGACAAAAGCAACAACACTTATGAGGTACCTGCCTTATTAGGCAGTGTATAGATAGCAAGGGAGGACCTGGAGGTCTGTAGGAAGTTAAGCTTACAGGATTCATTATTCCGTCCATGAGGTAGGTTTGTAACTTATAAGGAAAGACAAACAAATTTCTCAACCTTGAGTCCTGATATGGGGGATGGATGGATTGAAGCAGCAGTGCCCAGAAGAAAAGGAACTCCAGAGAGACACACTGAGTAACTCAGGCACAGAGCCTGAGAACAAGTGCTCATGCCCATAACCCTGACCAAGAACTCTCTAGAAAAACAGACGCCACAATTTCTTCCATGCTGAGATAGAAGAATTGCTCAAGGTGGATTTCGCATGTTCAATGGCGAGCCTTCCTAGCTTGGTCACGAGGAACCCATCAGTACCGAACATCGTAGCTTCCTGATTCAGCGTTAAAAAAAGCCAATCACAGGGTTGGGGGTTTAGCTCAGTGGTAGAGTGCTTGCCTAGGAAGCCCAAGGCCCTGGGTTCGATCCCCAGCACCGAAAAAAAAGAACCAAAAAAAAAAAAAAAAAAAGCCAATCACAGAAGGTGCGAAGGCCACATCGGTTTAGGTAGACAGACAATACACAGAGAGGTTGCAGCAACTGAGGACAGTTAGAAGGCTGAAATGAGATGCTACCGTTTGCTTCAAGACTACAGATGAGGTCCACCAGTGACACAAAACTCAGTGAACTGCAGACTAGAAACCATCTTAACCCCTTCATTTCCAAATACTTTCCTTGTTCCTTTTATGTCAAGGCTTCGACTGTCAACTTGATACAATCCAGAGTCTCCTAGGGAAAGGAAAATTCAACTGAGGGGTTGTCTAGCTGAGAGTGGCCTCGTCTGGGAGACATTTTCTTGATTGCTAATTGATGTAGGAGGCCCACCCTCCTATGGGTGGTGCCATCCCAAGGCAGGAGGTCCTGGGCTGTGTGTGAAGACAGGCTGGGCAAGCCATGGGGAACAAGCTAGTAATGAGCGGCAGGCACTCCTCTATGGTTTCTGCTTCAGTTCTTGCCTTGAGTTTCTCCCCTGACTTCCCTCAATGATGAAATCTAACCTGTGAAGTGAAACAAACCCTTCCCTCGCCAAACTGCTTTTGGACATGATGTCTATTATCATAACAGTAGAAAACAAACCAGACTGCTTTCTATAAGAGAATTCCTCAGCGTTTGCAGGACAAGGGTCAGGAGGGAATCAAATAACCCATTCTGTAGGATTATGCTGGTTGGGTTATGGACACAAGACCTGCTGCTGAAGTTGGCAGTGGGCCTAAACGGAAGATCACGGGAGCAATCGGAAAAATTAAAACAGAAAGCACGATCAACAGCGAATCACCAAATGCTTAAGCCACAGTAAAAGGCGCAGAGTGGGCTGCTGTACCAGACGCCATGTAGGGCATCCGCCTTGAACCAGGGGACTTAGCTAGTTCATGCGGTTAAAGCTCCCAGCTGCTCTCTGCACCGCAAACAGGCAGGGGGCAACGATGAACAGCCATCTTTCACGGGCTAAAATACCTGAGAAGATACTAAGGACCCATCCCTGAAGGGCTGGCGTACATGAAGTATGAAGGGCTTGATAAAACTCTCATCTGTAAGAATAGCCTAGAACACCCCTCATTGGCTCACTCGCTCCCTTTCCCTTCACCACAAAACCCTGACAACACAGCTGGAGGGAGAACATGAACCAGATGCTCCTAGTTCTCCGTTTTGCTTGCTCTGGCCCCGTCCGTGGAAGTCCCGCTACTCTGGCCGACTTACTGTCTAGACACCCTGCAGCAGAGACCTCTTGGGCCATCTGCAGAGCCCACGCCTCACTACAGAGTCGAGTTCATGCCAGCAGATGAGTCCCTTGAGATGAGCTTCAGGAAGACGCCCGGAGCTTCCCAGAAAGAAACAGGAAGATGATGAGAAAGAAGGTAAGTAGTGGAAGGATGTTCTGTTTGGGGCCATGCAGGCCTGGTAGGCGGTCTCCAGACTCCTGAAACGGTTTCCACACTGCGGAATCCTACAGCAGCCCCCTGGGCTTCATTCGGTCCTCTGGCTCCCTCTGTGTGGGTTGCATTCATTGGATCCGGGTAGGAGTCTCATCCTTGAAGTCTCTCTCAGGAACCTGAACCGAGACCTGTGTCTGTTAGTACTAGAACTTGGCATCCAGCTACTCGAGAGCCGGTATTGTCGCTTTAGACCTTAAATAGGGGGGAAAAGCCTAGCGATGCCATAGAGAAGAGGCTGACAGAGAGGCAGAAGCCGGCAGGCCCCAGGCCAGCCGAGTTCTGTCTTCTCTCTGTGCCATGAGACACCCCCACAGTCTGGCACCAGGCCCTGCCCTTGTTCCCATAAACCACCCTGGGTATCCTTAAATGAATCCTGATTGTGCTGGCTTAAGTAGGCATTTATTACTTGTAATTAACAAGACATGGCCATAAGTTTAATCATTTAAAAGCTAGCTTCCAACGGTCTAGAACCCCAGTAGAACGGCTTCTAATGCACGTCTCTCCAGCATCCTATATTAAAATAAAGTACATGTATTGACAGTTTCAAAGTATGTGCTCTGGTCCCCACGGCCCCTTCTAAACCCAACCACATGCATGGGGTATGGGGTGCAGGGTATGGGGAGGGGGACTCAGGGAGTGTCCATACTGTCTCCCTGCTCAACGTTATGGCCTATAAAATCTAGCCTTGAGCAAAGGCTTTCACTTCTAATCCTCCCACTAAAGGGGCCTCTTACGGGCTGGAAGCGCAGACGCATGGAACCAGTGTGCGGTAAGACAGTGCACGTTGCAGCTCAGAAGCAGGGCCAGTTGAACTCAGCTGGCATTTAGGTAATACACGGCTTCTAGTGACTGCCACCTCTACCCCGTTAGCTGGCACAGTCCCATCGTCTGGGGGCAGGGGAGGCAATAAAAATTAGAACAGTGCTGACACGCTGCACTTTCCTGGCCAGGAAACCCGGCTGTACTCATTCAATCAGCCAGCACCTACCAAGGACCAGCTTTCTCCCCACGTCACCACGGTGGGGGAGTGGGGTTCTAGATGCTATGAAAGTTACACTCTAGCAATCAAGAAGAAATGGATACATCCACAGTGTCTAGAGCCTACAACCGGCTGGTTGAAAGGCTAGAGGGAAAGGACACTGTTGGCTCCACATGCTTGATAGAGAGCAAGCAGGAGAAGTCGCAGGTCTAGGAGCTGATGCAGACTCGTTCAACTCTAATGATTATCAAACAGCTGGCCAGGATCCCAAGTGTTCGGCATCCCCAAGATGAAAAGCCAGAGACGTTAATGCTTCATCTAGGTTTCTGTGCCTCTTAGGAAACAAAGAACCACCTGCTGTCCTACCTGTCCATCTCCCTCACAACCCTCTCTTGAGAGAACACAGATCCCTGGCCTCAGTGGGCCCTGGGGTGGGCTGGGCCGACTGGGCATGTCAACATGTGGTGGTAACCCTTGGAGCCCTTCCTCTTAGATCAGAAAGGATGGCGCTCACTGAACATCCAGACTCTTCCCAAGCCTCCTGAATCATGGGATCAGAAGTCCCCAAAGGACAGAGGAAAGAAAATAACTAAGTGGGGCTGTCACAATGTATCATGGCTGAGCTGTAAGGAGACTCCTGCCAGCACCTGAAAGGCCATAGCCCTGGGACACTGGCCCGAGCTTTAGTTACAATATCTTCTTTCACAGCCTGCAGTGCACACCCCAAGCTCTGATCCCCGAACCCCTCGACCTGCCCACAGACAGGCCCCTGGGGTGGAGGTTTTAGTTGGTTTTTTTTTTTTAAACCTCTGTAACTAAAGAAGCTGATGGACCCACATGATAAGAGCACAGTGGCCTCAAAACCCCAAGTTTCCAATTCCAGCAGCTACGGCTCTGTTTTCATGTTTCACGCGTAGCAGACATTAACGAAGGCCCTAAAAATAAGAGGCCGTGGAGGCAGCCAAAGAGACACGTAATACTCAATCAGAGCCTCTGTGAGAGCAGAGGGCGGACTGCAGCAGGCCGGGGGAGCCAGCCACATGCTTTCCTGCAGGAGGTATGAGTTCAGCGGAGGTAGAGTTCAGCAACCCTGGAAATCAATAACCTAAAGAAACTGGACAAGCAGGAGGCTCCAGAAAAGGACTCTATCCTATCAGAGCTACCCACAGGAACAAAGGATTTGCAGCCAGGGGTTGGGGAGGGTCGGGGGAGAAGCTCTGGAAGGATGGCTGGCTACTCTCTCTTTGAAGCTGGAAGGATAATAAAATCCAGGAGATGGAAGCCAGGCTCTTGGCAAAGTGTTGCAACAAAACAGCTCTGTTTCCCCAAGATGAGTCCCCCTGACAGGATCTGGATGAAGGCCGGCTACTTCATCAGTCCTGCCGGCCGCAGGAGTGATTTCAGCCACACTGGGACAGGCAGAAACCAGCTGGAACTTGAACTTGTCTCCTCTTTTAAAGTGGAGGTCTTGGCTGGATGTGGTGTCTCATGCCAGCACTCCTACTATTTGGGAAGCCGAGGCAGGCAGGCAGGCAGGCATTCAAGACCATTCTGAGCAGCAGAGTGAGACTGTATCTCAAAGACAGACATAGCTAGGGAGGTGGCTCAACAGGTAAGGGGGCATTTAGAGTTTACTGTACAGCCTGGAGTAATTACAGAAGCCAGTGACATAGAGACCACTGTGGGGAGCTTAGGGGGCAGATTAGTAGAATACAGGTGCTATGACAGGGAAAAGGGGTGAAATGGAGTAGAGGAGGGAAATACAGAGGGAGACAAGGAAGGAAGAAGAGATAAGTGAGACCCAGTGTATTTGAAAAGGCCATAAGGAGACACATTATTTTATAAGATGACTTAAATGCATATGTGTGTGCGTTAAATATATATTACATGCTATATATTACATTATATATAATAGATTACATGCGATATAGTAAATATAATTATGTCACAAAGGGAGCCTGCTCTCTCCTCTCACAATGTGCATCCCAGGATTGAACTCAGGTCACCACTTTGGCTCTTAGCTTATCCAGTCTTCACGTGAAAGGCAGAAATGTTTACAATGTGTCCACTGCCATAGACATGAGACACTTGTTAGAAGGCCATCTGCGCCAAGTCAGGGTGACTCTGGAATTATAGGAAGAAGGCAGTACGTATACTGTTCCCTGAGCACCGGGTGCTTTCTAGGGTGGCAACCTCAACACGTCACGGTCCACTCAGTGCCTGATGAATCAGGAATTGGTAGTCAGAACAGGCAAGCAAACCCAGGACACACTCTCAGTTAAGCGCCATGTTAAAAGTTCTCGCCCACTGTCTATTAGAGGGGGGCCTAGAATTTTCAACGGTATGGTTCCTTGGCTAATGTGCTGACTACAGCCTGGCCATTTTACTGCCTCATTATTCATAGGCAGATGATTCATTCATTAGATGACCCTAACCTTAAGCTGCCTTCCTCTCTGTGGTTTATCCCACTTCCAGATGCCATCCCCATGGCTTCCGTTCCAGGATGGAGGGATGCAAGCCAGTGTGACTGCACAGCAGTGACGGGCGGTCCTGAAAGACCATGGTGGCCATGGTGTACTCTTCTGGGCAATGCTACCCAACGGCTATGGTGATTCTCCTAGTGCCTCGCCTAAGTGTGCTTCAAGGACTGCGCTCTCATTCATAAATAAGGAGTTAGCCTAGCATGCGCAAGGCCCTCAATTCCATATTTGATTTCAGGACCTCAAAATATGTAAAAGTTTAGAAGAAAAACAGTGTGTTTCTAAATATGACCCACGGACCATTACAATTCCTCTTGAGCTGATTCTTAAGTGGGTCCTAGGATCAAAGTTAGGTCATCAGCCTTGGTTAAAGATTTGGCCGTGCACACACCCTTAGCGCTGAGCCATCTCGCCAGCCCCCAGTAGATTGTTCTGGAGAATCTGGCTTTTCCTATCTGCACACTAGCAGATAGGCTGCTGCAGAGGGCAATGGGGCTGGGACAGTAGGATCTTTGGCAGGAACCCAGGCACTAGCACCCTATTAACTGGGACGCTCTACCATTCCTGCCACGGACACCTCGCTTGGTTTTATTTGTAATGCTAATGTCATGAAAGGTCTTTATTTTTTTAGGTTTATTAATTTTTATTCTATATGTATGAGTAGTTTGCATGT
This sequence comes from Rattus rattus, assembly GCF_011064425.1. Lineage (NCBI taxonomy): Eukaryota > Metazoa > Chordata > Mammalia > Rodentia > Muridae > Rattus > Rattus rattus. Next base: position 70,837,677 of record NC_046162.1, on the reverse strand, counting down.
ATGTGTATGCACCACGTACATGCCTAGTGCCTGTCCGAGTAGCAGTAGATTTCTGGTTGTGGGGGATACGAAATGATACGCCTAATAAGCTTGGCTTCTGAAAATGAATGCTGTGGGCTGGGAATGTGGGTCAGTGACAGGAATGCTTTGCCCCCGGAGCGGAGAGTGTGGAGAAGTATTGGACGTGGGATGCACGTAGGCCGGGGAGAGAGCTCATAGGCCAAGTGCCTGCCCCATAAACACGAGGGCTAAGTTGGAGTGCAGCACCTGTGGAGAAAGCTGGCCGTGGTGGTGCGTCTCAATAAATCCCAATCCGGTGTTAAAGAGACAAGATGTGGATCCCTAGAGCTTGCTGGCCGACCTGCCTCATCCACTCCAGGAGCCTCAGATCCTAGCCAATGTCAGTAAGATCAGCCACCCACCATGCTTCCCTTCCCTCTTGGGCTTAAAAGCGCTGACACTAGTCTACAACGTAACCTGGCGTGTGGCTTTGATATCCATGTTTCCTCCATGCTTCGGTTTTCTGGAAGTTAAAAAGATCTCTTCATCCTCAGCCTAGAGGTTATTGACTAATTATTTACAATTATTTAATAAAAAGAATGAAAAGAACCTATGGTAAGGACTTTGCCTCTAGGGGATGGGGAGTAACAGTGTATAAAGCACTTCCGTGGGAGTGTGAAGACCCAAGTTCAACCCCAAAAACCACATGCAAACAAAGACGGACAGAAGGCTGGGCGGCACCGTGGCATGCACTACTCTCAGTGGGGGGAGGCAGAGCAAGGCAAATCCCTTGAGCCAAACGATCCAACTTAATCAACAACCTTGGAGTCCACTGGACCTCTGTCTCAGAAAACAAGATGGCTGACCATCCTAAAGAACAATACCAGAGGCTGAGCCTTTGCCTACTCCCTCTCTCTTCTCCTCTCTGTGTCTCTGTCTCTGTCTGTCTCTCTCTCTATCTCTGTGTCTGTCTCTCTGTGTCTGTCTCTCTCTGTCTCTCTGTGTCTGTCTCTCTCTGTCTCTCTGTCTGTCTCTCCCTCTCTCTTCCTCTCTCTGTCTCTGTCTGTTTCTCTGTCTCTCTCTGTCTCGCTCTGTCTCTCTCTCTCTGTCTCTCTGTCTCTCTCTCTCTCTCTCTTTCCACCCCATGTGTATATGCATGTGAGAGCACACACCTGCATGCTCTCTCTCTCTGTCTCTCTGTCTCTGTCTCTCTGTCTCTGTCTCTCTGTCTCTCTCTCTCTCTCTCTCTCTCTCTCTCTCTCTCACACACACACACACACACACAACACGAACACATACAAAGAGAGAAATCTACCAACAAACGGACAGTAAGCTGCTTTGTTTCTAGTTCTTCCATGATTTACAAACAAACAAACAAAATAAAAAACAGAAACAAAAAAAACAAAACAGCACTTCCCCCAGAAGTTCTGAGAGGGCCGGCCTGTAGCATCAGAAGGGGACCTGAGACCACCCTCAGGAGGCTCCTGCTGTCAGGAGAACCTGAGATTGCATGGGCTTCCTTACAAGGTTCACTAGGTGAGAGACTGCACATATTAACACTGCTCTAAAAATCATTAGAGCAGACTCAAGAGGAAACGGAGACGACCGCCCGTCAGTCACACAGGCCAGGCATGAATGACCACTTTCAGACCCGGCTGCCTAACAAGGGGTTCTAATTCTATCGCACAATTTTCACACACACACACACACACACACACACACACACACACGTGCACACATACACACACACGTGCGCACACACACATGCACACAGAGGGAGATGGGAAAGTCTAAGAACACTGGTGTGGGGAGAGAAGATGCTCACAAGGATAGCAACCTCAAATCTGTGAAGTGGGTTTGTTTAATCATTCTGGAATTCTGTGTAACTTTGTTACTTTCAAAGCAGGACAGGGCATAAGGGCTCCTAGGGGAATCCATCCACTCTGAGACAGAAAGTCATTTAATTTACAGCATGACCTGAGAGACAGAGGGAAGACAGAACAGGGTTCTTAGCCAGGCATATGAGAGGCCCTTTCATACCATACGACAGACTTGTGCACACTGTAGTATTCCGCTGTTCTTTGTTTCTTCCTCACTTTCTTGGGGCTGGGGTGGGGGGAGGGGCCTCAAACTTTCTACACAGCAGAGGACCTTGGACTTCTGATCCTCCACCTAGTGTCTCCCAAGCGCTGTTAGGATCCCAAGGGTGTGCCACTGTGCCTGATAGATAGTAAGAGAGAGGTGTGACTTGGGAGTTGAAGTTCCTGGAAGGAGGCCAGGCCTTTCCAAGGCTGACTGGCTGGTCAGAACTTCCATGAAGAGAGTGGAATGATGCAGATCCACAGCCTAATTGCAATTTATCTCGGGCACCCTCTTCAGCCCCACGAATAGCTGTTGCCCAACTCTGTGCCTGACCTAACATCCTGGAGATTATCGGGTGAAACCTTTGGAATCTATTTCCTTAGCAGACCACTGAATCTCTATCAACCAAAGGCTAATGAGGTTTAATCAGTTAAGGGCTGAGGCATGAAGCAGAGCGTCCCCACGGGGATGCACCCTACCTGCCCAACGTCCCCACTAATGTATTTGAAAGGTCTTGATTTATGACTTTCTTCATTCTGTTACTATTAAAATGTCATAAAATTTTATCAGGCTAACAGGGCGCTGGGGGTTCACACCTTCAATCTCAAGCACTCAGGGGGCAGAGACGGGCGGATCTCTGTGAGCTTGAAGCCAGTCTGGTCTACAGAGTGAGTTTCAGGACAGCCAGGGAAACACAGGAAAAAAAAAAAAAAAAAAACAAAAAAACCTGTCTAGAAAGAAACACAAAGTCAACCAAGCAAACAAACAAAAGTTACCAGGTTAGAGCATGGAATTTCAACTAACCTAAGTCTGTGCTCCTCTCAGAGCTTATTTGGGCCATGGCCACTCATATTTGGCTCCTATAAAGGGACAGCTCCATTGTTTGTTGGTTTTGTTTGTCTGACTTCTAAAGAAGGAACTCAGTCCCCTCCCAACCAGTAGAACTATTCGGTCAGAACACTGGCTGCAAGACCAACTTCTGACACTTTGTAACTAGTACTTACCGAGCCTTGGTTCCCTCATCTGAGATGGGGACACTAACACTGAGCAGGGGGTAAGTTAAAGGGTATGGCGACATACTAATACCATAACCATCTCTATCAGAAAGATTAAGCTTTGGGCCAGTGAAATGGCTCAGAAACCTGAAGACATTTGCCGACAAGCCTGATACTCAGAGTTTGACCCCTGGAACCCATAACTTGTCCTCTGACCTACACACACACATGCTCACTTCGCTCTCTCTCTCTCTCTCTCTCTCTCTCTCACACACACACACACACACACACACACACACACACACACACACACACACATGCACACACACACACACTAGTCAAATGAATGTTAAAAAATATTAAAAGCTAGTGTGTATCTGATAATTGCTAGAGAGGCAAAGCCCCACAGAGGCTGCTTTGGGGGATGGGGAGTGACAGCCCAGAGAAACAGCACCAGGGAGAGGATCAAACTCTCTTTCCTGAGGCTGACTAGGAAATTTCCATCCATCAGCGTTGTTCCTCGGCAATGTGAGCCCAAGACAAGTATTTATTGAGCGGTTTCTGCGAGGGAACATAATTAGTCAGTGGTTCTTAACCTTCCCTGAGTCATAGCACTCCCTGAGAAATACCAAAGGCACCTCTTCCCAGAAAATGCTGTTGAGAAATTAACAGAAAAAAATAAAATAAAATCAGGGCAGTGGTAAGGCCCCAAGAAGCCCGCCCTTAAATACCTGCTAAAGGCACAAAATGCCGGACGTTACAATGCTATTGATTTTGAAATGAAACCCAAGGTCACCTGCTCAGGCATGATTCAGATGTGCAAACAGCAAGCTCTTCTTGTCCATCCCTTATCTCAGTGGGCAGCAATTCCATCCATCCTGCTGCTCAAGGAAGAAGCTAGGAGTCACCGTGGACACGCCCTCCCTCTCAGTGTCCCCCATATACAGCGTTTCACTGAGTCAGGTCCAGTCTTCAGGTCCAGCCTCTCACATGCACCTCCTCTGCTCAAGCTGCCCTCGTGCAGGCAAGAGTGATTTGTTAGCACCTGACTGGTGGACTCAGACACAGCAAGAGCCTCTAATGGGCTCTTGCACAAGAAGTGGCATAAGCCAGAAACTCCTTCCCCTCAGGTACTGCTTCCAAAGCAATACCAACAAGCAGGTTTTCCTGCTAGAAGGAAGTCACAGCATTCTACCGTTGATAGCGAGGAGAGATGTGGTCCAGGAACAGCTGAGAAGATGCTGAGGACAGGCCTGGCAGAGAAGTGTGAGAAGCCAGCAAAGCATCTGCAGCCCCCTCTGCATCCGTCAGTCACCTCAGAAGCCAGGGCGGGGTGTGTAACCAGTATTCAGGATGGCAAACAGAACATTCTCTCCCTTCCCTCCTTGCCTCTAATTTTAAAAAATTATTAAAAGTATGAAAAAATGAGATAGGGAGATAGCTCAGTGAGTAAAATGATTTCCATGCAAACGTGAAGACCTGAGTTCAGATCCCCAGCATACAAGTAAAAGCCAGGTACTATGTTTCAACCTCACTGCTGAGAGTCAGATGAGTGGATACTGGGGACTTGCTGATCAGCCAGTCAAGGCCACAGGATGAGCTCCAGGTTCTGTAATAGACCCTGTTTCAAAAAAAAAAAAAAAAGTGGAGAGCAACAGAGAAAGATGCCTGGCATTGATTTCTGACCTCCATAGGCATACACACATGCACATATATGTGCACAGCACACACAGACACACACACACAAAGATAGTAAAAACATCTTTGCTATTACCAATAATCAAAATTATCTTTTGACATTGTCACATATTTACATTGTCACATGTTTACATCATTAAAAATTAAAATATTTACAAGGAGTTTCAGCACAGAGCTGAAAGACGAGTGCAAAGAAAGAGAAAAAAGTCCCCTCTAATGACAGCACACGGAAAAATATCAGCATTGGGCAGAAGCCACTCTAGACATCATCCTGCAGTGTGCAGAGGTGGCTGGCTGCACAGGTGAACAGGGACACTTTTATGAAAACAGTATCTCCCATGGTTTCATTTGCTAACATTTAATCTGTTTACTATATTAACATATCTGATATATTAATGTATTGGACATAAATATTCTTGACTCCGGTGAATCAAAACTAATGAAATTTAAGATTGAGAATGTTCATGTTCAACAAACCTGACACACTGGGCAAAAAAAACAAAAAAAAGTCCATTAGGTCTCAGCCTTACACAAAGAACCACAGACAGCCAAGTAAAGCTGAGAGCAGGAGAGGTGGCCCTCCCCAGGGGAGGGCACACTAATTTTCCAGCACTAAATAACCCTGAAAGCTTACACACAAGTTACATTATATGCATGCACCAGGTTATAGTTAAAGCTACAGATATCCACAAACACATGCACGAAATAATATTTAATATCAAGAGAGCCATGAACTTGAAGAAGAGTGAGGAGAGGTATATGGCAGTTTTTGGAAGGAGAGAGAAGGGGAAAGATGTGATTAAACTACGATATCAAAACTAAACTACAACAATAAAAAGATTAAGAGGTGTTGGGCTAGGTGTGTAGCTCAATGGTAAAGGGCATAGTTCAACACCAAAGAAAGAAAAGGACAGGGGAAGGGAGGAAGGGAGGAAGAGAGGGGAGGGGAGGGAGGGAGGGAGGAGGGAGGGAGGGAGGGGAGGCAGTCAGGCAGCTGGTGGATTGATTGATTAACCAATTGACTGACTGACTGATTGGCTGAAGGAAGGCAAAAAGGCAGGAAGGTAAGCAGCTGGTTGGTTGGTTGATTGAAGGAAGGAAGGCAAGCAGGCAGGCAGGCAGCTGGTTGGTTGGTTGACTGACGGACGGACGGATGGATGGATGGATGGATTGACTGAGTGAACAGCTTGGAACAACACTCTTTAGTTTTAGCAGAGTGGATGGACCACTTTAGGAGGTGTGTTATGGACAATGGCGTCCTGACCTGAGTTCTCTTCCTACTTCTACACTTTTCTACATGGACACTATTTCTACATCATCTCAGCTCCTCACATCCACACTCCACCCTTCCCTTTAACGTCCAATGCCTGGCACCTCCACATGAGGAAGCTGCAATGCCCCCTCAGCTCCAACATTCTTACCATCCACATTCCTTACTTTGATCCAGCTTTAAATTGGACTGAGCTTAACTCTCTCAAAATGGGGAGCATGGCCGATTTAGTCACTGCTTGCACCCTTAGTTCACCTTAGGGTGAACAGCAGGTGCTCCCAAGAGCTCGGCTGAATGGCTGAGTTTATCACCGCAAAACAGTGTCAAAATAGCTCGCGACCTTTGAAGCCATGTACAGCACATCTGTGGCCTATGTAAAATAACCATGTACAAAAGTTCTAAGGAAATAATTCTCTTGAAATCTTTATCGCAATTTTACAAGCTGCCTTCCTGTGTGATTATTTTTTCCTTGGTAAATTGCAGAGATCTGCAAGGTGGGCTTTTAAGGACAAATGTCTAGGTCAACACGCAATAAAAATGGATGTAGATACATAAGAGACAGGGAAACTCAACAGAGGATAACAGGTTCAAGTTCATTTTAAACCATAGCGGCTATCACCACGGGCTGGAACCTCATGGGCACGGTCAAGTTCCGAGTTAATTATTCATGACTGATGACCATTTATAACTCATCTCCTGAAGACAGCTCCTTGTATGTGACTCTTGCTCATAAAGCATACACTTCAGGTGGCTTACACAGTGATGTTCACACTTTAGCAAGCTTCCTTCAGGTGGGATATTCTGACCTGGTAAACACTCACAGTGAATGGCCCACCTCTTCAGACCTGTGCACACATTGCAGAACATGGCTCACTTAATCGTGTAGGTAGGGAGTGCTTCATAGCGAAAACAAGACATTAGACGTATTTTAATATGTAAGACTTTGTGCCTCAGATATTAAATGCAAGGCGGAAAATGTCACCTACGGGTTGACATAATGAGACTGAATTTGAAGAACTTAGTGAACATTTACTGTCTGTGAAGTTTGCTGGATCCCAAAACTTCTACATTAAAGAGTAGGAAAGTATCAGCTTTCTAGACAAAGACCTGTCACCAGCCAAGGCTTCAGTTTAGCATGGCATCAATCAACACACACACACATGCACTCACCCACACACAGGCTTACACACACATGCAAACACACAGACATGCACACACAGAGACACACACATGTGCATATACACAGAGACACATACATGTGCATACTTATATACACAGAGACACAAACACATGCACCCACCCACACACACACATATTAAAAAGGCTTATTTTCGTATCTCTGGTATTTATCCTGTCTGCAGGCATAAGGAACATCAGGATCTCACTGGTCTGCACACTTCTGATTACCACAAGACTCCTCTGAGGCTTTCCCTGATTCCACAATTCCAGATGCTATGCCACTTTCGATAAGAGCTCACTACTATGCACAGGCTCACTCCACCTTCTTTTGTTGCTTAGTTCTGGTCTGAGATGCAGTGCCATGCAGCTCAGGCTGGTCTTGAACTGCCTGTGTAGCTAAGGATGACCTTGAACTTCTAATCCCCCAGGCTCCACCTCTCAAGGGCTGGTATTGCAGGTCTACATCACCATGCCTGGTTTATGTGTTACTGGGGACAGAACCTAGGACTTCACGGGTGCTAGCTAGGTGTTCTACCAACTGAACTATACTCCTACCTTCTTAATTGCCAAATAATTTCAGCAGGATCATTGTTTCTGAGGCAAGAGGTGACTATAGCCATGGGAATAACTTCTGAATAGAGGATTTCTGAGGGTCCATATTGAGATGGGCTTAGAGACTTGAGAACTCCTTCCTATCATTTTAAATTTCTCTCTCTCTCTCTCTCTCTCTCTCTCTCTCTCTCTCTCTCACACACACACACACACACACACACACACACACACACACACACACACACATAGCACATAGCCATGATCCATGGTCATGCTTGCACAAAATTACTATCCAAAAACAACACCCCGTCTACATGGCAGAATCACTAAATTCCTGATGACCCTGTCTACTGTGAGGCCTTCCTGGGCATTCAAGACCTAAGCCAAACTGAGGCCATGTTCTTAAAGCAAGCCGACTGCCCAGATACCACCATGCCCAAGCTGCTCCACCCACCCTAAACCCATCCCCCAAGGCCTCCCAAACTGTCTGCCATTACTGAGATTGTCACCCACCAAAAGTCCCCTGGACTTGGCAAAGCAATGTCTACGACAAAGTCAAGGCCCTGCCTGTCATATGACCACAGAATGGGCCACCATTCCTTCCAGCAGCACCAGGGCTGCCAACGTCCATCCACTAAAAGCCAGTTTCCTTCCCCAACATATACCGACCCATATTACAATGTATGTCTGAGGAGAGTGGTGTCAAGAGAAGCTAAAACTTGAGTTGAGGCTTCAATAATGAACCTTTTAGATGGATGGAGCTCGTCTGTATGGCTTAACTCTCTTTTGTTATCTGTTCCCCCAAGAGGCTAATGCAATGCATAAACGAGATGAAGCTGTTTAGGACAGAATTAATCCACACTGTGTTTTCACTGGGGGTGGGGGAGAATACCCCCCAAAAAAAAGATCCTTCTGCAAAGTGCACGGCAGATGGTAGGGCTTACACATCATAGCCCATGCAACAGGACAATGTAATTAAACCTTTCACGTCCACCTCGATTGTATAATTTTGGAGACAGCATTTTCAAAATCTGACTAAGGTGGGCTCTTACTATTAGGTTATTTTGTTGCCATTTCCATGAAGCATTGAAGTCTTTCCTGGTGGCCTTCAGGAGCAAGCTGCCACTCTGCTCCACAACTGAAGACATCAGATAGGGTTTGGGATCAATGTGGCAAAAGGAAACAGCTTTATTAAAGGTCTTTGGGGATAAGGAGAGGGGGAGGGGGAGATCAACAGATTCTGGAGTTTCAGCCTCTAAATGTACTCCAGAACAGCTGTTTTGCTTCTTCCTAAGTTCCCTTCAAATAGTAAGGCCAAAACAATATTAAGGGCTGAAGCTGAATCATAGCCCAAATCTCGTCTCCTTCATGGGAAGGCTTATCCAGAAAACAGCCAGAGTTGGGCATGAAAAATGAATGCTGTGCATGCTACGATTAAATAATAATCCTTGCAGTGGGTGGGAGGTTTCTGATCCCGGGGAGGCTGAAGAAGTTCGGTATCGTATAAAAGAATTCTGCCTTTCGAGCGGTTTTCTTTTCAGACCGCCTCGTTTTAAAGGAGATGGAGGAGACATTGGAAACTGCAGAGGCTGTAAGGAAAGAGCTCTGGCCGGGCAGGGCCAGCAGCACACAGCTCTGCTGCTGTGTGAGGCAGTAAGGGCTGCCAGCATCCAAATGCCCATCCACTCTGCAACCCGTCCCCTTCCCCAACACGTACCAACCACTCTTCAGTAACTGGGGAGTGGCCCAAGAGAAGCTAGAACTGGAGTCAAAGCTTCAACGACGAACATTTTATAAAGAAAAAGCAAAACTGAAAATCTTAGAGCAGGCGATGACTGCGATTCCATCTGCCCTGAGCTCAGGAAGTACCCGTCCAAGGGGGGGATGATCCAACTTTCTGTTGAATCTTGTTACAGTCCACAGAAATTGCTTACCATAAATAGTTGTCAGTGTCCCAGAGAAACAGCTGTATGAAACTTCTGCCAGGAAGAGCCAATTAAAATGACAAAAGCGCCTTGTTTGTTAGTTACAATCCTGCGGCACAAATGTAACCTTTTCTCTCTCTTCCCACTGCAGCCCCACGGAATCACATCTGTCAAAGTACACGGGGAACTGCAGAATCTTGATGGTGTGAAGTGAGTCTGAAAGGCTGGAGAGGTAGTTCCCACAGGAGTGTGTTTGGCTGCCGTGCACAGCACCCGAGGTTCAATACCCAGCACCACAAAAAAAATCAGGTGCGGTGGCACACAGCTGTAATGCCAGACCCGGAGGCCAGGCAAAGGTCAGAATCCAAGGTCACCCTGGCTACTTGCAGAATTGAAGAGTAGCCCTGTGCTAGAGAACAATAACTTCCACCTCACAATTTTTTTTCTTTGATCTAAAAAACATTGAACAGCAACCCAAAAGCCTTCTCTGTTTAAAACTGTTGGGAGGGAATGTAGTGTCCACTCTGGTTGTTAGACGGCTGCATAAGGAAACGAGTCGAGAAGTCAGAAAGACTAACACAAGGACAATAAATATCCAGCCCTTGCTTATCCTCAGCCCTGGCCTGGCTCATCCGTCTACTTGACGATCACCGTTAGTGAAGCGGCAGTGGGTGCTTAGCTTAGGCCGATGTTCAGCGTGTGGCAGCCGGCCAGGATGTGCTTTCTGCACAGCAAGGCAAAAGCAGACAATTCTGGAAACTGCACTGAATTCTTCCTTCCAGAGCCAGGCAGTGAGAAGCTTGGTCAGCGACCAAAGAAAACCAATGTGTTCCGGTGACTGCAAGAGGACATGGCTGCTTCAGGAATCCTTTCAAAACCACTCCAGAAGAGAGGAAATATAAAGGGGAAAGCTACGTTGGAAAGGGTAGTCAAGAGAATCTTCAAAATGCCCTTAGGAGGGGCCAGTGAGATAAAGGTTCTTGTCGCCAAGCCTGACGATCTCTGGTCAATCCTCTAGACCCACACAGCAGAAGGAGAAAACCAGTTCTGATCTCCACACGTGTGCACAGGCACATGCACACGAACCACAGGAAATTAAAGAAGAAACTGTCATCCCCAAAGGCGTAAAAGGGTTAACTATCTAGGCTAGCCTACCTAGGAATCAACCTCTTTCAGCACTCAAAGTCAAAAGGTCAGCACCAATTTCTGATACTTTCTACAATAATAATAGTAATAATAATATAATGATGATGGTGATGATGGTGATGATGATGATGGTGGTGGTGGTGGTGGTGATGATGATGATGATGATGATGATGATGATGATAATGACAATCCTGAGGTTCATCAGAAAAAGATGGAATTGGCTCAACCAAGCTTAAATGTCCCATCCAGAACAAACAATGGGTACCCTTTTGAGATCTGGTAAGGTGGAGGAAGATTTTTTTACTGTTAAGGAGAGAGAGAAGATGATAAGCCGTTTGGTTACAGGGGGCAGATGTCAGTTTCTGTTCCTTTCCTAAAGTCCCTCAGCTGTCATCCTTTCTCTCAGGACACCGCCAGGCTCCTGTGTGGCCTCCATGTTCACTTTCTTGCTACCTTCAGGAGTCTGAGTGTGACTCTGTGGAGGAAATGGAAACAGAAGCCTCTCTCTCACAAAACAGGAGCCGCTAGTCTGAGGATGGAGGTGAACGACTGCTCCCATCCCTGGTCCCACTGAGGAAACCACGGTGACTCTGATTCCTAGAGCACAGCTGCTATGCAGACACGAGTCTGGTGCACTTGGGAAGTGGGGGGGGGGGACTACCTTTGCCATAGAGCGGGGGGGACTTTGGGTCTTAAGCTCACGAGCCCTGGCAAAACAGTGAGAGGGAAGTCTGATACAGGAGTAGCCTGCCCTCCAGACTTGCTGTAGTCTACAGGCGATGAGAAAGCCAGTGGGGCCACTCCCTTCTCTGCGGCCTTTAGATGCAGCACGCTTCCTACGGTGCTAAAATACACACAGACATGGAAGCTGAGTGTTTGGTGCTGGGCTTTGGGGAAGCTCAGGGGATAAAGAGTAAATCAACCAGAAAAAGATAAATACGACAAACATTAATACTGAAGGTTAATAATATACTGCATACAGCCTGCTTTAGTATTTATGATGGTTATGTAGCTGAGTTTGAAGAGAAATGCTCACACACACACACACACACGCACGCACACACACACACCAGTTTCAACCCAAGTACTGCATAAACTAGGTTAGGTGATATATGACCTCAACACTCAGGAGGATCAAAAGTGCAAGGTCATCCTTGGGCTACCTAGTGAGTTCAAGGCCAGCCTGGATAAAACCCTGCTGAAAGAAAAGGCTAGAAATGAATACACTAATAGGAAAGATGATGATGATGATGATGATGAGGAGGAGGAGGAGGAGGAGGATGAGAATGGTGAGGATGATGATGGTGATGATGATGATGGTGGTGGTGATGATGATGATGATGGTGGTGATGATGATGATGGTGGTGGTGATGATGATGGTGATGGTGATGGTGATGATGAGGATGATGATGATTTTAAAAGGTGGTCCTGGAAGGATGGGTAGGTGGTTAAGAGCACTTGCTACTCTTGCAAAGGGCCAGGATCAGTTCCCAGCCTCCACACGGAGGTTCACAACCACGTGTGACTGCAGTTCCAGAGACTCTGATATGCTCTTCTGGCCTTTGAGGGCATGGCACATACCCGCAGTGTGCGTACATCCGTGAAGGAAACACAGTCATATGCGCAAGATAAATGTAAAAGTAAATTAAGATAGCAAAAGGTAACAGGTGGTGAAATTCTAGAAGAAGAAATAGGAATGGTTGACATCACGGTCCCTTTAGTTCCCAGGAAGCTCCCGTGTCCCTCTGCACCCTCTCACTACCTGGAGGATCCCTGCGAGATGCCTCCATACCGTAAGCCTCGGCTCACAGACTGTGTCCATGCAGAAGGCTCTGTATCCACGTGTTGGCTTAGGTTAGGTATTACCAATGTTTGTCTCCGTGGCAGCAGGCTCACTCCTCATCTACTATCTCTCTGCCCTTTAACTGACGCTGCCCCTAGACCAGTGGTTCTCAATCTGTGGGTCTCGATCCCTTTAGGGATCAAACGACTCTACTCTCTCATGGGAGTCACATATCAGATGCTTACACTATGATTCATGACAGAAGCAAAAATTACAATGAAGTAGTAACAAAGTAACTGTATGGTTGGGGTCACCACGACATGGGGAACTGTACTGAAGGGTCACAGTGTTAGGGAGGTAGAGAAGCACTGCCCTAGACCACGAGTATAACCAAAGTATAATGTGCATCCATTTTGCTGGGTATAATGGTCTGTGTATCTAAAGGAGAGTATAGTATCTAGCAGGCTTTCAGAAAATTCGTTTAACACAGCGAAAGCCCTGGTTGTATTTCAGGCATTATTAATGAAAATGAGGAAATATTTACCACTACCAGTGGGTGTAGGCTCGGTGGCTGAGTACCTGCTGAGCATGCTCAAAGCCCTGGTTACAACATAAACATGCCAAACGATGATGATGGGGATGCTTCTGATACTAACTGGAGAGGACATGTGTGACTATTTCCACATCTGCTGATGGGGAAGTGCTTGGCTGAGATGGAATTTAATAATCTGAAAGTATTGTGATGAGAAGGATCAGGAGCCTTAAAACCAATGTAGCCCAGGGGTCTCACACCAAGGAGTCTCTCCTGAAGTTCTGCAGGCCCGCCTACTGTTCTGAGAACACCATCACCCGTCTCCAGGATGTTCGTCTTCCTGCGTTAAAGCTACCGTTAGAACACCAGTTTCTCATTTCTTCTTCCTCTCCCAGCCCCAGCACCACCATTCCACTTTGTCTCTATGCATCTGACAGCCTCGGTACCTTGTATGAACAGAATCACAGGGAAACCTTTTCATGAGTGTTGTGCCTTACGGGCCCATTCATGTTGTGTATGTCAGAGTATCTTTCCTTTAAAGGCTGAATAGCACTTTACACCTTATGCATTTAAAGCTTATCTCTCTTCGCCCACCCACTGTGGACACTCGATATGCTCTGCCTGCTGGGTCCTGTGGATATCACCACGGCTATGGGAATATGGATATTCACATAAGCAAGCCTCTGCTTTCGGCATGACTGCTGCACCATGGAGTGCGTATGTCTAACTCTGTGGAGAGCCAGCATACTGTTTTCTACAGCCGCCATGGCACTTTACATTCCTTACCGACAGGAACAGGAGAGCTCCAACTCTGCACAGTCCTCAGCATTTGCTAATGGGGAGACTGAGGTCCTAACTCCTGACTTTGCTGCTATTGTTCTGGGCTTTCGCTTTGCTCTGATTTCTTTGCAAATGGTCATCCCAGTGAGTGCGAAGTGCTCCCTCCTGAGGTCTCCATTTCCATCTCCCTCACTGAGAACCATGTGGGCATCTGGTCTTGTGTCCACTGTCTGTCGGTTTGGATACCTTCTTTGCAGAGATGGCTATTTAAGTCTTTCATCCAGTTTTTAATCAAATTGTATCATCATAACATATTCTTAACTAGTTAAAAACAGAATCTAAAATACATTTTAGCAAATATAAATATAAAATATTAATATATAAAATATATAAAAATGTTTTTATATATAGAACGTTTTATATATATAAAAATAATACACACACACACACCCCAGAAAAGAAGTGCAAGTGATTGACAGAGCCGGCTTCTGGCAGGGAGTGCAGGTGTGACTTTGTTTCCTTCTTATGCTTCATTTGCAGTTTTTCTAAACTGAGCACACATGGCTGCTTTAATCAGAGGGAGAGGGGACATAAACAAATTTTTAAAACCTCAGCCCAACCACAAAGTGAAGGTTGCAACAGACTGAAGCCTTTTTTTTTTTTTTTTTTCAATTAAGAACACCAACAGGAAGAAACATTTGATTGACCTCTGCTAGTCCTGGGCCAGGGCCAGAACAGGTGCACTCTGGCCAGATGACAATCCCAGGAGACTCTCCTACAACAAGGGAGCTCCACCCACTTCACTCCCAGTCCCTCTCCCCACCATTTACATAATCCAGGCTCCTTGTCTCAGGCCAAAAACAGGAACAAAGCGCCAGGAGCAAGAAGTCTCCCTTCTCCTTGCGGAGCCTGAAAACTACCCCATGGGGATCAACCTGCCAAGTGAAGAGAATTATGTGGCAGATAACTGAGCAGCCGAACAAGGATGTGCCGGGCAAGGATAGTGGGTCCAATCCTGGTGAGGCAAGCATAAAAAAGAAACAATGTGTTTAAAAGATGCTCAGAGAAACATTTTAAAAATGCTAATGATAAGGGGCATGGATGGCTGAGGGGTTAGGAGCACTTGCTGATCTTACAGAGGGCCCAGTTTCAGATCTCAGTACCCATGTCAGGCTCCTGATAGTAATCTGCGACTGCAGCTACAGAGGATCCAAATCTCTCTTCTGGCCTCCATAGGCACAAGGCATACATGAGGTGCACATGCGTGCAGGCAAAACACTGACAGAAATAAGATAAAAATAAATAAATACATCTTTAAAACACAAAAGATAACGGGGCATCACCAGAATTACCAGTCTCTTCTGAGAGATACTCTATTTCTATACCTTGATATAGATGAGATTGAGGGAACTTCTTTCCCCTGATATATTGTGAATAAAAAGATAATTGCTTTGCTATCACTGAATCCAAAAGGGAAACACTGATCAAACCTTCAACTATAAGAAGAAAAAATAAGCAATAAAAATAAGTGCTTTAACAAAACAGAGGTGATTGTGTGTCGAGCACATTGTGTTTGAGACAGTTTCCGTTACAGAGAAGCAACAACCAAGCAGCTATGCAGGGAACACAGTTGTCAAAACAACAGAAATGATGGTGACACGGAGGTAGCATGGAGGAGAGCAGTCTCCTCAAATACCCCAGTGCTTCCCCGGGATCCAACCCTTGCTACCACACTACCCCTCAGAAGGTCTCATGGCTTGCCCCGCCTGTGAGTGACAGATGCACTTGAGAGCCCAGAGCCTAAGTGCGACCCTCCACTCTCTCCTTCTCAGGCTCCTGAAAGATTCTGCCTCAAGCTCCGGCCGTGAGATTCTTACATTTGTGTGGAGAAGCTGCCACCACAAATTCACAAAAGCACATGGGCAGCAAGATAGAAGCAACCACCTGGTGTGTTGAACCTCCGAGAATCGGGGGTGTGTGTTATCACGGCACACAGGACCTTGTCAGCCCTGAGAAACGGGACAGAAGCAAAAGCGCATCCGACTCATTAAGCAGCATCAGTCACATGCAAGGACACAGCAAGTGCACATCAGAGTCCCGAGAGGACAGATCCAGAAGGGTCCTGTCTATGCCTGATCCTGGAAGCCAGGCCGAGGGAGAAAGTGCAGGAGCCTTGGACGGGCAGGCTATCCATCCGAAACACTGAGAGCAGGTCATCAGAAGGCATGGCTAAGACAGTCACAACCCAAGTTCCCTTTCCTGATAACTGGAGTCTGAGAAACAGGGAGTTGAAATTCCAAATTCTTGCTGACCACAGTGGCCCTACCTGGAACCCCAGCACTGGAGAAGCCCAAGTGGGAGGATCATACATGTAGGAGTAGCCTGGGCTACATTGCAAAGCCCTATCTTATCTTGCCCCTACCAAACACATATACAACACACACACACACACACACACACACACACACACACACACACACACACACACACACACGGCTTCCAAGTTATCCTAACAGCCATATCTACACATTACCACAAAGCACTAAATAAAGCTTTTGTCCAGGGCCATCTTTGTAGACACAGCCACTTGTTAATTTATGATACTTCCCCAGGGATTTGAAATATGGAGCAATTACTAACACAGACAAAATTCTTGCTGAGCAAAACCCCAAATGAATGGTCTGTCTGAGAGCAGAAAGAGGGGCAGTACCTTCTGCTTGGTTCCTACCCTGACACCCGAGTGGAAACCCACTAGGCTACACTCTCACCATCTCTGTAGACAGGCTGAGTCCCAAACAGTTTCCTGTTACTATTTCATGTTCACCTCAATTTATAAAATTCTATAATCTAGTTAATATCCAAGGACATGACCCCTCCAAATACATTCTCCTACAATCACCCAGAGGCCTTCTTAACCAAATACTTGAAAATGGGGCTGAGTCTCTAATGCAATATTCTAGCTTAACGAAATCTCTCAAATGCCGGCAAATGCTTACATGCCTCGCATTTTATCCAGCTGATCTCTCCTGATGGGATGGATAGATATTACAAGCGCATAACTAAAAAAAAAAAAAGAAAGAAAAAATAGTAATTAAAAAAATCCCTTTATGGAAAGACACAAATGTCATAGCTGAACGAATAAAGGAAGAAGCCAATAGCTGGATGGGTCGCTTCCTCAGTTGCATACAAAGGCCTGAGAAAATGGCCTGCCATGCTAGCTACTTCCTTCTGTGTTCATAGCTAAGACATGCAGAGAGAACCGGTTCAGTGAAACTGAACTCAGCCTGGGTATGGAATGCATGCAAAGACGAGATCTCAATCTGACCTCTTTCTTTCTAAAGAGTGAGGACCAGGGTCCCACTCATCCTTTCCAAGGGGCCCGACGTTCCCGGGAGTCAAAGAATTCTGGTGAACACTGTTTAGCTGAGCCTTCCTCAGAAACTGAGTAGGGAACTATCACGCAGACAGTTCTCATCTCCACTGCTTTTTCTGCGTCTGACCACAGTAAAGCTCCAGCCTCCACGGACCATGGGAACAGCTCCTGTCCCCCAAACCCATGCTACTATAGCCCCTCCTCCTTCCCTGCCTTCCTAACTTCACAGCCCTGGGTTTTAGTCCCGCCTCAGGGACCACGCCCACACACCGGTGGCCACGCCCATCCGCCTCAGTGGCCACGCCCATTCTCTCTTTTGCAGAATCATCTCCATCCACATCTCCCCTTTCCCTCCAGGTCTCGCCTAAGCACTCCGTCCTGGTACAAACATAAGTGCCCTTCTCAGCTCCAGAACCTAAAGGAGACCTCTGAAGCCCTCTCCTCCCACAACATGAAGGCCACTTCCTCTGTCATTCCACACTGCAATCCTGACCTTGGGCTCTGACCTCTCCTGCCCATAACCAATCCATCCTCATCTCCAACTGATTCACCTCTTAATAGAGGCTGGATTCGTTTCTCCATCACTGCCGTTCCAGCTTCATGAGTCCAATGTCTCAAAGGAGCAAAAAAAGCGGCCCCACGGTAGGTCACAACATCCACTCTTACCCACTGACGTTTAGCTCTTCATACAGAAATGGTGTGTAGTCCTTGCCAGGGTAATTCTGACCATGCCATCTCGTTGCTGAAAGCCCATTGGAGAATTCCCACAGCTCATGAGTTGAGGGACTGGGGCGCCTGTACGCAAGCTCTCCCACCTGTAAGGCCGGTGCTGCCAAACCCGGAGCCTTCCCTTACTCAGAGCGTCCCTGGTACACAGAATTGCTTCCCAGCCTTCACTGGGGCCTTTGCTGCTCTCCCTACGGGCTCCTCCTTTCTTCTGCAGTGGTCACTCCTTACCAATTTTTGAGGTTCACTCAGAGACTGTTCCCCTAAGTAAGGTTTTCCTGATCTCAGACTCAGCCTGCTTCCTTTGTTGTACTCCACCAACCCCATGCAAAGCCTTCAGCTATTTGTCCGGGTAATTATTAAATTTATGGTTAGGTTTGTCCCTAAAAGGATAACAGCAGAGCTCAGCTTTATCTCCTCCGTTTCCGGCATCAAACCCAAGGCCTTACTCATATGGTAATTTTGAAAACAGACAGTCTTCTGGGAGTTTTTAGACTTCATTCTGTGAAGCGAGGCCCCTGCAAATGTGTCATGTTGAAACTAAAATACAAGCTCGCCTAGTCGACTTCGAATTTGAGAAGAGAGGTGCTAGTGGGGGCATGGTCAAAACCAAAAGAATACGTTCAGAGGAGGAGCCTAAAGTGGCACAGACCAGAGATGGACAGAGGTTTACAAACGTTCGCTGTCTGAAGGTTACTCGAGGAGATGATGACAGAAACATCCAGAACATTCTCAAGCTTGGGAAAAGACTATGGCAGCCAGACTGTAAGTTCCACAAGTGTGGAGGACAGACAGACAACCACAGCACAGAGCAGCTGTCTCACAAACACACAGAACCCTCCAAACTCAAGCAGAAACAGTAGAGTCTCCTGAGTTAGACTTCAACTCAGTACAAACTCTCCCCCACTCTCCCCGTGTGCCACTGAAGCCATCGGTCTAAGATCTGCCGGGCATGACTACACTCGCTGTACACTACACCCTATATGCCAGGACAGGAAATTAAAAAGCACATTCCTACAGAAGATCTCCCACGTTTTATTATGTGTGCTGGGTATGGAAAGATAACGTCTAGACTCAAGCTGTCAGGATGGAGAATTTGCTTTAAAAAAAAAAGCACAAATCCATGAGGAATTTATCTTTAAGGTGGCTTTTTAAGGAAATGTAGCAAAATCCTTATGACGAGAAGAACAAAATAAAATTCATGATCAAGAACTGTTTCAGATCAGCTGGCATGGTGGTGCTCACCCCTAGTTCCTGCATCTGCGAGGCAGAGGCCAAAGGATCTCTGTGGGTTTGAGGACAGCCTGGTCTACAAAGAAGTTCCAGGACAGCCAGGGCTATTATGCAGAGAAATTCTGACTCGGGGGTGGGGCTGGGGGTGGGGGTGTCTATTTCAGACCAGCATGTGATGTAACCCTGGAGTATGAGGCAGGAAGATCTCGAGCTTAAGGCCAACATAGGATGCCCATCTCAAAACAAAACGGGTGTGAGGCGGGGAGAGGGGGCTGAACACTCATGCCATGGCCTCCCTGCAGAGGTCGGAGGACGACTTCCTGCAGCTGTTTCTCTCCTCCCACGGTAGGGTCCTCGTGTTTGAACTCAGGCTATCAGGCTTGCACAAGTACATCCTCTGCTCACTTAGCCATCTACGGGCAAACTCGGGCACACATTCCATCTCTCTGAGATACATCCATGAAATGACTGACCACAGTCCGGTTGTAAAATTAAATTAGGAAGAAAACATGTTAAGTGTTTAACACTGAGCCATATACAAGGGGGTTCTCAATTATAGGTACTATAATTACTCCCCATAGCCTGGGTGATCCCTGGTGACTAACGTGCTAAACAATTGATAGGTATGTGGAGGGAGGATGGACGGGACCCCAGCGTCACACAGAAGACCAAATATGTTGCACAAAGGACTGGCTTTAGGGTAGGAGAAAGGAGACGGATGGGGAAAGCGAATGGTAATCATTTTAAAGGTCAAATTTGCACAAATAGGATTTGTGCATGCAAAAGCATGCCGTCCTATAAACTCCGAGTAATCCTCGGGCTCTCTTAGCTAGCTCAAAGGATTGTAAGCAGGCTTTCAATAAATCACAACTACCCACCCCTTAGGCACTTCACCCCCCTCCCTGCACTCAGTCTTAGGAACACTGGCATCCAATGTCACACACACACACACACTCTCACACACACACACACACATACACACACACACGTCGTACACATACACATGCACACGCACACACACACACACACACACACATACACACACACACATACACACACACGGATGGATCCCAGAGCTTTACACATGTTAAACACACACCTGCCATGAGCTGCACCCCAGTCCTTCCACGTATTTGTAGAAAAAGCAATCTATGCTCCCACCATCCACCATGACTGGGGAGTCCCTGCCGTAAGGACGCTATTACTTTAACCTCTCTTGTGTTCCTTTCGAAATCAGTCGGAAAAGTCTATCTATTGCTGGCATTTATTTTTATTATTGGTGGCCCAGATGTTTCAGGGACGTCTAGAATGACTTCAGAGACAAAGGTCTGTAAAAGACTGAAAACCAGTACACAGCCCCAACGCCACACTTCAGCTGCAAGGGACTCACACAAACCTGAGTGATCAACGCTGGCTTAGACCCAACACGCGTTAGAAAAGCCTAACGTTTCACACGGTGCGTGCGAACAAAGGTAACGTGCAGAAGCGAGCGGGCGCTTTGTTCGGATTTTCGTGGTGGTTGGTTGGTTAGTTGGTTAGGTTGTTTGTGCATTTGCTTGTTAGGATTTTCATCTGAAACGAATTCGGTTCTGGCTGAAGGCCGATACCCATCAGCAGCAGTCTGTTAAAATGGGAATTTCAGAATTTCAGTGGTAACATGTGTAGGTGTTTTTGTGTATGTGTGTGTGTACATATGTCTGCATGTGTATATGTGTATGTATATGTGTATCTGTGTGTCTGTGTGTGTGTATTCAGTGTAGGTTCAGATACACAAATGTACAAGTTCACGTGGTGGCCAAAGAACAACCTTGAGTGTCAAGTCTCAGAATCCACGCACTGTTTTTAAGACGGAGTCTCTCACTGCCCTGTCACTTAGTGACATAGGCTAGACAGGTTGGCCCGGAGCCTGAGGCACCTGCCTGTGTCTGCTTCCCTAGTGCTGGGATTATAAGAATGCACCAATAACAGTGAGTCCATTGTTTTCAAATGTGGATTCTGGGGTTGAGGATTTAGCTCAGTGGTAGAGCACTTGCCTAGCAAGCGCAAGGCCCTGGGTTCGGTCCCCAGCTCTGAAAAAAAGAAAAGGAAAAAAAAAATGTGGATTCTGAGGATCTCACTCAAAAAAGTGTCCTCACACTTGCAGAGAAAGCGCTTTCCAGCTGTGATGCCGCTCTAGCCCGAGTGATAATATTTTTAGGAAAAACAATTGAATACCATCTATTTGTGCGTGAGAGAAGTTCTGCATTCCTATGAAGAACTGAGAAAAAAATGGAGGAGAAGCAGGTAAGCTAGCAGCGTGCCTGAGGATCTCTCCTTCCTTCAGAGGCGGTCACAGCCAGAGGGAGCTTGGGAAGAATATACCAGGGAGGACGAAGAGTCCTCTCCTGCCAGTGCCTAGAACATGGCATTGAGAGGGGATCTGAAGTTGATGTTGGAGCAGGAATGAGCAAAATCTGCCCCGGGTGCAGGCAAGAGCAGCCCATATCTGTGCCCTAACGGAGGCCAGATTCTCCGTTTGCGAATAATATGAGGGAAGAAGCTTGAACCGAAGCCAAGACTGCTTTGTTCCCAGCGTAGACTTCACCTCTCACATTAGAAAAATGTCTGTCATTTAATGGGTTAACACACACTGGCATTTCTTTATATTAAACGACAACAACCATAAACTAAAACAAACTCTAGTGCTCTGTGAAGTTCAGTCAAACTTACCTAGCCACACGCTAAACTCCTCACAAGAGGGCACAGGCAGCCTCTTAGACACCCCACTCCAATCCAACAGCTAACAGAGGGTCTTACACAGCAGCTCTAAGCCGCTAAGCCGCCAACCCAGGAGCAATCCACACTTCACCCTCCCGTGTTTGTTCCCTTTGCCTCCAGATGTCTCCTCACACAAAAATAACTCTAAAGTCCAATTTTGATCTTGTGCTGGAAATGAAAAGACAAGAACATTAAAGAAGGCAGTGCACACAGTCACGTGGGTGATGTTTAGACAAATAAATGGCTAGATAACAGTTGGATTAGAATTTCCCCACCGCTCCAACAGACAGACACACCCACACAGAGACACACCTCTTACCCGCAGACACACTAAGTTGCAGAGAAGTCAAATGAATGTATGTGTATGTATTTGGAAAGAACCTTACCGTGTGTTCCCTCACGCAGCACACAGTAGGTACGCCATGTGTCATGTTATTTATGTACGGGCAGGCTTACCATAAACCACTTTGACTTTATGAACTGCCCTCAATTGGGTATGCTTCATGGGATGGAAAATGTCCTATTGATGCTCTTTCCACATTAATAATACACATATAACAAACAGGCAAGGGCGTTATAAAGGCATCTTTAAAACTGTATGACCCAGCTTGACCCGAGCCTGATCAATGGAACGTCTGGATCAGGTTGCGACTTGCAGAAAATACAGAGGAGTCTCACAAACCAGGAGGCAGAGGAGCATCGCCAGCTCTACCTGAGTGTGCAAAGGTAAAATTTGGACTGGAGGAAACTCTACTGGGCCCCACATCTAGCCACACATTACTTCCAGTATTGCAGTGGAGAGGAGGGCGTTGTTGATTACAAGAGACCTGAGGGCATTTCCCATTATTTTTAAATGCATGAGATTAAAACGGCAGTGCAGGGATATGCGCTCAGGTGATAAAAGGAAACATAAGAAAATAGTGATCCTCCAAGCCTCAAGCCCCTCAAGCAGGGTGGGTCAGACGTGAGTCCTCTATTCCACCTAGGCAGGGGTCGCCAGAATGTCAACTTCACGATCCTTCTTTAAACCGGGCATTTGTTTTGTATGGCTTTCCCCGTCTGTGTTTTATTGTACAGTGAAAGGTTTAAATTGTGATCCAACGCTGCTCCCCAAGGAAACACTAAAGCTGAAAACTCCAATACACATGTAGCCATTTAACTTTAAATTTTAATGAATTAAAATTAAATAATAAAAAATTCAGTTCCTCATTTCAAGGGTTTACTAGCCAGATGGTATCTGTGGCTACCGCATCGTAATAATACACAATGTGGGTTTCCTGGTGGCACAAATCCTCTGGGGGCAGTCAGTGGTCATCTAGGCAAAGGGGGCTTTGCAGATTGCCAGAGATCCAGGGATCCCTAGGCCATCTCTGCCGGCAAGTACAGCAATTCCTAGTGGTTGGTGGCTTGCATCCCTATTAATTCTTGCTTACAGAAAGGACTCTTGTCGATGACAACCAGTATAAACTCACAGTGACATCCACCCAGCAACCACATGGACAACAAGCTGACCTCGCCCAGAGTAACTTTACTCTACTGCAGCTAACAGTGAGGTGGGGACAGGACAAGTCTGCATCAACACCAAGGAAAACATCTGGCTCCTGCCCAGATGTGCCTCACCCATACAACACTGATGACAAACTGTGGCCTCCAAGACTAGGGAGAAATTGGCTAAGAGAGAGTCTAAGAAAAAAGAAATGTGGGATTCCAAATGGGACTCTGGAACAGAAAACAGATATTTGTGGAAAATTTGAGAAAAATTAAAGGAAGGTTTATAACTTAGTGACGGGGCTGTGCTACCATTAATTTCCTGGGTTTGATCATTATACAGTGGCTAAGTCAGTGTTGGCACTGGGAAAGTACCAGGAGATGTAGAAACTCCCTGCCTTCTTTATTAAAAAAAAAAAAAAGTGTGTGTGTGTGTGTGTGTGTGTGGTGTCTGGGGGGAGAAAATTAAACTAATTTAGGGAAAGAACCCCATTTCTTCTAAAGTAAACAAAGAATTGGGAATGGTGGCCCACACCTGTAATTACAGAACTTTGAAGTTTAGACTCAGGAGGAACATGCTTTCGAGGCCAGCCTAGACAACAATGTGAGACCCAGTTCCCAAAAATTAATTAATTAATAATCCATGTAATTAAAACAGAGACTGGCAGGAAAGAACTCCAGTTAGAACTAGACACGGCTGGACCACTCTGAGACAAGATGTGCTTGACACAACCAGAGCTCATAGAACAAATAAAGGTAAGCGCCCTCTCACCAAGAAACACCCAAGGATTTCCCTGCCAGAAAAGAGAGCTGCATTACTAGAAAGGGAAGTGTGCTGGGGGAGGAGGCTTCCATCCCAGAGGGACACTGGAGAATTAATGACAGTGAAAGTATCAAGTTTTCACAGTTATTCCTACACACCTGATCTACAGTGATAATTTCAAACTGTCTTTAGAATATCTTCAACACAATCTTCCTCAGTTTCATCAGGTCTTGAACATGTTTCAAAGACTGTTGGAGTGATACAGAATGCCTAAGAGAATGCCCAGAGAACTCACCAATGAAAAAGAAAGAACTATCTTTTGGGAGTCATTTTTTAAATCATTTACGTTTTACTTAATTTAATGTGTGTGCACAGTGGCACACATGTGAAGGTTAGAGGACAATCAGTGAAAGTGAAAGTCACTCCTTTTCATTCTACCAGGTAGATACTGGGGATTGAACTCAGGTTCTAAGACTTTGCAGCAAGCACCTGTCTATCCACTGAGCCATCTTGCCAACCCTGGGGCTAATTTTTAATGCAACTTATAAATAAATCTAGCACATAGGAAACATCTTTTCCTGAGGAATATTTACAAGACTTTAGTGTTGTACTCAGCTTCGGCCAGAAAATAAATATTGGGAAATGCGTGAATAAACATTGTTGTTTCATTTATCATTGGATCTGCCACTTTTGTTTATTTTGTGTGGTTATTAGCTGCGTCCACAGTTCTGAGGTCAGAACCTCAAATCTACCACACAGAAACTGTAGGAAACAAAGGCTTAACTCTGCATCTGGCTTAGATTGTTGTCTAGAAATAACTTCCATTCTAAGAGGGAGGCAACTTGGAATACTGCAAGCAAAGCGACCAAACATAAATGCTGCAGTTTGTGTCAGCCTGTGAGTCTGGCTCAGAGGATGACTAAAAATACGTGCATCCAAAGATTAAGAGAACAAAACCAATTAATTAATAATTAATTAATTAAAATGCAAAATCACTTCTGGTGGAAGGTCAAGGCATGCTAAGAAACAAAGGTATATAATTCCAAAGGGAGTCTTTCCTTTGCCCATGAACTCTCAATATAGTACAAATTCAAAGGTCTCAGTAATTTTAATGAGTTATTTTAAATAGGGCTTTATATATAATTGCCAGACTGTTTATCTATAAACTATCAAAGTTAAACATAAAATCCTAATTTACTTGGAACTGCTAGAGTTAAATGAAAGCTGCGATTCTGTTCCTAGAAGGAACTGTTACTTTCCCAAGAAAGCTAGAGGAACCTGGGGCCTGCTCCACAAGCATCGCTCGGGCTGCTGGATGAGGTAGAGATGTTGCTGGGTGGACACCCCCACTCCTAGGCAGCGGCCTTCCTGACTCAAGTCCACATCCACTGAGCACAATACAGAGATGCATGAGTTGCTGGGAGGTAGGAGGACAACACAGTGGGTACCAGGAAAGGCATGGTACCGAGACTGGACACTAAAGTGTCCACCCTGTGTGCTTAGGCTCACAGAAAGCTACTTACCTCACAGAGCCAACATCACAGCTGCAAGCATCTGGGCTAGAATCTTTTTCTTCTTGTTGCGGCTTTGCTTTGTTTTGATACAAAGTCTCATGTATTCACACGGTCCATGACGGCCTCTAACTCACTATGTAGCCAAGCAGAGCCTCCAGCCTGCTCTTCTTTCGCTTTTGTCTTCCAGGTTTATAGAAGTGCACCACCATAAGTGGGCCATGGGGGAGGGGAACCAGACACAGGGTTTTATGCATGCAGAACTCACGCAGTCAAGCCATATCTCTAGCCTTACACTCCTTTCTTGATCTAAATTCTGTAAACTTGGCTCTCCCTGACCTCATGACTACCAGAATGGCCAAGGAGGTGAGGCGTGAACTTCTACGATGCATATGAATACAGATAGCCAACCCATACCACGCAAGCATGATGTCGTGCCTTTGACTCTATCCTACCTTAAGCAATATGAAAAGCCCATGGTTCATAAAAGAACCATCCAATTATTTCATAGTGAACAAAAGTCTAATCAAGCTGATATGAATATATCCGGGGGGGGGAAGCACATGTCTTTAAGCCTAGCACTCAGAAGGCAGAGGCAAGTGGATTTATATGATATCAAGATCAGCCTGGTCCACACAGCAAGTACCGGGCCAGCCAGGACTACATAGTGATACCCTACTGGGGATGGGGCAGAGTTGAAAGTCTAAGATAAAGTCACCATATGGCTTCAGAACAGTACAACAAAATGTAATATAATTTGGCAATAAAAGAGAGACAGGTGGAAAATGCATAAAAAGCCCAAGTTCATGATGCATTTCCTGACACTGAGATAAAACAGAGGCCATCAAACAACTGTCACCAATGGTCAAGTCTGCCAAAAACATCTTATGCACAAGGGAGGCAATCAAAATTAGTCTCATAAATATGTTATTCTTCCAGAGTCCACTTATATGTATATGTGTCTGTATGTGGTACATGCACATGTGTGTGCATACCCACTCAGGCATGCACATGTGAGGACAGAGGTGACCACCAGTCTTTCTCCATCGTGCTTCATCTCTGTTGTTTTGGCCGTGTCTTTGAAGCAGCATCTCTCCCTGAGCTACGCTTGCTGCTTCAGCGAGATTGGCGGGCAGGCCAACGAGGCCAATCTGCACGTCTACCACTCAGCACCAAGGTAACAGGCAGGGGCCACCACACCAGCTTTTACATGGGTACTGAGTATCTGAACTCAGGACTTCACCCTGAGCAATCTCCCCAGACCCAGGGTTTACTTTAAATGAAAAAAAGAAAAGAAAAAGAAAGAAAAGAATAGAAAAGACATCAAAGCATTCACAAAAGCATTAGCAATATGTCTCCTTATCATATTAAATGCAAAGTTGAAGCGAATGCCTCAGGGCTTCTGAGCTATGCAGCCTTGCATTCCATTCATTTAGTTCACCAAGCTGAAGCCTCAGCACATCCACCGCCCCTGCCGCAGTCCAAGAATTAATCTTCATAAGTGATGATTTTGCAAGGTAAACCGCATGGCCTGGCCATTGGACAGCTCTGTTCTCCATCCCCATACTAACTGGGAAGGGTCCTGGGCTATACACTTAAGTCGAGTAAAGTGGCGGCTTTAGGCAGTAACCTTTACTTCAGTTCTAAAAAGCAAGTAAATAAATCGAATAAGATATGCATGTTTCTAAACTCTTTATAACTACTAACCACTTGATTTTTTTAAAATCACATGTAGTATAGAGAAATAAAATATGAAAGCCACACTTTAAAACGGAAACCAAATGTCTGTCCACTGAGTTGTCAGATGGATGCCACCAGTGCAAAACTGGAAGGACAGAACACATGGAAAACTAGATTCGTTCCAAAACAAGTTTAGGATTATTACTGGACGATGGCTCCCAACATGATCGCTGTAGTTTGCACTCTGCCTATGGAATGCCAACTATGCTTTGTGGAATGGTTATGGCATAACAACGGAATTGAGAGGTACTTGAATTTAAGACAGAACAGGAAGCACTTTAAGGTCTGCTATATAGTATAGTTAGGAATCACTATTTACATTGTTTTCAATAGTAAAGCCCCATTTCTATTTCTAGACATTCTGCCTATGGGTCAGGTTAGCTCTGGCAGTTATAGGGTTATGGAAATCCACCCACCGGAGCCTCGAGTATTAACATAACATATGAAAAAGAATTTAAGCTGAGTTCTGGTATTTAACTTCATGGTAAATGGTTGAGGGATGAGACCCAGGACCTGTGTTTGCCAGGCAAGTACTCCACCTCTAAGCCGGATGCCTGGCGGCAGAGGTTAGGTCTGGATGTGAACTAAGTAAAGCCTCCATGAGTGCGAGCCAAGCTTTCTCCAGTCCCTGAGCCTTTTGTGTCTATTGTCATAAACAGCATCACAAATCATACTTCGCTTAAAAACCTGAAGGAAACACAAATGCAGTGAGATGAGGAAAAGGGATAGGCTACAGTCTGTATGACTTCAGCTGCAAAGAAAACACTGCCCTAGAAACCCACACTGTCACTCAATCTGCCTGGTTTCAGGTCCCAGCTCCACCACTCCCTGCTGGCACGATGGAGGGTAAGCTGTTTAATTTCTCTCTGCTCCAGTGTCCCTGCTGCTGGGCAAGGGTGGCACTGCCAGCTCTCCACAGGAAGAGCACAATAGGCACACATTGTAAGCACATATGAGCTCAGGAGTGGTGTTGTGCAAACTGCCATTTCTCCCTTGGGAGCTCGGATAAAAGTCCAGGTGAAAACCCAGCTTATATTTCAACCTGGAGCCCCAGAGCTCAGTGGTATCTCTTGCAAAGTTCTCTAGTATGCTGAAAATGCATCAGACACTAAATAATAAAGCAATAGCCAATGATATTGAACGAGGAAATAAATCTAAATGAACAGCTAGTTTCTAAAGTAATGCTGCCTGTTTTGAATATGTAAATGTTCTAATTATATTTTCCCTCCCATATCTAGTATAACTGAGTGTACCATATCCAGACCTAATTTCCATGGATCAAGAGCCCTAGACTTCTAAAGTGACTCTGTAATCAGTCTCCCAGGCTTCCTTACAGCCAGCAACAGTGTGAAGGCAGCAGCAAGGGCCTTTCCTACTTCGATACAATGTATCTTTCATAAGAAGCTACAATGCCTAATCTCCCCCACTATAACATTTTTCCGGAAACATAAACTAGACACAGTAAGAAGAAAAAAAAAAAGACACAAGAGGAAACAATGTATCCTTGCAAAACAGCCACTGTCCACTGAGTCAACAGGCACCAACAGCCCCATAAAGAGCTCTCTAATCTGCTCTAGGACTTGGCGGTTGGGACTGGTAACATCTTAAATAATACAGCTCTCGTCCTGGTGTGTTTTGCTATTAGAACACAAAAGTTACACTCGCCTACCACGCATCCTGCTACTATTTCCTAACCTTAGAATGTCTGTCCCGTCATCCCAAAGAAAGAAAATTCCACACACCCTCTAAGCCCAAATCTACAGCCATCATCTAGTATGTACAAACAGTATATGCTACCTTCCCACATGCTTCCACAATTAATTCATCCAGACCAGAATGTAATATTATGTACACATTAGATGTAGAGTCATGATTCAATGCTCTCATGGAGGACTTCTTGGGCTCCATGCTGAGTTCCTAGTACAAGCTTATCCGCTGTGCGCTGAACCGCTAGAATGGTACAGGGGCACATGAGAGTCCATGCATCTAAGGTACATGAATAAAGGGTACATTGGCTTTTGATTCTTCAACACCTCCACAAGCAAGTGTGGTCAGTGAGTGACAGAAACATCAATAAATGGGGACTTGTGAGAGGCAGCACAACCTTAGCTTAGTAACATGGCATATAGACCTGGGTTTGAGTCCCAGCTCCACCACAGTCAACTGTAAACGTGTATCAAAACCTTCTCCTCTGGCATATCTGTAAAACAGAAGCAATATAGCTTACCTCTTTGCAATTGTTGAGGCTAACTAATGTTCCAAGTAATTTAAGAAAAGTACATGGAACCATGCCTAATGTTAAAACACTACATAGGGGGAGGGGGAGGGGTGGTTGTCATTGTGCATCAAGCACAGGAAAATGCCCCTCTGTGGACCATGGGCAGCGAGTACTACACAGGAGTGATGAGATACATCAGAAGAGTCATGGTTGGGACTGGGGGTGCAACTCGGTGGTTGAACATTTGCATACGGATCACACTGGAAAAAAGCAGTTTGCTCAAGTCAGACCTAAACGGATCTCTAAGAGCCTATGTCCCGTATTCACATCATTAGTGATTTCTCAAGTCCTTATTAAAGTTGCCCAGACAAGACAGATGGACTTTGCATTTCTTACGATACTGAAAATAGAAATGTGTAGATACGGGGTACAGGGAGACAGCAGGAGAAGGCGGCATGAAAGATGGACTGTCCTTCGGCTGTCTTCCTTTGTGAACTTGCCCCTAAATAATTCCAGCTTTGTGCTGATGATTAATCAAGTCATTCTCCCTCTATTCCATTCTTCACAGAAACCTATTTCCACAAGTCATTTCCCCTTTATATAATTTAATAGGGACAGTTTTTTTTTTTTTAATTTGGTTTTAGCAATTTTAACTCACCCTAACTGTTAAGACTGTGTCCCCTCCCCTGTGTTTATGGCTTAACTTCCAGTCTCCTATGAGTTTCACGGTTTGATGGAAAACAAGAGTTAAAATGAAGGGTTTGCTGTGGAAAGTCTGAGAAGGGTGAGGACTGCAAAGACCAAGCCAGTCTAGTCCCAGGGAGGTGGCTTGGTGTTTCCCTTCATGGCATCATTCTTTCCTTGCCTACAAATCCAGGCTTCACAAGCACCAAAAAGAAATGGTTTCCAGTTGGCTGGGAGGAGTGTTTCCTCAAAACGATTACAATGTGAACCCAGGCCCCTGCCCCAGGCTGGAGATGCTCCCAACTCTCTCCTTCTTCACAGGAGATTCTAAGGTGCTTTTAGATAAAATCACCTAAAATGGGAAAACCGTGATAGTGACTAGCACCTAACGATGTTAGCTTTCTCTTCTTTCTATTTGAATAAACCCTTTAAAGCTGTCGCAATCCAATTACTGACATTTCATACCACCATTCTCATCCTCTCTTTCTCACCTTGAGGCTTAAAAAGCCTTTCAAATTTAGGAAGTTTAAAAATAGCAGGATCAATGTGGTTGGGCATGACAATGTGGGGTCAGCTATTAGCGATCTCAAAGTAAAACAGAACATTGAAGTGACGGGGCCAAAAGTGCCCTGAAGAGTGGCTTCGATTTCTCACCCTGGATTCAACACATCTTGCCTTCCTAATACAGCCCATAAGATGTCCTTGATTGTATTTGTGGCGGTAAGATGTATTCCTGGTACCTGCAGATTTCTCATAAGAGAGAAGGAATGTATGCTTCACTCCCACTGTGCTAATTTATTAGGGCCAGCAGTACATACAACTCTTTAGAGATGCAAACTGGATTTTTCTGCTCTCTGTTTTGCCTAGCTACCGAGTCCTCCGAAGGTTGGCATATCTTTAGATAAGAAGCTAGCTTTAAAAATAAATAAATAAATAAATAAACTCAGCCAAAAGTCGCTATCTTTCTGGTTATGAGCCTTTGTGTCATAACTTCTCTAATATTTATATAATCACACACCCAACAAATATTTACATAGTGTCTATAAAGTACCAGGCACTGCACTAACCACTGGGGACACACACGGAAAGAAGTCCCAATCCTGCACTCTGTCAGCAGAGGAAGAGCGAGGCAGAGGGGTGTAGTGACAAGCTCCCATGATGGGCATACATCTCCAGAAGGGCTGGCAGTTTGGGACAGGCCTAAGCTACACTGCGGCTAAGACTTAAAGTCACAGATGTCACCTGGTCAACTGCAGCTTATGATGGCCAGAAGGACCAGAGGACGAAGCGTCCGTAAGTGAAGGAGGGAGACGTCCATTGGAAAGTCTGACAAGGCAGGGAATAGCCGAGTACACTGAGGAGCTGCTGAGGTCTGAGCCGCACCCGGTCAGGGCAGCCCAGAGATCAATGTTGCTCTGAAACTGGTCTGACTCTGTAAAGAGACACAACCCAAGGGCTGCTGCGTCTGAAAACTTCAGTTTGGGTGAGAGTATCTGGGAGGGTGGAATTGCCATCAGAGAGCATGATGGAATCAAGAAACCATAAAACAAAAGGAAGGGAGCCTGGTTGTCAAACTCCTCTGCGAAAGTAAACATCTGTTAGGTCCCCGCTGCCTGTGAAGGGGGGAAGCACTCCACACACTACAGCTCTGGCTTCTGGTCGGGGAGGAAGCCTGTTCATCAAACAACAGAGCACTCTCACTCCCCAAGTAAAAGAGGGCCGCTCAGCCATTAATCAGAAATCTTTTGGGGGGGGCAGCAGGAATATCCGGCACCAGCTCCAGCCTGGCACCCCTACTTATAATAAACAATATACATCTTTACTGGAGGGGGGAGGTAGCTGAGAAGAGCCTGGGCTGCACTTGCCCTCCCCCTAAGCCCCCACTCCCCAGCCCTGCAACTTTCAAGTGCAAGCTGTGTAGCCTCTGACATTGACTCTGTGCGTTGTTACAAACTCTTCTGAGTTCCAAGTTAACACCAAGAGTTCACCTACAGGGGACTAAGGAGATGCCTTGGTAGGCAAAATATTTGCCACACAACCATGAAGACCTGAGTTCAAATCCCCTGAGCCCATGTTAGAAAGCCTGAAGCAGTACGGTACATATATGTAATCCTAATACTTCCACAGGGAGATAGGAGGTAGAGACAGGGGAATCTCTAGTAGTTTGTAAGCCAACTGTCCTGACACAGCACAGTGGAAAAAACCAGACTCTGTCTCAACAAGGTGAGAGACAGGAGCACCTTCTGAATTCATTCTCCTATCTCTACATGCATGCTACCGTATGGGCACAGCTCCGTTCACAATCAAATGTGCACACATAGATACACATGCACCCAGAGTTACACTTCTCACCAGGGATTCAGGAACCTATCAGAAAGGAGATGTCAAAGGGCAGGTCTCTGCTTGATAGGCAAACGATTACAGAAACCTCTGACACAAGTGTGAAGCCCATGGGCCGCTGGAGCTCACTCTAAGTTTTAGGTGGTTGAGTTTTTGTGCTACCTATAAGATGTGCTTCCCTCAAACCTTGTGCTGGGATTACCACTTAGTGGTCCTAGGTTTAATTCCAAGCACCACAAAACAAACAAACAAACAAACAAACAAACAGAGGCAGAGATTCCAGAGCATGAGAACAAATATTCCATTCAAGTTGGCCAAGCTCTCGATTGTGCTCAGTTTGGCCCTCAGCCCTTGTCTATCTCCTGGCACCTGGTACCCACACTACTTGGCAGATGAGGACAACTGGACGTCCCTTTCCTACAAGGCTGCCAATATGATCCCCACTGCCCCATTTCTGTTAAAGGTCAGTCTCAGTCTGGGCAAATAGCTAAGCTGGTAGAGAGCCTGCCTCGTATTTAATTCCCAGCACATAAACAAAGAACAGTGTACACACCTGTGATGCCAGCACCCGACAGACACAGAGAGGCAAGAAGATGGGAAGTTTGTAAGTCAGCTACATTACAAGTTCAAGGCCAGCCTAGTGTATATGAGACACTGTCTCAAAAAGGGTCAGCCTCCATTAAGTGTCAGTGTGTCTGTCTGTCTGTCTGTCTGTCTGTCTCTCTCTCTCTCTCTCTCTCTCTCTCTCTCTCTCTCTCTCTCCCTCTCCCTTCAGCTTGTATTGAAGATAAGTATTCTTCCCCCCACCACCACCTCACCCCACAATTTTCACTTTCTTAAGGAAATGCAAAACCCATCCTGGTCAGATAGGTTATTGGGGTTTTAAAATAAAATGTCACCAGCGCAGCAGAAGAAAAGCTGACTTTTATTACTGAAAAGTTGGAGCTTCAGAGAAGTCCCAAGTAAAGTATAGGCTATGATATGCCCGTCCCTAGCAAGAGACCTTCAAGATTCCTAACTGCTTTGCAGTGGAGAGATGCAGATTCATCCCTACAGTGCCCTGAGAACCCAGGGTTGGCCCTGCAGGGTCATGGACCCTATAGTTACAAGTCCAGCTGACTTCCAATGCTCCCTCAGGGATAAAGTTCATTTAAATGTGAGATACTAAACAAAAGAGAGAGAATGGGAAAAGGAGGGAATTTTCAGAGGCCAGCTAGATGTAACAAACGCCATGAGCTGAAGCCTGGCGCTTCAAACAAGCGGGTCACATTTTCCTCTCAGAGGTTGCTTCCACCGCTG
The DNA here is from genome assembly GCF_011064425.1 of Rattus rattus. Lineage (NCBI taxonomy): Eukaryota > Metazoa > Chordata > Mammalia > Rodentia > Muridae > Rattus > Rattus rattus. The sequence goes on along the minus strand of NC_046162.1, from coordinate 70,803,603 downwards.
TAATTAGAGACTGGCAGGGCTGTTGCTAACTCTGAGAAGGGGAAAAAAATGACTTGGCTCAGTCCCGTTTCCAGTAGTGAAAGTAGCAGATAGCCCCAGAGGACCAGGCTCTGTAAGAGCAGCACCAAGGACCACTGTGTCCTAAACACGTGATTTTGGAAGCAGCTGATGCAAGAGAGAATCTGCCTGGAGTCAGACCTCCTCGCCCAGCAGACTCAAACTCAGTGCCACCAATGCCTGGGCCACACAAGTCCACTTCCCTTTCTCTGAGACAAAGAAAAGAAAGAAAATGTGAGTGAGGACTGACTATCTGCTGAGGTTAGGAGGATGAAAAGAGCCCTAGAGTCACCAAGTAAAAAATACAGGAAATAGTAAGCAAAAATTCAAAAGGCAGTTATGAGCCTCGCCGCCAATCTTTAAGAGCTACAAACAGACAAGGTTGCCTTGCTCTCTGAAGACGGTAAGGAAGCTGTTTCATGGTGTCAGGGCCCACTGTGAACTTTTTTTTTCTTTCCCCTAGTATTTAAGGCTCTTGGTTCCATCTCCAAGACATCATCCAGAGAGTAGACTCTCATATGGGATCCTCCTGGTATTCAGGCCTGCTGATATCACTGTGTACCCACAATGCAATAAAACTAAGAATGGCACAACATCCACTTTGGGAGAGTGCAAATAACTCAACAAACACTTCTCTAGAAGTTTCCCTGAGTCCATTTATGTTGAATCTTGGGCCAAAGAAATAAACATAAGTGTTCCATGTGTCAACTGAACTCTTTCCTGGTGAAATAGGTTCAGCTTTTAGGGCTGAAATTAATTTATTAATTTAGTATCACAATTCTTATCATTCACCAAGCAAAATTATGACAAAGATATATTACCTGTGACATGGATATGTGACCCTTATTTACAACCTATGCAAAGAAAGAAGAGGAAGAGAGAGAGAGGAAAGACACAGAAGAGAGGAAGGGAGGGGGAGGGGGAGATGGAGGGACAGGAGAGGAGGAGTAGGGTACACCTGCTCCAATTACTGAACCTATGGAGCAAATCAACAAACTGTTTCTGTAGCTAGAAAATATTGTCATCAGGTAAGAAAAACCTAATGTACCAAGAATATAAAAAGCTTCAGGGCTAGGCATAGTGACATATGCCTTTAATCCCAGCACTCAGGAGGCAGAAGCAGAAAGATCTCTGAGAGTTCAAGGCCAACCTAGGTTTACATGGTGAGACCCTTTCTCCAAAAATTTCTTCCCAAACTCGGGCTGCTATTTGGAAGAAAGGGCTATCCAGCAGTGTGGATGAGAATGAGTTAGTCTCCTGAATAGGAATAACTTTCTAATAACCAGGACCAAAGGAGAGAAAGTCGAGACATCAAGATAAAATGTATTCCAAAGTGGTCAGGTGCTCAGAGAAACAGTGAATTTAAGGAGGCATTAAAAGCAAGGCAGGCAGGATAAGTACTGCTTGGGGAGTAAAAGCACTGCCCTAGGCAGAGCATCTTTCTTAATTAAGTTACCACAATAAGATACAATATGGCCACAAGAAGTCAAGCACAGATGACGCACACTAAACAAGATGTAGCAGCAGATAGCACTTCTAAATACAGTCATCCTTGAAAAGGTTACTGTGAATTAAAATGTGTGCTTGCACTAGGGGGATTCATTACTTAAAGCAATCAAAGGGTAAATTCCTTAAAACCAACAACTGGACATAAAGCACTCTTCTCTAATTAGTGTGGTTTGTAAAGCCATTTATCCATGTTTTATTGTAAATCTAGTAAAGAAATTCACAGAAGAAATACAAATGTCTACAGCACGTGGGGAGGGGACTTTGACCTCACTAATAGCCTGGGAGACAGAAGTTAAAAGTAAGGTCCTCTTCCCCTCTGACATTAGCAAAAGATAAAGCCAATTTCTATAGCAACCTCTCTACCCAGAGAGTGCTGGGAAGGGCAAGCAGGCTTTACATTCATGGTAAACCGCGCATTGGAGTCCTTTTGGACAGTAACTCTACAGTTCCCATTAAAAGTTAAAAAGCGGGGTTGGTGATTTAGGTCAGTGGTAGAGCGTTTGCCTAGCAAGTGGAAGGCCCTGAGTTCAGTCCCCAGCTCCGAAAAAAAAGAAAAGAAAAAAAAAAAAGTTAAAAAGCACATCTCCACACATCTGGGTATCCATTCTAGAAACACCTACACTGGTTCCCAGGGATGCTCTCTATAATGTGTCTGGGTGAACTTAGTAGTAACCTACATCCCTAGTGGAGGAGACGAGAGTGAATAGCCACTGTGTAGAGTCAGCCGAGGCTGGCTCACATAGCTACTTAGCATACATGGGGGGAAGCTATGCACCCTGCACAGATAACAGGAGAGTTCAAGCTCTTACAACTAAATATGTGCAAACAGAGACTAAATGGGTGTTTTTAAAAGACATTATCCCTGGAGGCAGGTAGAAAGAGAAAGAGGTGTACTATTTCACTTTTTAAACATTTTATGAGTATATTTTTCTTAAAAGAAATCATATAAAAGGGAGTTGTGAAGGCATGAGGCTGTTCATCTGAGATTCCACTGGAAGCTCAGCACATACTATGTAGGGAATCTCACAGAACTGGTGACCTTGAACCATGGATACCCTGTGATTTTACCCACAGTACCTGCTCTGACCAATGAGCTAGCAGAGACCCAGTGACTCTAAAGATACAATTTTAAAACAACATAACTATTTTCCCCTGGACAAGTTGAGGAAATTTGGTAACTATTTTTCTTGTAAGTTTCCATAGGCTCTGACTCAAACTGAAGCCAAAATCAAAATAGTAACAGACTTAGATCTCATTTGCATGTTTGAACTACCTAAAATCACATTCAAACCTAGACCCAAGCCTAATCTACAAAATTTAGGCCCAGAACTTGGAGAACCAAGGTCTTTCTTTCATCTAATTTAAAGGCTGACACAACACGCTTTCCTCTTTGTTTAAAATCAATATCCATTCATTTCCAAATGGAGCTCTCAAAACGACTCATTCAATCAGAGGTTTAAGCACATCATGGAATTAAGAAAGGTACAGTATTAATGATCATTATGCTATAAAATGTCCCCTCTCTAATACAGTGTATTAGAAACAAGGTCACCAAATTGAAAGTTTACAAAAAGATAATCAACTTAATAATACACCATCACCTGTAAAAATAGAAAATAGAAAAGCACATGCACACAGTGTCTTTCTCTAATGCACTTAATAAGAGACAGTCTTAGGACGATATTTTCCAGGCTAGAATGTACTTTCCACTTGCCCTAATAATAAACCTATGCCCAGATGGGAAATATAGCTCGAACTAAATAAACATGTTATAGACTATGAGCAGACAAGCCAGCAGGCGAGCTAGGGAACTTGAAACACCTTCGATAGCTATAAAGGGCTTATTTATCCAACCCAACAGATAAGACAGAGAATATAAAAAGTTAGATATTTGATGGCCGCACAGTAGTGGCAGTGCACAACGCAATTGTAGGTGAGGGAGGAAAACCATTGGAGCCTGCACACAGGAGAGCATGCATGAAATGTGTACTCAGGCTGGAGGGAAGGCACACTGCACACTGACACTAGAGCTGTCAGTCACCCTCACATCACTGACGTAATGTCAAAGTGTGCATACTTTGTTCATGGTGACAATGGGTGACCTACACAACTTTCCTGGAATTACATATAGCCTAAAACAAGTTGCCTCGAGTATCCGATGTAGTGTGTGTGTAGGGGGCGGGGGGGAGTTGGGGAAAGAAGTACCACATGAATACAAAGTGATTCCTTTTTATTTTCCTAAACACCCACACAAAGACAGCAGTTTCTGACAGCAATGTTCTCGGCAAAAATAAAAAAAGAAGGCTTTTGCTTTTTTTTTTTCAATGGAAAAAAAAAAAAGGCAGTCCTGTGTCCAGATTACTAGGTGATATTATGTTTTCTTTTCTTCAAAGGAACAAACTAACATCACTTGTGCTTTGAAAATATTATCTAAGTACCATGTCTTTCGGATCAAAAAGAAATGTTGACCAGAAGTACAGTTCCTGTGTGCGGTGCTCACGCCTGGATGTTTGGAAATGAAGCCCATCGAGGCAGCTTACCTTGGCACTGGAAGCCTTGTTTTCCAAACCCCCTGGAAAACAGAAAATAAGAACAAATATCTTAGCCTCCTTTCCACCGAGAACAAGTATTCTACAGCGTCTAAAAGTCGATGCTTGAAACCCGAGAGTTCCATTAAAAAAACAGCCCTAAGTATCTAACGAGATAACCATGTAAATCTGTCTGTAAAGGATTGCTGAACTGTTATCAAGCTTCTGTCTAGCTAGTCTTTTCTGCTCTAGGATTGGTATTTTAAATTTCAAAACAAGAACATGACTTCAAACTCAAAATTGTTGGCTACAGAACTCGGATGACACAAGGGAGCTTAAATTTTATGCTTTAAAATTGGGGATTGGAGGGGGGGGGACTTCCTTTTTTTTTTTTTTTTTTTTTTTCAGAGCTAGGGACGGAACCCAGGTCTTGTGCTTGCTAGGCAAGCGCCCTACCACTGAGCTAAATCCCCAACCCCAGGGGGAATTCCTTTTTAGTCCTGAAAACAAAGTAATTTTTTTCTTCCTAAAGACAATCAAAAAGTAGCTTGTTAGAACTTTGTTTCAAATAGTATGTGTCTAAGAACTGTCATAGAGTACCACTGTCTACATCTTATCTTGGCTGAAGGAATCCGATTAGAGGAAACATCTCTGCTATAGCGTGTACTTGAGATTATCTGTGGTCTAATTTTCATGGAGAACCAAAGTCTATACTGAGGCCATTCTGTTCTTGTAAATCATTTTAGAGAACTGACTCTGTAAGCACAGAGCCCTGACGTGGATATTTGACTACAAACACTGTTCCAACAGAACGAACTGCATCAAAATGTTCTCCGAGGTGGCTCACAATCTCTTGCTTTGCATAGCATTTTAACCTTACAAAGCACTCTGCATTCCTTTATAATTATCTTAATGTCATCGCCCTACCAAAAAAAAAAATCTAAGTTCAAATATTTTCCTTTAAAATACAATAAATACTGAAATTAAATTGTAAACCAAAGACTTATAGGAATCATAATGAAGGAAAACAGAGAAATTAAATCCACTGCAAGATGATCTTGGTGGGGGATTCCCAAGCCATCTAACTGGATGCTTTCAGATTAAGTGAAGCACTTGTGCTCCTGTGGACTACATCACAGTGAACCTGGTACCCAGAGTACCTCATCAGTTGGCGGGGGACTGATCCTCTGGACAGTGATAGTGGAGACTGATTAGTTAGCGTGGTAAAAATGTAAGTCCTTTTTCTAACGTATCTACTTCCTGTAGAAGTAATTATCACTCTAGCCCCTTTGAATAGACTCTCGTGGTTAACATGGGAGGCTGCAAATCACCCAACGCAATATCCTCCCTTTACCCGGATGCTAAAGTCATCTTAAGTAGCCTTATCTATGGTCACCCACTCCTTGAGCTGGATTGCTTCAGATGCTAACTACACTACAGAAACTATCAAGTGGTTGCCTTTTTCACCAAGGTGCACTTCTGAATGATTTCTTAAAAGGAAGGAAAAATTGGGCATCTTATTGGCACCCTGATGGTGGGGCTCCCCCTTTTAATTCTCTTCTCTGGGTGGATTCAGCGCCACTAGAGCCACTAGGATACCCAGTGTGTATAATGCTAGCCGGCTGACTGCTTGGTATCTAAGTGCACTTCACCCCTTATGGCTTCCCACCCAGGAGGGAGCTAAGGAGCCCCAGCCATAGCTCTTGCTTATAAGGAACTTTTTACTCCAAATCCACGGAGAAGAGTCAGAAAAAGCTGACACTTGATGTTCAAAGTCGTGGGAGGGGGGCTGGGAGTTCCCTTAGTTCCAGATCTCTAAGCATTGGGATGGGAGGGGCGATATTGACATTTTGAAAATCTGATGAAAGCTATAATTCTCTAAAAAAGTAAAAACGTAAATCTGCATAAATACAATCTTACCTAATTTTGCAGGCTCCAGAGAGATAGATCCCTGAGCCCCTCCTTCTATCAAGCCCCTCAGTTACCAAGGCTTGGCATTCAGTGGAAATCACCTGAGCGCTGACACCTTTAGCCATTACAGTATTTTTCTTAAATAAGCCCTCTGTCCTCATCAACTGGGTTGCAGGTCTAATCTCCTGTTGACAGGGTCTATTTTAAATGACTCCCTCTGCCCTCTGCCATTTGCCTGCTGGGTTAGCCCTCCTCCCCCACTGCAAGCTTTCAACAGTTTGCTGCCTTCCATCTCTCTCCCTCCCCACCCTCCCCCCGCTGGGCTCACCCAGAAAAGTCAAAGTCTCCGTGCCCAGTAGAAACAGCCTACAGTAGGCAGGGACCCAAGGTTCCAGCGGAGTCCCAGCCCGACGCGAGGCACAAACACTCCCCGGAACGCGCCCAGCCTGGCTCGCCAGCAAGTTGGAGCGGCTCGCAGCGGCTCCCCGCTACTCCGGGGCGTGTTTCTTGCGCGTCCCGGGGCCACTCTGCCACCAGCATTCTCTTTTCCCGGTCCCTTCGCTCCCACCGGGCTGCATTGGCCGCTCCGCTTGGCGACGGGAAAGACCCGTGAGCCTACCAGAAGCGAGGGGACCTTCTCCCTCATCCGAGTCACCCCATGCCGAACCATGAGTCCCTTCAGGGCAGGGCATGTGTGGCAGCGCCGGGCCATTTCCCAGGGAGTGTCCCGCGTGGGTGCGCGCCTGTCACTCCTGGCGAGAGTTCGGACTCCGGCCGGTCACTCTAAGTTCTCGGAGGAGTCCTGGCCATGAGAGTGAGGACGCGCCGGGGCTCAGAGACGTCCCCGAGCCCAAGTCCCCGGGACAAGGAGACCTGAGCCCCGAGCAAAGGTGGCTCCCGGGTCCCCCGGGCTGCCGCGCGCACCTACCAGATGAAGTCGGTGCAGTGGCTGCAGAAGGTGGGTTGCTTGAAGAAGCGGGCGATGAATTTGTGGTCTTTCACCTCATGCACGTTCTTCTGCCTCAGCGCCCCTTTGCGGGCGAAGCGGTTGGCCACGTCCTGAGACGCCGTGGAGTCGTTGGCCGGGTAAACGTCAGCCATGGTCCCCCCCAACCACCTCTTGCCTCCGCCGGGGAGCAGCAGCCGGGGAGGGCCGGGGTGGGCGGGGGCGGCGGCCGAGGTGGCGGTGCTGAGGTGCGGTGGTGGCGGCGGTGGCCGGGGAGAGCCGGGCGGGCGCTGCGCTGCTTGGAGCTGGGAGCTGAGCCGCTCTCTCTGGCTCTCTCTGGCTACCTCTGGCTCTCTCCGGCTCTCTCGCTCGCTGGCTGGCCCCACGCTCACTGACAGCCCGGCGCCCGGCGCTCGCGCTTCCTACTCGCGGCAGCAAGAGGCGGCCCGGAGCGGCGCCGCCCACTGCGCATGCCCGGAGAGCTAGCGTGTGTATGTGTGCACGCGCGCGCGCGGACTGGAGTAGGAGCGCGCGGGGCGGGGACGCGCGCGGGGCGAGCCTAGGGCCTCTGAGCTGCGCTGCTCTGCACGGAGCTGGACACGCGTACTGGGTGGGGGGCCCTTGTGAGCCGGGCCAACAGCGGAGGGCGGCGGTCAGGGAGAGGCCCTGGAGATGCCCAGCCCAGGAAGAAGCCGAGAGGGGCGGGTCCTTCTCCTCCACCGCCCGCTTCTTTTCCTCCCTTTTCCTCTGCTTCCTCCTCCCTCTTTTTTCTCCTCCTCTCCTTCCGCTCGTCGTGCCCGGCCTCCTCCTCTTCCCCACCTTCCTCCACCCACTCACGCTTCCCTGCTCTTGCTTTCCTCTTTCTGGGATGGAAGTTGTGCCCGGGAGGAACCGAGCACAGGGCACTCCCCTGATGCCACCCCACCCTTAGCAGGTACAGAGGTAGCTTGTTGTCTAGCTACCTGGACCCACCGGCATTTCGGGGTTTGTTGGCGTTTTATCAGCCTCTTACCCATTTAACCTTTCACCTGACGAAAATGCCATTCTAGTCGTTTATGCCACTAAAATGCCCAAACCCTAACCCTCGCTCAGTTTAGAGTCGGTAAAAGGGAGCGGTTTTGAATAACTGATCGCGGGCCCTCTTACCTACCTTCGATCTTTGACCTGCAGTTCACCTGCTTATTTTATAGATTTGTACGGCAGCCGTAATCGCCCTGGAAGATGCCAGAGAGTGCTTGCCCTGGTTCGTGATGTTATTCATTGACTATCAGAGCTGTAGTGCCGATGATGATCAGGCTCTCTTGATTTTCCATGTCCAGAACCTTAATTTAGAAATCATTTTGCATCCTAAGCTAATTGCTGAGATACTGGCAGGTGTAGAGTTCAGCCAGAACATTTGTAAATTACCAAGTAAAACTGCTCGTGAAGGAGTCGCTGGAATGGATATGTATGCAAAGGGCGTGCTGGAGGCTGGGCCACCAGAGCGCCTGATGAATATTTATTAGGTCTGCCTGGAGGATTCTAAACCTGGTACTGAAGCTATCACTTCCCAGCAAGAAGTTCATTGTCCCAATCTGCCTAGGGTGGTCTCGAACTCCAGGTAACACTCCTGTTGCAGCTCCTGGGTGCTGGAATTAGAGGGATGAGCCATCTCATCAGCTTCATTTATCGTTGAGTACAAATCCATCAAGACAATGTGCACTTTAACTTGGACACCAGCGAGTGACCCCCAGAGGATCAGGAACTTAAGAGCTCAAGTAAAGATCTTAAAAGAAGAAAAATCGTCTGAGATACTAGCTCCCAGCATATCCCGTAAACCATGAAGGACTATTCTTTTTCGAGAGGCCCTATTGGTGACTCTTGATGAAAAGATAGCTTCTACATTTAAACAAGTGTAGGAGGCTGATTGGCCATCAGTAGAGCAGGCTCTTCGCTGACCCATTTACAATCTGGTGAGCAAGTGTCTTAGGGTCACTATTGCTGTGACGAAACACCATGACCAAAGGCAACTTGGATAGGAAAGGGTTTGTTTGGCTTACGTATGTATCCTGAATCACAGCTCACTGCGAGAAGCTAAGCCAGGAGAGACCTGAGGGCAGGAGCTGATGCAGAGGCCATGCGAGATTGCTGCTTACTAGTTTGCTCAACCAGAATCACCGGCCCAGGGATGGCACTACTCACAACGGGTTGGGCCCTCCTCCATCAATCACCAATTAAGAAAATGCCCTACAAGCTTGCCTACAGCCCGATCTTATGGAGGGAATTATTTTCTCGATTGGTACCAGCTTGTGTCAAGTGGGTAGGGCTAGCCAGCACAGCCAGTACTGTTGGTGCTTGGTGCTATTCTATCTGGAAAGTAAATCTCAGCACTTCCAGGCCAAGGAGGCAAGGAGGGAAGGGTCAGGAGAAGAATGAAGAACACTAGGAAAATGAATGGAATTCTCAAAAACACAGAAACCAAAACCATCATGAGGGTCTCAAACCCTCCATGTTTAGTTGATAATTGTAGTTGAAAATGGGGCATGGTGGAACGAAGCCACAACCCCTCACCCAGCCATGTTTCATAAAGGCAAGCTTCTTTCTATTTCCCTGAAGCATGGAGGGAGAGGTGGAGAGGAATGGAGGGTGGGGTTGCTCGTGCATTCTTGAACACAAATCAAAATCAGACAGGCTGGGCAGCAGCCTGGCATCTTCTGTGCACGCATTGAACTGTGCATCGATAGGAGGGAAGCCATGTCTCTTCCCTTTCGAGTTGTGGCTTTGCTCTCCTTGCTTCTGCCCTGTGGGTGTGAGGAGAAATGGCTAACTGAAAGCCCATTGATTGCTAGCTGGGCTGAGTGTGATTGCATCAACTCCCTTCATTTACCCTCACTTGGCCCAGAGAGCCGTGCACCTGGAGTGGAGGACCGTCAGCTACTGAGCAATACAGCTGCATCGTGAGCATGGACTGATGGGAAGGGTTGGGTCACCATTCACCCATGCTGGCCACCCGACAAGATTCCTTCCACCGCAGGGTGGCCAAAATGGAGATGATTAAGGAAGTGACCTCCTGGGCTCAGTGCTGGTGACTATTTTTAATCTGTTGTTTCATGGAGAAGGTACCAGAAAAGAACTGAAGATGATGGGTGGGATGTGGCATCCATGCCCACCCTGATGTCAGTCCTCCTTGGAGAGGTGACAGCTACATCGTGGTGACGTAGCAGCTTGGTGCTGGGGTCAAAGCCGGGGTCTTGAATTAACGGTTTCAAACAAGAATGGTTTACTTCACATGGGTAGTCTTGGCTTGGAGGATACGACTTGCTCTGGGAAACTGCGCCCACTCTGCTTTCGACAGGGGCCATTTTCAAACCAGACAGTAGGAACGGCTTAAGCACTGAAATAGCCTGTCGTAAAGATGAGCTCGTCACTTGGGCTTTTTCGACGTACTGCGTAGAAAGCTTGGGGAAAGGTAAGATGGCAGATTAGGATATATAACCCAGCAGATAGATCTACAGCGATTAGGAGGTCTGGAAATAAATAGACTGGGGTCTAAATGAGAAGAAGACTGGAAGAGCCAGGGGCTGTTGTCAGACAAGCTTCCAGAGCCAGTGAGTTAGGGGTCCCCACTAGAGATGAGTGCCAAGCCTTCCAGACACAGCAGAATGGGAAGCAGCTAAAATCCAGGTCATATACTCCTCAACAAGGCATAGACCTCTGTCTTCTCAGGAGGAGTTCCAATGTTCTTTTCTAACTCACAGAAAGATACCATGGAGGTTAGTCGGGATCCCATTAACACTCTACTTGGTTCCAGCTTCTGGCATGTGACCTGAAAGGACCTTCGGGTCTGGCCTTTAAAAGCAAGCCTTCACCTGAGACCTCTCTCAGCACCCTCTGTCTCACAGTGTCATTATCACCCTGTGTCTCAAACTGAAGGCCAAAGCACCTTCCCCTTCACCCCTTCAGCCTACCCCCTCATCCAGTCTAAGAGGTGTCCTGTGTGCCCCTCATCCTGGACAGATCTTCTTGGTCCATTGACTGCAATATGGTATATGTCCAACATCCACTCTTTCCTGGACCTCTGCAGAACCACCCACCTGATCTTGCTTCTGGCCCCTTTTAAAGTTTAAGCTTCACAGGCAATTGTCCTTTCTCAGATGCCTCTGCTAATTCGTTTGTGTGTTTATGTGATTGTGTGTGTGGTATGTGTGCACATGTGCAGGGCACATGGATGAAAGCCAAAGGGAAGTTTAGGCATCCTGCTCCATCATTCTCCACCTTTTCAAGAGACAGGGTCTCTCACTGAACCTGGAGAGAGGCTGTCAGCCAGGAAGCCCCAGCAATCCTCCTGCCTCCACCCCACACAGTGCTGTCGTTACAGATGTGCCTGGCTTATTCGTAGGTTCCGCTATTCAAACTCAGGTCCTTGTGGTTGCACGGCAAGCACCCTTAGCTACTGAGCCATCTCCTCACCTACAGAATGTACCTGTTGAAAACTACTTATTTGTTTCGAATAGGTGTAAAGATGTCCTTTATTTATGGAGGAAGAGATAGAGATGCCGATTTCCCTTAAATTAAGCCATAAATAAACGTGGTCAAATGAAATAGGATGTTTTCCGAGGAAGTTGGCTCTGGTTTAAAAGTGATTTGTCCCTGAAGACTTTGAGTGCTGGAAGCTTGTATCTGAGCGTGGCAATGTTGAAAGGCACTGGGACTTTTAAAAGGTGGGGCTTAATGGAAGGCAGATAGTAAGTCACAAGCCCCACCCTGGAAGAGGATTAACAGAGTTCTTCTTGGATGCCATTAGTACTTGTCTGAGCAGGTTATTATAAACTTCAGCCACCACACGTGTGTGGTCCCTTTTACACACAGATGTTTCTTTTTGTGTTTTTCCACCACATATTCAGCAGGCTTCTCACCAGATGAAGCCATCCAACCTGAACTGTCAGCCTTGAAGACTAAACTAGAAAAACTATCTTTCTTTATAATGTATTTGGCCTTGGGTGTTTTGTTACGGCTACATAGGGTAGACTTGAAAATAATGTGTGAGCTAACTCAAAAGTCCAAATAAAGAAACAAGTGAGAAATCATACCCTAGAGGTAAGTGTCTTGGCCAGAGAGTTCTCTAGCAAGATTTCAAGTATCTGGGATGATAGCTCAGTTGGGGGAGTACTTGTCTGACAAGGATGAGGTCATGAGTTCAGTCCCCAGAATCCACAGAAGAAATGCTGGGTGTGGTAGCCTGTGCTTTTGTGATCCGGGAACTACAGATAGTGGGATCCCTGGAGTTCACTGTCCAAGCAGCCTAGGCAAATTAGTGAATCTCAGGCCCATGAGAAGCCCTGTCTCAAAAACACTTCGTGTCAGACAATGTCTGAAAACCAACACTGAACTTGACCTCTAACCTCCAAACACATACATCTCTGTTCACTCTCAAATAGGAGGCTTGCATACACAAAGACGTGTGTGAGAGAAGATTTCCATTTCATAGTAAGATAAATGTAAATTAAGGTCATTCTGAAGTCACACTGTGACTTAAGATTTGGGCATAGTTTTAAAATATGAGGAAATCATTGATTCAATAAAGGGATGAGGTGACCAATTATATCATCTATCATTGGTAGGCCCCAAAACTGTTACAGAACCTACAACCCTTAGTTTCTGTTTTCTGTTGCTGTGGTCAAATACTCTGGCCAAAGCAACTCCAGGGAGGAAAAAAAACTTTATTCTGGTTCACACTTCAAGGGCATGGTCTACTGTGGAGGGAAAGTCCAGGCAACAGAAGCTTGAAGCAGCCGCACACACCCCACCCAAACCCAGGAAGCAGAGAATACGTGCATGTGTGTGTGCATGCATCCTGCTCACTTTCTCCGCTTATACAATCCAGGATCCCAGCCAGGAAGGATGCCATGCACAAGGATCAATCTTCCCACCTTAATTAAGGAAATCAAGATAATCCCCACCGGCATGCCCAGAGGCTCATCTCCCAGGAGACTCTAAATCCTCTCAATCGGGCAATTAACCATCCGAGATCTGATAGAGAGAAATGTGGCAAGGACTACCGGAATCTGAACGACTCCGAATTCTTTGACCCAGCAACTCCACTTCTAAATGTGTGTCTGCATGGGCGAACAGACAGGCACACGGGGAGGCAGCATAGATATCGATATCAAGTTAGGAGACTAGTCAGATTGGCTATGATGAATTCATAAGCCGGCGATGAATTACAGCTATTTAAAAAGGATACACACACAGATGCAGAAATAACTTCCAGATACACGAGTGGAGAGGCAGAACCAGAAGTGTGTATGCTGGCACATTTTAGAGGATCTATCTAGGACTGGGGGTGTATTTCAGAGATTTCAGAGGCAGGGTTATACTTAACATATGCAAGGTACACACACACACACACACACACACACACACATACACACACAGGAGAATGATATGGAAAGGGAAGTGCATAAGCACATACATATATAAATATAATTTCAAGAATTTTAATGAGGCATTTCGGATTTAGAGAAATCAGCCTAGAAGTGACTGAGGGTGTTCTACCGTGTTAGCTAGCTTTCAAAATGCCAGAAGCTGCCCCTAGAACAGCCAGGGAAGAAAAGTCACCAAAAATCTCACCTAGCTCTGAGCCCTGTGAGGTACAGTAGCAACCAGCCAGCAAGACGTACCCACCATTGCCATGGTGGCATGCTTATAATGGGGTAACCAATCGCTTTCCGGTTGGATTTGATGCTCACCATAGAAATATATGCCTGGTGCTATAAACCTCATTAGAGGTCCATGGATGAGAAGGTCATGGGCTCCAGGGAAGAGCCTACTACCATTGTTTTGCCAGATGCTACTACCATTGTTTTGCCACATGGATACGGTGTCAAACCACCTGCGAAGTATGTGTGTTTAGTCCTGTAAATTTGTTAGCGTTGCTCTCTCTGCTGGTCCCAGAGGCTTCTTCGGTTGTAGCTGATGGTTAATGCGGGTTAATACCTGCTCAGAGTTCTGAGAATGAGTGGCTGTTGAGTACTGCGCCTCAGACAGGCCATGTAGATCACTTCCTACCCGTAAAGGTTCGGGAAACATTGGGCTGGAGAGTGGAGAGGAGTGCTGTTCAGTGCTGTTCAGTGCTGACTTCTGGACACGGCATCTCCATTGCACGACGGTTAGCTGCATGAGACCTGCTCAAGATGGGCGTGTGACATGTGGAGGTCATAGGACAACTTTGTGGAGTCGGTTCTCTTTGTCCATCCTTAAGTGGGTTCTGGGGAATTGAACTTAGATCATCAAAGTTGTAGGGCAGGCCCTTTACCTGCTGAACCATCATGCTGGTCCCACTAGTTCCTACTGACAGAATTATTTTGTCTCACACCATAGGGAACATTTACTCATTTGGGTGCAGAACATTGAGAAGTCTAGTTTAAAACATTGTCCCTTGGGGTTGGGGATTTGGCTCAGTGGTAGAGCGCTTGCCTAGCAAGCACAAGGCCCTGGGTTCGGTCCCCAGCTCAAAAAAAAAAACATTGTCCCTTGCCCCTCTCCAACCCTAGAGTTTCTTGGTGGCAGTGACCTTAACTCCTTTCTTATAGGTTGTGGGGTGTGAGTTGCCTATCTTTCTTCTTGTTTCTCCACACAGCCAGGCCACAGAAGTCAGTCAGAGAACCTGGACTCAAGTACCATCATCCTGTGCAGTTACTGGGTTGGGTAATCAATATCAATAAATTTCCCAGGCCTCTATTTCCCCATCTAAAAGCAGAGATATCTTCTAGCCAGCCCAGGATATTTCTAATAGAAAGATAGTCAGGTGATATATATGCATGTTTATTAAGCACTCAAAAAACAGTCATAGAAATTCAAGGTCAATCATCCCCAACCTGCCTTTGTTTAAGATTTAAGAAAGCTCAGAGCCCCCACCCCACCACCCATCACCTATCCTGCCTCTCAAGCTTCTTTCCTTCCATGACACTCCCAGTGACAACCAATTAAGAACAAGGAGAGGTCACATGGGTGGGATATAAAAAGACTATCAGTTCCCATTATAAAGGGACCCGGCTCATCACCTCTCCCAAAGGACCCCAGTGATTTCCTCCAGTTTCTGTCCACTCATTTAACAGAATGGAAGCAGGTACTTAAGTTATCTATGGCGTGTTCCCAGGCTACCTGGGGAGAAGTACCTGCCCTCGCATGATGATTCAATCCTCTAGCCTGAGCCAGTAGCCTCTGTCTTCAAAGAAATTTGCATAATCAACAAATTCACATTTTACTTTGCTTGTTGATTTGTTTTGAGACAGGGGCTCAGGATATAACCAGAGTGGCCTCAAACTTGCTAGGTAGACTGGCCTTGAACTCCTGGCACTTTGACTGCCTCCAGCTTTCTGAACGCTGGGATGATCACACATGTGATGCCAGCTAACCATTTTTAATGATTTTTAAAGTAGATAGATAGATAGATAGATAGATAGATAGATAGATAGATAGATAGATAGATGATAGATGATAGATAGATGGAAGATAGATAGATAGATAGATAGATAGATAGATAGATAGATAGCACTTGAAAGCCACAAACACTATCTGCTTGTGCTCCACCGTCAACAATGACCAACTCATTATGAATCCTCAGAGTAGTCGCCACCTCATCCCTTCATCTCTACCTAATAAAGCCTGACACAAACCAAACATGCCAGCCTGAAGTGCTGGCAAGCACCTGTGATCCTAGCCCTAGGGAGTTGTAGGGTCAGGAGTTCAAAGTCATCCATGACAAATTTGAGGCCAGCCAGGGTAGATGAGACTCTATCTCAAGCAACAACAATAATTAAACAAACAAACAAAACCACGTGTTTTGAAGCCTGGTTTAGTTTGGATGTGTTGTGTTGGCGTGGTGGCTAATTTTTTTCCCTGTGTCAATTAGCCACAACTTAGAATTACTCAAGAAGCGAGTCTTAATTGAGGAATTATCTAGATCAGATTGACCTATCAGCATCCAGGTGGGGAATTGTCTTGATTGTTAACTGATGTTGGAAGACCCGGTCCCATGTGGGTGGTACCATTCCCTAGGCAGGGGGCCTGAACTGTATGTGACAGGAGAAATCTAGATGAGAGAACGCAGGCAGCCTGGGTGCCTTCATTTCTCTCTGCTGTGGATGTGATGTCACTATCTGCTTGAGTTCCTGCCTTGACTTTGCTCAGGGATGGACTGTAATCTATGAGTACAAGCCAAGTAAACCTACTTCCTCTCTTAAGTTGCTATTGGTCAGAATGTTTATCATAGCAACAGAGAAAAAACTAGATTGTCGAGTACCGAAAGAGCAAACACAGAACAACTTCTACCAAGGAACACGAGACAGACTCAAATGAAACTTGCTGAAGTGGCTCGCCAGGTGTGTTTGTCCAACATGGCTGACAGATAACTCAACAACACACAAGAACAGTCTTCCCTTAGGGCCATTTCATAGCAGTCAATGGGATAATCGCAGGTTTGTTCCTCTGACGGATGCGTGATCTTACTTGGCATACTGTCTAACTCACAGTCCCGTCTCTGGTTGGTATGACCTTCGATCTAGAATGATAACACCTACCAAAGCCTTGGAGTCTGTTCAAATGTTGCATTAAGTGCGATACTAACAAGGAGGAAGAACATGAATTGTTTGCAGAGACACATCTATAAAAAGTGATAACCGAGCGCTCGCTCTACCCTCTGAGGCAATGCTAGATGCTGGACATGAAGAGTGATCAGAACTCTTTCAGGGCAGGGTGGTCCCAGCTTGCCAGGAGGAACTTTAAGGCAAGCTGGGGAAGTGGCTCCCTAGGTGCAGTGCCTGCCAAGGAAGCCTGGGTTCAAATCCCAGGTCTGGTGGAAAGCCCAATGCAGCCATGCGTATCCACAGCACCAACCTTGGAGGGGTGGAGGGTGATGGCAACAGGCAGATCCTAGATCCGTGGGAGACTTTGTCTCAAAAAATAAGGGGGAGCACAAGAGAAGAGAACACAGGGCCTTGACCTCTGGCTGCCATGGGCATACATACTCAAAACATAAAACTACGCCACACACACATACACACACATGCCAAAAAAACCTGAAGCTGACTGGGATATAGACAATGAGACCAAAGTAAAACTCTGTGTGTGTATATATATATCTTTGTCTGTCTGTCTGCCTGTTCGTCTGTCTGTATCTGTGTGTGTGTGTAACTATGTATATGTGTGTATGTCTGTGTATCTGTATATATCTGTTTGTATCTCTGTGTGTCTATGTGTGTAACTATGTGTATGAGTGTGTGTCTGTATGTGTCTGTATGTGTGGGGAGTGGGTAACTATGTGTATGCATATCTATGTGTGTGTGTGTGTATCTGTATATCTGTATCTCTGTGTGTGTTTGTGCCTGTATGTGTGAATAACTATGCATATGTGTGTATGTGTGTATATCTGTATATGTCTGTCCATCTCTGTATGTCTAGGTGTATGTATCTGTATCTGTATGTGTCTGTATCTCTGTGTGTCTGTCTATGTGTGTGGGTAACTATGTGTATATGTGTGTATGTGTGTGTGTATGTGTGTGTGTGTGTGAGTGTGTGTGTGTGTGTGTGTGTGTGTGTGTGTGTGTGTAGAGTCCTAGTAGACTCTAGATTGTGACAATTTGACAGTAAAAACTAGCCAGCACACAAGTTTTTTAAGCTTAATTAAAAGTTGGAGAGTTTACTTCAGTTCTAACTCTTTTAAGTTGTGAGGATTGCTCAGTGGTAGAGCACTTGCAAACTATGTGCAGAATTCTGGGTTCCATCCCCAGTAGTATACCAAAAAGACTTTAATTCTTTTGTATCTGATATACAAATATATCATATGTAAAGAGCACATGGATATATTATTAATCATTATTATGTGGATATAAGTGATTAAGCGTCGTAGAACTGTTTATGTGCATATTGATTTCCACATAGCCCTTAGCAGCTATGTCTCTGACTGTAAGTTGGAAAATGGCAAGAATAGTACTGTCCAACTGCAGTTCACCCTGTGACTATGGTCTACCACGAAGAATCCTTTCTGGGGTCAGCAAAATGGCTTAGTGGATAAGGGAGCTTGTTGCCAAGTGAATAACTTGAGTTCAGTCTCCAAGATCCACATGATGGAAGGAGAGAACCAACTCCCACAGGTTGTCCTCTGACTCCCATATGCACACTAAGGCATGTGTGCATATGACCACTTATATCAATATATATATAATATATATTAAATAAATATAAATATATATATTAAATAAATATATATTATATATTTATATAAATATATATAAATATATATTAAATAAATATATATAATATATATATTAAAATAACTTTATCGGGTTGTGGATTTTGCTCAGTTGGTAGAAGAGATGCTGGGTTTTATTCCTAGAGCCAAACACACCACAAACCTGGAATAACTGAGCACACCTGAAGTCCCAGCCCTTAGGAGGTAGAAGCAGGAATATCTTTTCCTTCACCAGCATTGCATATATGAAATACTGTGTCCAAAGAATCATTTTTTGGGCTAAGGGTATATATAACTCAGTGGTAGACAAGTTGAACCACTTGCCTGGTATGTGTGAGGTCCTAAATACAATCCAAATCACTGAAAAGAAAAAAAGAATAAAAATTATTTTATTTCAAATGCCATTATCACTTCCCCTAGAAGCTTTAAAAATTATTTTTGTGTATGTGTATAGTGTGTACACATGTTCATGTGTGAGGATACACATGTGCCGTGGCATGTGTGTAGAAGTCAGAAGATAGCCTTGGGTATCAGTCTGCACCTCCCCACAGCCCCTTGTGAGGCAGAGCCTCTCTTGTTCTGCTGCTATTCCTACTGAAGACTCGCTGGCCCAGGAGCTTCTGGGAGAATTCTCCTGACTCTCCCACCATCCAACAGTATGTGGTGGTCACCATTCTCAGTGCAGCCTCTCTGTTTCCTACGTGTGGATGGAGATGTGAGCCCTCGGCAGTTCCTGCCTCCAAGCCTCAGGTCCACCGTCATGGACGCTAGCCCACTGAAACTGGAAGCCCAGTGGGGGCCTTTCTGTTTATAAGTTGCTGGAACGACAGGTGAAATCTGTAGCATGTGGCTTTTGCATGGTTCTGGGGCTCTGAACTCACATCACCCGGCTTGTGTGGTGAGCTCCTTTGATTGCTGAACCATCTTCCCGGGCCCTCCACCATCTTGTTTTAAATGACAGTGCATCGACTATGCCTATTAATGGGTCTGATGTGTTTCAGCACAAGCTTGCAGCATACATGGATCAAGGCTGACTTCTCAGGTCTGGCCTTCTGCATCAAGTCCTTCCCAAACTTTTGCAACCGCTATTTGATACCCAAGTGGCATGTCCTTTTAGCTTCCGCAGATGAGAGGGAACACGGGGTCCTTGTGTTTTCACGTCTGGTTTATTCCACTTAATATCATACCCTCCAGTTCCATCCATCTTGCTTCAGATGACAGGACTTTATTCTGAATGAGGAAAACTTCGTTAGATAAAGAACGATGTTTTTACTGCTTGTCGTTATTTTTGCTCAAACATCTCTAGTGTAATTCGTGAAGAATAACTTGCAAGCTGAGCTTTAAAACTTACAAAGTGAAGACTTTTAAATTGCTTGCCTGTGCGTTTTTTGTTTGTTTGTTTGTTTTAGGACAGAGTTCTGGGTGTATGGTACCCAGTCTGGTCTTGAACTCACTGTAGACCTCAGGATAGCTTTCACCTCTCTATTCTCTACCTCAATTTCCCAAGTACTGGGTGGTCGTAGGTGTTCTTTTGCAACCCCTTTGTGGCAAACCTCTGTCTCCAAAACTATTTCTATTACAAGACATAATAGTAGCAAATTACAGTTACAAAGTAACAATGAAAATAATTTTATGGCTAGGGAACTGCATTAAAGGGTTGCAGTGTTAGGAAGGTTGAGAACCACTGGGTTACAGTATGAAAATATGGGACAAAAAAAAAAAAAAAAAAACAAGTTTGAGTTCTGGAGACGGGACTCCGGGGGTAGAGGGCCTGCTTGGTGTGCAGAAAGCCCTCTAGCCTCACAAAAAAGCAGACATAGTAACCCCAGCACATGGGAGGTAGAGGCAGAAGAATCAAAAGGTTCAAGGCCAGCCTGGGCTAGCTAGCAAGTTTGAGGCTAGCCTGTCTCAAAAGACCCTAAACAAAAGGTTTGATTTCATTTTTATTAAAAGATAAAATAATGAAAATCTAATATTTAAAAAAGAAAACCTGTCTCACCAAATTGCTCCATAGCCTTGAACAAAGTTAAAAAATGTATAACTTAGCCGGATACAGGGCAAGCATAATATCTAATATGAACTCTTCTTATCCAGAACCAGTGGCATCCAGGGAGGCTGGTGAAAGCCAAGTCTGACTAAATTATCTCTTTGCCCTCTGGACCAGTAAAGCATAGCTTCCTAATTTATAAATGCTGCCTTTGACAAATACCTTTAGCTGATGTCAGCTGCTTTAGCTCTCTATAGCTCACTTGACTAAATTAGTTTTAAAGAATAGCAAGGGAGAAACTGTGTAAGACAAGTTAACATGTATCTGATGCTTAACTATGTCTTGGAAAGAACATCCCAGGAACAGTTCCTCCTCCTCGTAAGCCTATTGGATTCAATCTACCAATCCCTGTTATGTGGTAGGTGAGAATACCCTGTCCCTTTTGACTGGTGAGAAAATTGGGGTACCATAAGGTCTCAGAGAATAGGCCAGCAGAACTGAGATCGAACCCCCACAACCGTGCCACAAAACCACCCACTAAACTGACTTGACATCTTTGGCTGACGCCGTCACCATCATCCATGCAGAACCTCCATAGCTTGACAAGAGTTCTTTACCCAAGCGGGTCCTGTCAGAGCAGAATAGATTATTTTCCCTCTCCAAGTTCAGCAGATCATTCGGTTACGCGTGAAAGCCACTGCTGACAGGATGTAAATATTGAGAGAGTTGGAGAGAGGCTGAGCTTTCCATCTCCGTGCGAGGACGGCTCGTGGTGATTGACTGAGCAGCTCCGAGAAGGAACAAACAGATACTTCCATGTGCCTTCTGAGTCACCCCCTACTTGTCAGCTCCTTCTTTGTTTGATACAGTGTGTAATTTACTTCAGAACAATTGGACGAGGCAAAGATGATAAAAGCGAACAGAGACTCCGGTAAGTCATCATTTGTTTTTCCACAATGTTTTAAACCCGGGGCTTCTGGAAGCAAAGAATCCTTAGTGAAGAAGAATATAATTTCTTGGGTTAGTCTGTGGTCTAGTGGTAGAGCAGTAGCCTGGCATCTCTGAGGATGTGGGCTCCATTCCCAGCACCAGAAAGAGGACAGAGGAAGAAAGGGAGAAGAGGATACTGTGAGCCTTTAGCATTGGTGGCAATTCTTGTGAGTGACAAGTATCCCTCTGCTCTGTCCTCTGTTGTCCTGCTGCTCCCAGAAGGATCCTGCTTTTCCTTTTCATGGTTGGACTTACAGACAGATCATGGCAAAGATAGATGTTATTATGAACAGTGTCAAAGGTTGGGCTGAAGTGATGGCTGGTAGATTAAGTGGATATACTACACTTGCGGAAGCCCTGAGTTCAATTCCCAGTACTTGTGACAAGTGGCTCCCAAATACCTGTAGCCCTAGCTCCAGAAGATGGTGTCCTCCTTCATCCGGAATCGACAAGTACCTGTGTTCGTGTGTGTGTGTGTGTGTGTGTGTGTGTGTGTGTGTGTGTGTGTTTGTGTGTATGTTTGTGGTGTGTGTGTCCTTTTGATTGTGGTGTGTATGTATATGTCTTTGTGGTGTGTGTGTGTGTATTTGTGTATGTCTTTGTGGTATGTGTGTGTGTATGTGTGTGCATGTTTGTGGTGTGTGTGTCCTTCTGATTGTGGTGTGCATGTATATGTCTTTGTGGTATGTGTGTGTGTGTGTGTATTTGTGTATGTCCTTGTGGTATGAGTATAATGTGTGTGTGTGTGTGTGTTTGTGTATGTGTGTGTGTATGAGTATAATGTGTGTGTGTGTGTGTGTGTGTATTTGTGTATGTCCTTGTGGTATGAGTATAATGTGTGTGTGTGTGTGTGTGTGTGTATGTGTGTGAGTATAATGTGTGTGTGTGTGTATTTGTGTATGTGCTTGTGGTATGAGTATAATGTGTGTGTGTGTGTGTGTGTGTGTATGTCCTTGTGGTATGTGTATAATGTGTGTGTGTGTGTGTGTGTGTGTGTATTTGTGTATGTCCTTGTGGTATGAGTATAATGTGTGTGTGTGTGTGTGTATTTGTGTATGTCCTTGTGGTATGAGTATAATGTGTGTGTGTGTGTGTGTGTATTTGTGTATGTCCTTGTGGTATGAGTATAATGTGTGTGTGTGTGTGTGTGTGTTTTGTGTATGTCCTTGTGGTATGAGTATAATGTGTGTGTGTGTGTGTGTATGTCCTTGTGGTATGAGTATAATTGTGTGTGTGTGTGTGTGTATTTGTGTATGTCTTTGTGGTATGAGTATAATGTGTGTGTGTGTGTGTGTGTGTGTGTATTTGTGTATGTCCTTGTGGTATGAGTATAATGTGTGTGTGTGTGTGTGTGTGTATTTGTGTATGTCCTTGTGGTATGAGTATAATGTGTGTGTGTGTGTGTGTGTGTATTTGTGTTTGTCCTTGTGGTATGAGTATAATGTGTGTGTGTGTGTGTGTATTTGTGTATGTCCTTGTGGTATGAGTATAATGTGTGTGTGTGTGTTTAAATGGTCAAATAACAAAAACAATGGCAAATTTGCTTTGAGGTTGTTACTTTTCCTCTATCATTCTTGAACACAGATTAGCAAATTCACTAAAATGACTTAAACTCGACAGTTCATCTCAGGTACAAAGTGAACCTGTAGAGCCTTGGGCAGACAGACATGCCTAGCTTGGTAGGATAGGTGTGGATAAAGTGTTGCCGTGTGATCAGCCATTGTTTCTCCTGAGGAGTTCGGTGACAGGCCATCAGGACAAATGATGCCGTGTGTGAAATCGAGATACAAACACAGGCCTTGCTCACTCTGTGCACTGACTTGTTGGACGAGTTCGCTCCATGAACCTTCTTCCCAGGCCAGCGGTAGAATCCTCTCTCCTATGGCTGGGACCAGGGGGAGCATGGTTCAAGGTTCTCTGGAATGAGTAGAATCAACAGGATGGGAAGCCAGCAAAACACAAGACCCCACCAAGGTGGAGAACTGAGGCCTAACTGAGCCCTGAGCTGACAGGAATGGAAGCTTGAGGAGGAAGGAGTTTGCGGAATGGGAAGGAGGAGCTAGAAGAGGGGATGCTCGTCTGGATTGTGACAGACTAGTCTCTCAGAACCTGCCTGGGAAAGAGTAGATGGAGTCTATGCAGGCAAGATGTCCCTGGGTGACCTCAAACATAGAGCCTTCCGACCTCTTCCCTCTCTAGCAGTTAATCCTTCCTGGTTGGTAAGATTTAGTAACAGTTCCATCCCTTGTGAGGTGGAGCTAGGGGAAGCTCCTTCCCGACTATAGGAGAGATGAAGAGGTTGGCAGGGTAGATGCCAGGGTGGCAGTCGGAGAAAGCCTGATACTGCTCTTTTAGTTGGACACTTCCACACGTAGACATTCCGGATGGTCTTTTCTGATCACCAACATTAAGCAGAAGTTTTCTCTTGCTGGGTCTTTCTCTACAACCCAACAACATTCCAAGTTGTCTGTGACATAATCTGGAAACTATCTTTTTATATTGAGCCTCACTGATGCAAGCTATATTAAAACCTTTATCTTTCCTACTTTTGCATATTTATATATTTGTGTTTTTTGATGGGTGTGCATGTGTACAAGCATGTTTACGTGTGTGTGTGTGTGTGTGTGTGTGTGTGTGTGTAATGGCATCTGGCATAATCCAGACCCATTCAATCCATGGCCAACAAATTTGCCTCGAACGCCTACTACATACCAGGCACTGGGGACATAATATTTACTAAAACGAATGTCCTTTCTTAGGAAACTTCCATTCTATTTGAGCTGAGCTAAAGTAAGCCATCAAAACCCCAAATAGAATCTTGTCCCAACCTTGCTCCCTCCTTTGTTTGACCAAATTCACACACTACCTCAGTTCCCAAAGCCGATCTTAGATTTCATTTGCATTTTAAATTCATTTTGGGCAGCCCTTAAACTATCAGTCTTTCTGGCTATCTTTATTAATTTCTTTAAAATTTATTTCGAAACAAGATTTTACTACGTAGCCTAAGTTACCTTCAAACTTGGTCTGTAGCCCAGGCTGCCCTAAAATTCCATACCTCTGCTTCTGGGCGCTGGCATTCCGTGTACGTGCCGGCGCGTGCCAGACTTCTTCCAGCTTTTTTGCAAACCTCCCCAGCACCCACAGGAAAGTGGGGGAGCCCTGGGAGGGCAAAGTTGCCTGTTTGCCCTCTCATCCTTCTGGATTTAATGAGGGTCTTGGGGGCAAATCCCATTTTTGGTTCGTGTGAAATTGGAGGTTGTCAGCCAGGCTATTAATCAGTCTCTGTTCCTTTCCCACCCACATGTAGAGTCTCTTAAAATAAGTGTACCTATATCCACTGATGTCTCCTCCAGTAGCTGGAAAATGTTAGGTTAGATTGAAGTGTCAAACACCATTTTAAAACAACCCTTTGATAATATAAAATTACCTAACAGCCACCAGCGTGCCTCGTGTTGCTTCCTATGAGGAAGGCATAAATGTGTAATTTTAAGGAAGGATTTGTAGAGTGTGGGGAAACCATCTCACGCTCTCTCTGAATACTGCAGCCCCGTTGTCTGCAAGAATATGCAAAAATAGATTCCTATTGATTAGAAGATACTGTACTAGGACCTCAGATGTATCTAGTTGGGGCTGGAGTCCTTGTTCATCTACCAAGCATGGGCCCTGGGTTTTAAGTCCCTATATTGGAAGCAGCTCTGCTTTACAAACAGGGATGCTGGGGCCGGAACCTCTCAGAAAAGAGCGCAGAATTAAAGTCTATGTGGCTTTCGCCCTAAACATCCAGCTATTCATGGGGGGAGAAAGGTTTCTCTAAGTTATTTTAGGGCCATTACCTTATCATTTCTCTTCATCTTTCATGCATGCCTGTGGCATAGAGAGGTAAAGCATAGAAACTCATAAGTCATAAGCAAAGCCTGGAACTCCCTGACACCCCTTCCTACTTCACAGGTCCTAACGGCTGGGGTGCACATGCATGTGGGAGCTAGAGGTCAATTTTAAGCATTATTTCACATTGTGTGTGTGTGTGTGTGTGTGTGTGTGAGAGAGAGAGAGAGAGAGAGAGAGAGAGAGAGACGAAGAGGGAGACGGAGGGAGGGAGGGAGGAAGAGGGAGGGAGAAGGAGAGGGAGGGGGAGAGACAGAGAGAGAGAGAGAGACAGAGATCTCACTATGTAGCCTTGCCTTGGCTGACCTGAAACTCACTATGTAGATTAGACTGCTCTTAAACTTGTAAAAATTCCCCTGCCTCGGTATCCTGAGTGCTGAGTGCTGAGTGCTGAGTGCTGAGTGCTGAGTGCTGAGTGCTGAATGCTGAGTGCTGAGTGCTGAGTTTAGTTGTGTTGTTGCTGCTGCTGTTTCGTTTGCTTGCTTTTGAGATACAATCTCTCCCTGGGATATGAGGCTAACTGGGCAGGTTAGGCCCATCTCTCCTTCCCCAGCACTGGGATTTTAAGTGCATACCCTGATGCTTGGCCTTATATGGAGTTAAGGGTTCAAATTTGGTCCTCATACCGGAATGGGGGAACACTTTACCAGCTGAGCCATGTCCCCAGCCTGAGGTTCCCCTTCTTTAAAGTACCATCTCCTCAGCAATGTCACACTAGGCGTCAAGCCTCCAACATACCAAGGACATTAAACAAACACCCTCACCTATCTGTCCCTCCCACCTCCAGAGGTAACCTCTACATCTGTTTTCCTTTTAAAGAAAGGTATTTGTCCTACAAGATGAGGTGTCAAGTCAAGTTTCTTTTAGAAGTGAAAGATAAAAGACTGTTAAGGGGAACCCTCACACACTATTGGTAGGAAAATAAAATACTTCTGCCATTATATAAAATAGCGTGGGGCCCCCTTTAAAGGCACCAGAACTGCCATGTAACCCAGGAATCACACTCCATCATGGACAGCCAAAGTAATGGAAATAACCATGTTTTGGGAATAGCTGGTCTCACAGGCTGTTTGCAACACCGTCCACAATGGATGAGATACTCATCAATCCAGTGTCCATTGATGGATGAAATAGAATATCGTTCAGCTGTAAAAATCACAATTCTGTTATTTGCAGCAATATGAATGGACTTGGAAGACATCATGTCATGTTAACGTGCAGTAAAACCAATACTGCACGAGCTCCGTC
The DNA here is from genome assembly GCF_011064425.1 of Rattus rattus. Classification (NCBI taxonomy): domain Eukaryota; kingdom Metazoa; phylum Chordata; class Mammalia; order Rodentia; family Muridae; genus Rattus; species Rattus rattus. The sequence continues at coordinate 70,777,312 of NC_046162.1, read as the reverse complement.
CTGTGTGGATGCTGAAGTTGACCTCACAGTTCCGAGACCCTGGTGGGTGGGTGGAGAGATGGAGAGAAGACAGTGAATGGGTACAAGGGTGTGATGGGGAGAATAAATTCCCATATTCTACAGCATTGTGGGATAACTCTGGTTAAAAAAAATGTATGTGCACATAATGGGTGCACACGTACTTAAAGGTACACATGCTAATATGTGCATGAGGAGGACAGAGGTCAACCTGGGCCATCCACCTTGGTTTTGTTTTAAGAGTGTCTCTCACTGAACCTGAAACTTGGGGACCAGCCTTCGTAGCTGGCCAGTAAATCTGGGTATCCACACATCAATTCCCTCCCAGTGCTGGGGTTACAAGTGGGCACTATGGTGTCCTAAGGATTGTCAGGAAAGTACTTTACCAACAGAGCCATCTCCCCAGCCTCTATTGGATGATAATTAGCTGAATATTTAGCATAGCCAGTAGAGAAGATTTGAATGTCCTCGATCCAGACATGACACATATCTGAGGCAAAGATGGACGCCAGGTCTGTTACCGTGGCTTAGTCATTACACGTCATACATGTGCCTTGAAATGTCTACCGGCCAACGGCCCTGTGTCACCCCTTCAGAAGTTTGCTCCACTTCTGATTTTAAACTAAAGGGTCAATCCCAGCTTATGAACACTACTAATCATATATAACAATTCATTTTTCACATTTCCTCGGCCTCAAAATGATTAATAAATATTTGTAAACAAAATGGGTTGCGGTAAAAGGAGGTTACCAAGAGCAACGGATATTTAAGGCCATCCTCTGCTACATAGTGAGTTTGAGGCCAACCTGAGCTACATAAGACCCTGTCTAAAAATGTGAAAAAAAAAGCTGATTCAGCTCAGTAAGGGGTATCTCATGAGAAGATAATAAATTAGCGTGTCACTGTAACTTTTGGCCTCTTCTGCTACATAAAATATAGTTTGTTGGGTGCTTTGTTGTAAAGACAGAATCACGTTTATGTAGCCCTGGCTAGCCTGGAACTCACAGAGATCTGCTTGACCTCTGCTTCCCAACACTTCAATACCAAGAGCTGGGACTGAAGGTACCGCCACCGTGCAAGACATAAAGTACATCATGAGAGAGCTCCACCATCAGTGGGAGAGCCTCACCGGATGTCAGACATTTAACCTGCCTGGACACACAGAGAGTTAACGACCATCTCCAAGATGTCCCTAGAACGTCTCCAAGTATTCATTCTATGTGGTTTTTTCCCCCCTTTTTATTCCCACTAATGCAACTGAGGGCCAAACCCACCATCACTTTTTTACAAGATGCATTCGTGCAATAGAGTGGGCAGGGTGATTCATGCCTACGGTCGATCCCTAGACCTGGAAAGCCAAGGCAGGAGGATTGCTATGGATTTGGGCTCAGCCTGGGATATATTGGAAATGCCAGGTGGGCTTGGACTAATAACAAGACACAGTTATAAAGCAAAACAAAACAAAGCAAAACAAACAAACAAACAAACAAAAACAAAAACAAAGCAAAACAAGGGAAAAAACCAACCAAACATAACAGATTGAAAAAGCAAGAACAGAAAATATCCAAGACTATTAAAAACTCTCCCGGGGCTAGCCCTCACCTTGCTGTGAAAGTTGCTACTCTGTCGTCTGCTGTCTGAGAGAGCCCACAAACAGAAGCATGTGGCATGGCTCCTGCCCCGGAGGCTCTGCCTGAGAAGCTGGAGGTTTGCCCACCTACACAGGCTTAAGCCCCCTGACAGCCCTCAAGCCTCGAAGGCCCTCCAGCTTGTCCTTCTGAGGATGCCTGCAGCCTGTGAGTAACACGCAAAAGAAAGGCCTGGACTTGAGTGACTTAGATGAAAAAAGGAATTCCCTGTCCGAATTCAGACTCCAGAAGCAATTGACCTTTCTCCTCCACCCATCCATCTGCTTAATTTGAGTGTGTGTGTGTGTGTGTGTGTGTGTGTGTGTGTCCATGGTATATATGTAATGTATGTGGGGCCAGCATCTTGTTGAAGAGGTCAGAAGTCAATGCAAAGTTCCTCGCCATATTGCTTTCTGTTTCATTCTTTTATTTCATGTGTATGGGTTTTTGCCTATCCGATGTCTGTGCACCACACTCATGCCTGGTACAATCAAAGAACAGAAGAGGACGTCAGATCCCCTAGAACTATAGTTACAGATGCTTGTGGGCTACCATGTGGGACTGGGAATCTAATCGGAGTCCTCTAGATGAGAAGCCAGTGCTTTTAACCTCTGAACTGTCTCCAGCGCTCTTTCTGCCTGCTGTTTGAGATAGGGCCTCCCTCTGAGCCCAGAGCTCATCAGTCAGCTGGGGGCTGCAGGGATCCGCCTGTGTGTGTACTGCATCACACTCTGGAAAACAGGGACCTGGGGTCTGGAGAGAGGGCTCAGCAAGATTACAGATGTGCACTACCACAGCTGGCTCCTGTCCTGCTGGACCGGGGCTGAGTGCAAGCGCTCTACCAACTGAGCTGTGTGGCCAGCTATCTATCTATCTATCTTTCTTTCTTTCTTTCTTTCTTTCTTTCTTTCTTTTTTCTTTCTTTCTTTTCTTTTGTTTGTTTTTGTTTTTTTTTTTTTTTTTTTTTTTTATTACTATTTAACTTGTTAACCAGCAGTCTTTCTTCTGAAACACTTGCCTGGTTCTTGCAGCTTCTCTTCCTCAGCCCCTGTCAGCTGTCCTCTACCCCAGACCAGCACTCTAGTGACTCCATCTTCCCAAAGGTCACAGCTCCCCCGTGACCCACAGATCACGTGAGTGCTCGCTTCAACAGCACACATATCCAGATCATGTGAATTTCTCCCCCCTCCCACCCCGTCTCCATTTTATTTTTTCTTTTTTAAAAATTTGATATTGTATTTATTTACATTTCAAATGTTATCCCCTTTCGGTTTGCCCTCTGCAACCCCCCCCATACCAGCCCCTTACCCTGCTTCTGTGAGGGTGCTTCTCCACCCAGCCACCCACTCCTACATCACCTCTCTAACATTCCATTACACTGGGGCATCTAGTCTTCACAGGACCAAGAAAGGGCCTCCCTTCCCACGGATGCCAGATAAGGCCCCTTCAGCTCCTTCAGTCCTTCCCCTAACTCCCCCATTGGGGTTCCTGTGATCAGTCTGATGATTGCCTTCAAGCATCCACATCTGTATTGGTCAGGATCTGGCAGAGCCTCTCAGGAGACAGCTGGATCAGGCTCCTGTCAGCAAGCACTTCTTGGCATCCACAATAATGTCTGGATTTGGTATTTGCATGTGGGATGGATCCCCAGGTAGGGCAGTCTCTGGATGGCCTTTCCTTCAGTCCCTGCTCCACTCCTTGCCCCTGTATTTCCTTTAGACAGGAGCGATTCTGGGCTAAAATTTTGGAGATTGCTGGCTGGCCCCATCCCTCAACCGCGTGCTCGGGGCCATGCCTAACCTCTGGATATAGACTTGACAGGTTCTCCCTCCCACTTTTGGGGTATTCAGCTAATGTTCATCCCTGTGCGGTCCTGGGAGGCTATTGCTTCTCTGGTATCTAGGACTTTCTGGTGGCTACTCCCAGTTCCCCATCCCCCATTGCTACACACCTCTGTTCACTTTCCTGACCCTCTGTACATCTCCCCCATTCCCTCCCATACCTGATTCTGCCCCTTTCCCACTCCCCTTCCTCTCTTCCGAGTGACTTTCTAATCGTCTGTGTGAGGTTCTCATCTCTCACCTCACAGTTCACTATTCCAGTAGCTTTCTAAAATACCAGTGCCACTAAGTGCCACCCAGTTTCGTCTGTCCCCTCCTGTTTTCTTTAGGGAGCTGTCTCATCCGGGCTGAAACACTGCACTTCCAACTGCTTTGGCAGCCTGGAAGTGGCGGGTAAGCTCTAAGCAGAAGACAAGAGAGCAGCCTGGAAACAAACCTACCAGTCAGGCTCTTTGGTGGCTTAAACTGAGCTTCAATTTCTAAAGTTCCTTTACCCCACCCAGCCACACCTTTAGAGACTGGGGATCAGTGAGGACATTCTCCAGGATAACTTGGAATTCTCCCATTTCGCCAACACGGGGATAGTGTAAGTGTGGAATAGATTGCTGTCTCTGTACGTTTTCGGATTCCCTAGAAAGTGAAATGCGAAGATGCATTCGGGGAGACGAGGTTTTCTGAATAAAACATTGAGAACGGTTTTTCGTTGCCTTTTCTGGCACTCGGGATGATGTATTCAGAGACTCCGAGGCTGCGGTGGGTAGGCAGAGGAGAGTCTGATCCGTCTTAGGAAGAACCACATTACTGGGGCTCCTCTTAGCTGAAGCAGGGTGGGAAGGCACAGGTTTCCACGTGGGCAAGTTTCGGGGCAGAGCTGAGAGGCCCGCGTGCTCTGTGGAGGTCCCTGGAAAAGCAGTAAGCCTGAATTCCCAGGCAGGGTTGAGACCAGACTCTGGGGGTGCGGGTGGGGCTTGAGCAAGGACAGGGCCTTGGAGTTGTTTGTTTAACAAAGTGAAGAGCCAAGGAGGAAAAGATCTGCCCTTGAAAGTTTCTGGGGAACGCAGGTGGCACCCCGCTCTCCTCCTCCATTTCCTCCCACTCCTCCCCCACGCCCCCCCCCCCCCTGCCCCCCTGCAAAGCTCCTGCCTCCCCCACCCCAGGGCTGGAACTTTGGGCTTCAACTACCCAGTGTAGCACAGTGTATCTCTCCGCGGGGACTGATTGTTTAGTGACACATCTTCCTGATACCTTGTGGTCATTCAACTGGCTAGGCTGGAAGTGTGTGCCAGCTTACTGAGTCAGCTGCTTGGAAGGACTGTTTTAGACACGTAATCCTTCTAGAAGGCAGTGGGCAGAGGGGTAAGGAGGCTTGCAAGCAGTCACACAAATTCCTGAGACTTTGAATAATGTCTCCTTCTCTTCTGAGCCTCTTCTGTTTTCTGGACAATAATTCAGGGGCAGTAAAACCTACCACCTTTGTGCTAAGGACCAACTGAGGTTGCATACTAACTATTAATTAATTAATTAATTAATTAAATTTCTTTCCTTTTTGGAAACAGGGTCTTTTTTATTCCCCGATGACCTTGAATTCTCTTTGTAGCCAAGGGTGACCTTGAACTTCCAGCCCTCCTGCCTCTACCCACTGAGTGCTGGGATTACGGGCGTGTGCTACCATGACCCCGGCTGCAAGGTACCAGAGACCAAACTCAGAGCTTCATGCGCGCTAAGCAAACACATTACCAGCTCAATGACACCTCCAGCCCCGAGGCTCTTATTAGAGCACCTGTCACACCTCAGCTACCAAAATCTCACCTCAGCACCTGTTAAATACGGGTTACGGGTTACGAGGTGCAAGCTTCAGAGTTCCAGACTCCATGGGTCCAGGTGGGATTTGAGACTTGGCGTTTTTGTCTAAGTCTCTAGCTGGACTTGCCACACTGTTCACTGTGGAACCAGCTCTTGAGATGTAGCCCTTTAAAGCATCCGGGCCCTTTCTGGGATTTGCATGTGGTTTTAGTGAGCTCCTAGACTCTTTTTATTCATGCGACAGAGTCTGTAAGTCAATGTTTTGATTTTTGTTTTATTTCCTTTTTTGCAAAGAGACTATTCACAACTATTCTGTCTTTCAGATATTAGCCTGCTCTTCCAGAAAATAGAAACATGTCTTTTTGTAGAAACAGTAACGACAGACCTAACCTTTCTTAAAATTTAGGGGGCGGGGCAGTCAGGGGCATGTGCCAAGATACTTATTTGGAGGTCAACGGACAACTGTGTAGAGTCAGTTCCCTCCTTTCACCATTACATGAGTTCCATAATTTACCTCAGGTCCCCAGACTTTGACAGCAAGCACCTTTACCCTCTGAGCCACCTAATTCTCCCCTAACATTTATCGAAAGCTTTCGTAAGTATAATCTGATCTATCTTCATTGAAACCTCATTCTGTGGCTCAGAGAAATCAATCGCTTTAGTCAGATTCAAACAGCTAGAGAAAAAGACAGAACCTGGACTCACACGGGGTTTCCCACTCCGATCGGCTATTCTTCCCACCAAATCCTGGTGTCTTAATTTTTCTCCGTTGCTGGTGTAGACTGCTTTTTTTTTTTTTTTTTCTGTTGTCGCTACATCTCATGGGTCTTGAATGAAGCAATCGATTCCCAGCAGTTTGAAAGTTTTGCGGTTTTACGGCCAGCACCCTCGGAGCAGTGCACAGCAGCATGTGGAAGCTTCTGGTGTTTTGTTTTAGAGCGTTTGCCACTGAGGCACGTATACTGAATTCCAACCAGGAGATGGCGCCTTACTTGTCCACAGGGATGATCCTTGCCCTAGAGGACTGTGTAAGAGGCAGCGCGTCAGTGCTGGCAAAAACAAGAAACAGAGGTGCGTGTTCAATCGACGATTGCTGAAAAGCAATTGGAAATTGCATTCTATCCAGGGAAAACAAGGAAAGCCAGCTGCTCGCCAGGAATGGGAAATTTACAGGAGTAGAAGCAAAAAAAAAAAAAAAAAAAAAAAAAAAAACAAAACCAGCATTGGCTTTCTTTGCGGTAGGATGGAGAGCCAAGAAGACACTCTTACTCCATGCCATTAGGGAATTGCTGCCTTGCCGGGAGGGGCACTGTAAGGCAGGCTTGCAGGGGGCGGGGAGGTTTAAGAGCACAGTTGCTGGAACCCAACAGACTTGTCTTCAGATCAGCCTGTCTGTCCTTCCCTTACTGGACAGCCTCAAGCAAGTCACCAACCTCTCTGACATCAGCCACGTCTCTGTGGCTGTTGTGGGAATCAATAGGTTAGAACGGGTTCCTGATAGCATCGCATGCCATCGACAAGATGCTTCTCTTCTCTGCTCATCCCAAAGACCCCCATCTGCCTTTACTGAAACTGGAGAGACCACCTCTCTCTCTGACGCCTGAGAACAGGTATGTGAACAGATTTGGAAACCCACAGTTTTCTAGTCAGTTTTAACTGTCAAGTTGACACAACCCAGAGTTACCTGAGACATGGTTCTTGATTGGCCATATCAAACTGGCCAGGGGGGAGGTCTGTGGAGGATTGATTTGATTTTTAATCATAGGAGGGCCTAGACCACTGTGGGTGGTACCATCCCCTGTGTAGGTGCTTCTAGGCTGTATGAGAAAGCTGGCCAAGGATGGGTCTGGAAGTGAGCCAGCGAGCGATATTTCTCCACAGCTTCTTTCTTTTTTATTAGTTGAGAGTTTCATACATGTTTTGATTATATTTACTACCCCCCAATATTTCCCAGATTCACCCCACTTCACTACCCACCCAACTTTGTGTCAAACAAAATAAAACAAACAAAACCCGTCAAGACCAATTCGTGCCGACCAAAATATTCTTGGATGTGTGGTCCTCCACTAGAGTGCAGTTGACTTACAGGGGGAGGGGAGCTACACTCTAGGAGAAAATGGAGAACCCTTCCCCAATGGTTTACGGCTGTCAGTCATTCCACAGCTAAGGGTGCCCACTCTGCTCTCCATGCTGGGATTTGGTCTGGCTGTGGTTTACAGAGGTTGGATCGTCCTATCATAACCATGCATTCGTATGTGTGGCTGCTCTGCGGCGTCCAGATGACACACTCTCTCCACCGTCACCTCCCCCATGATCTTAGCTCCAAGCTCCTGCTCAAGTTCCTGCCATCACCTCCCTCGGACACCGACTGTAACCTGCAACAAACCCTGTCCCCCTCTAGGCTGCCTTTGGCCAGAGTTTTTAATCACAGCAACGGAACGAAGCTGGAACACACAGGGTTTCATATCCTAATCATCATCTTATCTTGGACGGTCCACAGAAAGAACCAGAGGGATGCATAGTGGGAGTTCTGCTTGGGACTGTTTCCTCGAAATAAAAGTGTGGAAACTCAGACGGGCAACAAGAAGCACAGAGACGACTGAGTCTCGGAGCCGCTCACAGCCAGGTGGGTGCTGGGCTTCGTCTTGTTGGGGAATCATATAAGACTGGTGCATAACGACTGTCATGGTGTCCCTTAGAAACAGACAGGGCAGTTCCCAGGAAAATGAAAATATACAGCTACATAAAAGCTTGTACATGATATATATATATATATATATATATATACACATATATATACACATATATACACACATATATATGTATATATGTGTGTACATATATATGTATATATTTGTGTGCATATATATGTATATATATATATATATATATATATATATATAAGCTCAAGCCATAAAGTGCCAAGTAATGAAAACACCTCAAAAGTCTTTCAACAGGTGAATGAGTAAATAAACTGTGGTATATCTATACAGAAGGAATACTAGTCATAAAAAAGAATTGAGTGCCAATGCATGCTACAAACATAGGCGACCTGTAAAGTTATTAAGTTATATATAATATATATTATATAATATATATGATATATATATGATATATGTATATATATATGATAGATATGACATAACCCTGTCACTTTATGCTTACGCTTATACTAGGTGCCCTTTCCATTTCTGTCCGCCAGTGTAGCCAGGCGTGACATTATCAAGTCAGATACAGCAATATTTTCAATGCAGAAGCAACTCCCATAAGTGTACTCCATACAGCAAAGCTGTTATAGTACACGGTCCTGAACAGAGACAGCTCCTCTCTTTGTTCCTCTCTTTGTTCCCACTTGGCTATATTTCTGGAGAACGTCAATATTTTGGTTCATGGTTTCAGAGATTTCGATCCACGGTTGGCTCATTTCGTTAGTTTTGGTTCTGAGGCAGAACGTCACGGCTTGGAGCTCATGGTAGAGCAAAAGCTGTTCCCAACATGGTGTCTAGGACGTAGAATGAGAGAGGACTGGACTGAGAGTTCTTTATCTCCTCCAAGAGCACGAGCCTAGTGATCCAGCTTCCGCTCATTAAACCCAGCCTATTATGGGTTCTACCACCTCCCAATAGTAGAAGCATTTAAGTCCTGAATCATAACCATCATAGATCGTGTGAGTCAGATAATCACTGTTCATTTCCAAGAGGCAGTGGTCACCCTCGCCTGGGTTCGCAGGACTGGAAAAAGCTTCCCAACATTCCAACTAGGTCCCTGGCTAAGGAGTGAGCTCTCTCTGTGTCACGGGAGGGATCCAGGTACAGGCTGAACAACAAGGCGCCAACGCTAATTCTGATAGAAAGTTTATTGAAAGAGCTCCCCCAGCAAGGACGTATCTTAGGAGAGCCCTTGGGGACCCAGGGATAGCTCTCTGTGTTTAGGAGCCCTGAGATAAGATGGTAGCTGACCCCTAGGATCCCCAACCAATAGCAGAGTTCTTTGATTCTGCAGCTGAAGACTTATTCTCAGCCAGAGAGGTAAGTGCCATATCGTTTTTGCTCAACGTGCCTGAGAAGCAGCGGTCAGAGGCAGGCAGTTTTGATCACGATTGGAGCACTGAAGAAAAACATCGCAATGGCAAGCACTCAGACCCATTAACGTCAGGAGACTTTGTCAGCCTGGGGAAGGAGAGATACGAGTCATTTCCAAGTTTGCAGAAGTAGTGAGCCCCACCCTGGAGCTGGGCATACACCCATCCCACTCCTCCATCTAGGACTCCCTGGTTCCCATCCACTCCAGCACTTCGCTGGCAGGGTGTGGTCATGGATGTGAGTCGATGAAGAAGTTTAGGGCAGAGGGACTGGAGATGTGGCGTCCCTTAAGCTCACTTTTGCTTTGGATACAGGCCAATCATTCATGTCTGTGGGCACAGTTTGATTGATATCTTGATGTGTGCCCACAGGGTTTGGTGGGCAAAATACTTGCCAAGCAAGTGTGAGGATATGAGTTTGGGTCCCCGGAACCCACGTAAAGCCAGGCACAGTAGCATCTGTCTATCATCTCTGAGCTCCTAAGGGAAGACGATGGGTAGAGACAGGAGACTCCTCAGAAGCTTACAGGCCAGTTAGCCCAGCACAGTCAGCAACAACCAAGTGTCTCAAACAAAGGGGAAGGCAAGATCCAACACCTCAGATTGTCCTCTGGCCTGCACACAGAGACATAGACAGATAGACAGACAGACCGGCAGACACACACACACACACACAAAGGGAGTGGAGGAAAAGAACCATCAAGTACAGGTATTTTGCACACAGGTCATTGAGGTCATTAATTTTTTTTTTCTCTTCTACTAAGCTAAAATATTCAACATGGTCAAGTTAACTGTGGTCACCTTCCGTTCACTAGAACACCAATCCTCCTTTCCGACTGTAACCATACCCGCTGACCAGTCTCTTCCTATAAGCTTTCTCCCTCCACCCCACCCCCAGCCTCCGCTAACCACTCTCTACCCTTTGAAATTCTGCATTTTCTGCAAATGCCAGATGATAGAGGTTAGCCATGCCCACTGCCTGTCCTGGGGACCACACTGTGAACAGCAACAGTGAGGGGGATCCGGAGAGTAGATTCTGGAGTCCAGGTGCCAGAGACTGAATCCCAGATCAGCCACATCACCTTGGGCAAGACGCTTGGTTTCTGGGTTCTCGGTGCTTTCGTCAGAGAGAAGGGAAATGAGTGCTCATACTGGGCAGTCTTGATAGCTGCCTGACATGAGGCCCGGAGGCACTGAGCACGGTATCTGGAGTACAGGACCAACCCGGCTGACATTGATAAGGAGATTGAAGATAGGGCTCGATAGTGATCTAGAGTCGGAAGGACTAGTGCTGAGCCTGGAGCTGATCAATGCTCTAGGGAGGTGTGAGAAGCGAGCGGAATAATCTCAATCTTGGCATCGTCCGAAGGAGCAGAACAACAAAGTGAGCGTAGTTTGGCAAGGCGATTCCGTTTTGCTTCGTTTTGGTTTTGTATAAAGGGTGCACCAAGACCCCAGCTGGACTGGCGGGCACTCTTGGCCACGGTGGTTCCCGTCTCTCATCTCTGATATAGGTGGTTGACTGTGGTTCATTCTGTTGGTGGGAGCTCAACTTCACAGCCCTGACACAGTGGGCCGATCAACACGCAAGGGGTGAAGAAGGTCCAGAAAATGTGAATCCTTGATGGGCTAACAACCTCTGATAGAAAAATGTAGACATTAACTAAATAGAATTTAAAAATAAAAACCAAGTAACTACCTTTGAGGGAAAAGGAAATAACTAACCACCTTCGATAGGAAGAAACAAACGTCTTTTCTCACAATAGGCTAGGTCTTCTTCTCTCTCCCCATCTCCCTTCAAGCCAGTCCTCACAGAAACTTCTGCTGCTTTGTGGCCTGCATCTTGAGGGGGGTGCTTGTTTGGGTGGCACTGGAAGGTCTGGGACCCTCAGTGCTAGTAGGAGCCACTTAAGGGGCTCCCTTGCATTTGCTGCCACTGTACCTGCTCAGCCGCCAACCTTCCAAGTGCTACCCTCATGCTTCAGTCCGTGTGGAGAGGCCAGCCATAAGCCCATCCTGATTCCAGAAGGAACGCTCTTTGCTTCCCAAGGTGAACTCTCCCTGATCACTCAAGCAAGGCCCAACAGGAGTCTGAAGATGTGGGATCCTGTGGTTCAGGGGTGCATGCGGCACAGAACCCTATCCTGGGCCAGCTGGCCCATCTCGGTTGCCAGCCTCTTGAAGTATCTATGTGTCTCTGAGATGTCCCAGACTCTGAGAGTTCTCTAGCTCATGTTTTGTTTGTAATTATGGATGCCTGGTACAATCCAGAAACAAGCCAACAAACGAAAATCCTGGCTAGTCATTGGCCTGCAGAGGAACACAGATCCAAATGGCACCCAGAGTACATCTTCCTCGGATCAAAATGGCAGTCGTTAAGAAAACAAATAACCCCAAACGCTGATGAGGATATGAGGAAAGAACTTGTACACACTGCTGGTGGGAATGTAAACTAGTCAGCAACCACTGTGGAAGCCAGTACGGAGGTTCCTCAAACAACAAACAGGAGATCTTTCCTATGCCCCAGAGGTACCCACCACTCCCGGGTATTTACCCAAAGGACTCCAAGTGAGCACATTATGGCAATAAAAAAACAGCCAACAGAGGAAAGGCTTAAGAAAATGTGGGACAGGTACATCCACATAGCAGGAAATGTGTTAGCCATGAGAAAAGAATAAAATCATGTCATTTTTGAGAAGACGGATGACGCTGAAGATGACCCAATTACGCGAATTAAGTCAGTCCCAGAAAGACAAACGCCATATGTTTCCTCTCACTTACGCTTCTTAGATTTTATGCAGGTGCATAAAATCATGTTTGCATGTACAGCATGAAACAAAGTAGAGGTAAAGCTCTGTGAGGGGGGCGGAGAGTTCTAAAGGTCTCGAGAGGAGGAGGGGAAAGGGGCTACGAGTATATGCTCAACATATAAACATTCATAAAAATAAGTAAATTATTTAATAAATTAATTTTTAAGAAGTTTAAATCGTAATTGAAGGGGTTGGTGATTCGGCTCAGTAGTAGAGTGCTTGCCTAGCACGGTGGTTTGAATATGCTTGGACCACGGGAAGTGGCAGTTTTAGGAGGCATGGCCTTGTTGGAGTAGGTGTGGCCTTGTTGGAGGAAGTGTGTATGGAGGAAGTATTGGCCGGCTTTGAGGACTCCTAGTGCTCAAGTTCTGCCTTGTGCAGAAGAAAGAGCCTCCTCCTGGCTACCTACAGAAAACAGTTTCCTCCCGATTGCCTTTAATCAAGGAATAGAACTCTAGACTCCTTCTCCAGCAACAAGTCTATCTGGATGCTGCCATGTTCCCTGCCGTGATGATAATGGACTGAGCCTCTGAACCTGTAAGCCAGCCCCAGTGAAATGTTTGCCTTTATAAGAGTTGCCTTGGTCATGGTGTCTCGTCATAGTAATAAAACCCCAACTAAGACACCTAGCAAGCACAAGACCCTGGGTTCAGTCCCCGGTTCTGGAATATTATAAAAACACCCAGAGCCTCTGCTAAGTAGCTGAATCAATTGAGAGTAGCAAGAGTGGCCCAGATGGTGTTTGAACTTCCTCCGCAGCAGACTGCATCACATGAAAATGCATCCTGCTGAAGAAGGAGCCTTGGCTACCTAAATCTAAACTCCAGGCCCTCTTCATGGCGCTGGAACTGAGTCTGTACCTCAGAACTTCTGACCAGGCCTACAGGTAGCAGGAGGTCCTCAAATAGTAAAACTGAACCAGAAGAAACAATGTGTCCTAAAAGGTCCCTGGTGCTATAACAGAAGCACTAGAACCTGGTGATTATAAAGGTCAGAAATGTATTTCTCACAGTCTGGAAGGCTGTGGCGCTCAATGCTCAGCAGAGTCTGTATCTGGTCCTCTCCTTTTCAAGGTGGCTGCACCGTCACTTGGTAGCCAGGGTAAGTGCTGCAGAAAGACAAAAAGGGACCAAACTTTCTCTTGATCTCTTCTGTAAGACCACTGATCCTATACTGGAAGTAAGGCCCTCATGGTTTAATTACCCCTCTAGGACCCCAGCTCTTATTACTATTGCGCTGGATATGAGAGTCCAATATGCATTTTCAGCAGACATTGGAACTATCCCAGGATGGATCTAGAGTCTGAAGAACCCAAGGCCAGCTTGGTTTGAGGCAATGATACCCCTGAGGAATATAAAAGAATTATAACTACCCCCCAAAAGCCAACCTATTGCTTATTTAGCAATTTCCTTCTTTTTTTTTTTTTTCTTTTTTTCGGAGCTGGGGACCGAACCCAGGGCCTTACGCTTCCTAGGCAAGCGCTCTACCACTGAGCTAAATCCCCAACCCCAGCAATTTCCTTCTTAATCTGTGTGTGTATGTGTGTGGGTGTGTGTGTGTGTGTGTGTGGGTGTATGTGTGCGTGTGCCATATTGTGCTCATAGAAGTAAGAGAACAGCCTGGAGGTTCTGTCCTTGCCTTCCACTGTGTTCAAGACAGGGTCTCTTGTTATTGTGCTCTGCATACACCAGACTCTAGTCCATGAGCCTCCTGGATTTCTCTTGTCTCTGCCGCTCATCCTTCTGTAGCAGGTATGTGATTACAGATGCATTCCTGCATCTAGCTTTATGTGGGTCCAGACGCAGGTCCTGACACTTACATGGCAAGTGCCCTTTGAGCCATTTCCCATCTTTTTCTTGTTACCTTTACTTTTTCCCTCCCTCCTCCTCCTCCCATTTTATTCATTCATTCATTCATTCATTCATTCATTCATTCATTCAATGTATGCAGGTACGCTGTAGCTGTCTTCAGATGCACCAGAAGAGGGCACCAGATCTCGTTACAGATGGTTGTGAGCCACTGTGTGGTTGCTGGGAATTGAACTCAGGACCTCTGGAAGAGCAGTCAGTGCTCTTAACCGCAGAGCCATCTCTGCAGCCACCTCCCTTCTTTTTTCCTTCATTGAAACTAATTTTTTCTACTTTATAAATCAACAGTCTTTCTTTTTAAAGTTTTCAGATACAGTAAAATCTCAAAGTAAACAAAGAACTATCTTGACTTTATAACGCTGAATAATAACTGTTCTTCCTTATTTACGATAAGTAAATGAGATCATCTTTATAAGACAGAACACAAGAACCCTTCCAATTATTTGTGGTTAATTTCCCCTGGATTTTGTTACCTATAATAACTAAAAACATTAGATGCAAACTGCTCAAAGCAAACAACTTCCAGTTGTAAACTGCTGGCATTCTAAAGTTGCCTGGTGACGTCGAATGACAGCTATGTCTTGCCTTTTTCTGCCCAGGATCTGAGCGTCCCCTTGTCCAGTGTCTATATCAGCTGCTCTTTAGTCCCTGAGGACCTGTCTTGGTTGTCACACTAAGTGTCCCACTGTCACTGTTCTGTTCAAGTCACCTATTCACTTAACAGGGTGCAAGGAGAGTGACTTTCGCCAGTTTAGTTAACCGAGCATTGATTGGGGTGTGGTAGCTCACCCTACAGTGCCAGCATCGAGGATGGTGAAGCAGGTGGTTGCTGTGAGTCTGAAGCCTGCCTGGGCTTGACTGAGATCCTGTTTCAAGAAAGGGCGGAAAAAGCTGTAATTCTATCTCTGTTCTAGCCGTTCCTTCTATAGATTTTCCTGGAAACACTGCACACACTGTGGAACACTCTATATACAGTGACTTTCACAGTCACCATAATCTCATACCCATTAAAGCCATGGCAGATCCAAGAGTCATTGATGTTTATCCTTACAGGACATAGCAGGAGACCTTCGGTCTTTTTTAAGTTAACCTCTATTGTTTGCTTTAATCAAAAAGCGATACAATCTTAAAATGTTTAACAACGTTGTTACCTTTTTACTAGCGTTTGCTGTCTCTTTCCAGTCTGGCTGCTTTTGTTACTTCTGCCTCTTTTCACTGAGCTTCTAGATGCCTCTCTCTCTGTCTCTCTGTCTCTCATTGCCCTCATTCATCTAGACTTAGGCTTCAAACCTGCACAATCCAGCTTATTATGGCCGGAGAGAATCCTCGGGATAGACACATGCTTAGCCAGCTCAGCGCTGATAGTTCAGAGCTTTCTAGGAGTTCATGGAAGTTGGCAGTGAGGAGTCAGATACACTAAAGTATAAACTGCTTCTTACCGGTACAGGGAGTATCAACAAATGGCCCGGTTATCCTGTGTCCCTCTGTTTGATGTGAAAATAATAATAACAAATTCTATCCTGCAAGGCTGGGGAAATGCCTCAGTCAGGACGGCATTTGCCTTGCAAGCATGATGATTTGAATTTAGTCCCCAGAACTCATATTTTAAAAAAAAAAATTACAGACACACTGTGTGCTTCTGATTCCAATGCTGGGCCATGGGGACAGGTGGATACCAACATCTTATTGGCTACCCAGTTGCACTGGCTGGTTTCTGTGTGACAACTTGACACAAGCTAGAGTCATCAGAGAGAAAAGAGCCTCAGTTGAGGAAATGTCTCCCTGAGACCCAGCTGTAAGGCATTTTCTCAATCAGTGATCAGTGGGGAGGGCCCAGCCCATCGTAGATGGTGCCGTCCCTGGGCTGGGTGTCCTGGGTTCTATAAGAAAGCAAACTGAGCAAGCCAGGGGAAGCAAGCCAGTAAGCACTACCTCACCACCACTATCCTTGCTTTTTCTGCTCTGACTTTCTTCAGTAGTGGATTCTGATCTGGAAGTGTATTCCAAATAAACCCTTTCCTCCACGACTTGCTTTTTGGTCATGATGTTTTACCACAGCAATAGAAACCCTGACTAGAACACCAATCTAACCTAATGGGCACATCTAAGGCTAATGAGAGATCCTGTCTTAAAAAACTAGGATACGGTGCATGCAGAATGACATCTGAAGTTGTTTTCTGGCTTCCAGAGGCACATACAAGTGCATGCATGCATAATATATGTGCAAGAACACACACGCACATACACATACACACACACATACACACACATACACACACATACACACATATACACATACACATACACACACATACACATACGCACACACACACACGCACACACACACACACACACCACATCAGATTGCTTGAGCTTACACCAAAGTCTCTGATACAGTAGGACTAGGTTGGTGCCTGTGAATTTGCATTTCTAGGCAACCCTGATCTTGTCCCCGATGCTCACTTTGGGGTGGTGGGACTTCTGAGAACAGGACACAGGATAAGTTACCACACAAATCTCTGCTCATCCACTCAGAAATTGTGCTACTTTGTGGTCAACCATAGCTTCCTTCTCTGAGACATGCATAAAACATTTTTTTAAATTTCTTTCTTTCTTTCTTGAGACAGAGTCTCACTGTTATAGCCCTGGCTGGTCTGGAACTCTCTAGACCAGGCTGGACTTGAACTCAAGAGATCTCCCTGCCTCTGCCTCTCCAAGGCTGGGACTGAAAGTGTGTGTCATCATACCCTGCTACCTTTGTTGTAATAAATATTATATGAGGTGACAAGTGAAGACAGCCTAGCACTTAGGTCTTCATGAAGCTTAGTTTACTGCTTTGCGGAAGGGCCTGAGTGAAGCGCATCTCCTCTTGGAGGCTTTATAAGACATCTGTCACTTGCTCAGGAATAGTATAAATACACTCTGTAGCTAGTGACTATTGATCCAGGTACTTCATTAACTTCTTACCTGTATACCATTTAAGAACATGATATGTTGATTAAAAATTACCCTCCTCAACTGGCAACTAAAAGGAGGTCTTACAAGTGAAAATATATATTGAGTATATATAGTGAACGTGTGTGTGTGTGTGTGTGTGTGTGTGTGTGTGTGTGGTGTGTGGTGTGTCTGTCTGTCTGTCCGTCCCTGGGTCCTTTCTCCATTAGTGATAGGTAGGATGTGGGTATCTATCTGTACTCACATCTTAAAGTCCATTCACGAGTTGCAAAGCAGGGATAACTCTAATTGTATCTCTTCTTGTTCAAATAGCACACTCTCTGGGGAGGGGGAAATCAACCATCTTTCTGCTGTGAAATTGGTTTGCTGGTTTCCTGCCAAATGGAAGCCTTGCCACAGTAAATACATCGACTTTAATTATTCATTTCTATTTGCTTGAAGAAATATCCTTGCGTGACACACATATGTTCATGCACTTCCTCATTGCAGCAACATGACTTAAATAAGCCGCTTTCGCACGTAGAACAACTCCAAGGGGTTGTTCCCGCTAACTTGTGTTCTTTATACTTTTTGCACTCAGCTGAAGAAAAGGTAGTGCCTGGTAACAGGGAAGACGTCTGGAGCAAGACAGGAGGTGGATCTTTTCAGTGCTCCTTCAAGTAAATGAGAGAAACAGCACCGCCAGGCATTAGAGTTCAAGTCCTTAGCCAGCTTCACGGACTGACTCTCATAACCCAGAGGTTGTCTCTTCCTTCATTAGTTAAGGCGTCACAGTATACATATCAGGGGCTGTTCTGCCATCTGGTGTTCACGGAGGGAAACACACCCAAGCCATCACACAATAACTGGCCTGTGTTTTTCTTATGTTAGTGGTTAAGTGTGAAGTGGTCAGAGGCTCAGCTAAAGGCAATCCCTGAATCTCTGCCAAGTTCCAAGAGAAGGCAACGTGAGGCTATACACGAAAGTGAAAAATGTGCTCACTCTTGGCTGTGATTCCGATTTCATGAATCGGTCTCGTGTATGTTTTTATGCAGGCATGTGTAGTTGGGTGGGGCTCAGAGGACAACCTCGGGTGTCATTCCTCAGGCACCATCTACCTCATTCTTTTTTTTTTAAGACATGTCTCTCTGTGTCTTAGAACTTGCCTACTAGGCTAGAATGATTGACCAGGAAGCCTCAGGAATCCTGTCTCTGCCTCCCAGTGGTGGGATCAACCGTGTACTATCTTTTTTTTTTTTTTTTTTTTAATGAATGTGAGTTATAAAGATGAATCTCAGTTCCTCACATCATATAGCACACATTTTACTGACAGGGCCAACTCTCCAGCCCAAAATGTTGCAGACCGTGACTGACTTTCTTTTCACTGGAACTCTTCCTCGGAGTATCCGGAGGCTGAGACAACGCACCACTTCTGTCTTGCAAGAACACTTGGCTTCTAGGATCATCGCTTGTAATTCCTGCATGATGAGTTTTGTAAACTCCTAGCCCATTGTGACTTGAAAGCTAGCAACACAGCCGCCATTTTGAAACCTCAGAACACATCACGAAGACTGCTCGAATCTGTGTTTGCCCAAACCTCAAAACTGATCGGCCTCCTAATGATTTGATTTTCATTGTCCTTGATGTGGATGATGTTATCAGTAACCAGCACCATGTGGCCAACATTTAAAATATGGAGATTTCACAATTTTTCTTTTCTCCTTTTGATTATTGCTCCTGAGAGGGGCTGTTAGGAAGGGATACAGAGAATGAAAGGGGCCGGCCCAGCCAATTGCCTTGCTTGGCATCATCAGAGACACATGAACACCAGCCCATCGGCACTCTGATCCGATATAAATGGTTACGTGACCAATGGTTAATGATATCCTTTACGCATGGAAAGGTCTTATGTCAGCAGTATCTTTGCATACATGCCAGCAGGTGCCGTCCATATCTGGGCAGGGACCTCCCTCATGCTGAGACCCCTTCAGTCTTGAAAGGGACTCCTATTTTCCAACCGTAAAGAGCTGCCTAGAATCAAAAGACGGAAAGAAACTTGACACGTCTGAGGGCACGATGAAGGGGTGGGAGGAATAACCACCCCCTTAATGAGACCACACTGTGCACTCATCTGTGCTGACTTAAGACTCAGAAAGTCCAATTCTCTCCTCCTTCCAGCTCCCACCACAGGAGCCTCTCCGATTCCAAGCATGCCTGCCTGCTCTCGCCTTCCCTGATTCTAATATTGTTCCATTCCTTTGTATGTCTATCTTAGTTAGGGTTTTACCGCTAACAGGGTTTAACAGACACCATGACCAAGGCAACTCTTACCAAGGACAACATTTAAATGGGGCTGGCTACAGGTTCAGAGGTTCAGTCCATGATCATGGAGGTAGGAGCATGGCAGCATCCAGGCAGGCATGGGGCAGGAGGAGCTTAGAGTCCTACATCTCATTCCAAAGGCAAACAGGAGAAGACTGGCTTCCAGGCAGCTAGGATGAGGGTCTTAAAGCCCACGTCCACAGTGACACACTTCCTTCAACAAAGCCATACCTACTCCAACAAGTCTACGTCTCCTAATAGTGCCACTCCCTGGGCCAAGCATATTCAAACCATCACAATGACTTAAAAAATCATTTATCCATGAGACCAAGAACCTGTAAAGGGGATTCTCTGCCCTCTAGTGACACTCTTGTCAGTCTTAAACATATTGTTAAGGTTCAAATAATATAAAACAAGGGTGTGAGATTTTTATGCTTGTCAAAAAAAAAGAGAGAGAGAGAGAGAGAAACTTTATAAAAGCATCTCATGTTATCATCTCCGTGTGGAAGAAAGGAGAGTGTGGGATAGAGGAATTTCACCTTCCCTCGCTCACCCAGTGTGTGGAGCTCTTCTCTCTGCCTGCCCAGCCGAAGATGAGTCCTAAATATTGAACTATTTTGACTTGCTTAAAAAAAATCTGAGTTTGAAGAGATTAGAGCACTTTACTGTGTGGTAATCCTGATCTTTTAACTCAGGCTTAGAACACAGAGATAGCCGGGGCCTTGAGGGACACGACCATGGAATTAGCATTGGTCATGTAGGGAAGGAAAAAAGAATTTTCTCTCTACCCTTTATCCATCCTAATTGGAGCTTTCTGGGTAGATCGACAAGGAAATGCGGAAGTTGATTAACATGTACATCTCATGAAGGCATGAAGGAAACTCAAAGAGGTTCATCTCTCTCCAGTGAATGAATCTCAGAAGGAAAGGGTAAAGCTCCCGGCTTAAGCACCCTTCCTCTTCTGAGACAAAGAATGGAGAATGTGGGAGAGAGGTGTGGGAGAGACAGATGTGTAAGACGGCCCCTATGAATCAAATGTCAGGGCTGCAAGGCAGACTTAGACCATGCCCGCCTCAGTGTCCAGTGTCTCTAGTGATGTAGGCGCCCCTTCCTGGTACAGAAGAGGAGACACTAGAAAACAGACAAACCTTTATATTGTATATAAAAATCTCCTTAGTAAAGGTGACGCTGTGTCATAGTTTCCCAAAGTAACTACTTTACAATAATCCACTCTGGCTTGAATTCTTCCCTACAGTACTATTTGGGGTCCACTGTGTCTTGAATATCTTCTCTGGGCTCACGTGTTTGAACAGCTGACGGCCCCCTGATGGTGATCTTTGGGAAACTTCCAGAACCTTTTAGGAGGTGGACTCTTACAGTGGAAGGTTACTAGAGACCGGACTTGAGGATGTTTAGCCCCTTCCCACTTCCTGCTCACAGCTTCATGGCTGCAGATATGTGACCAGCTGCATCCTGTTCCAACACGTGATCAAAAAGTGGAAGAGTTAAGATACCCATATTCAAGGATGGCCCCGAAGATACAGGCTCTTGCTCTGCAAACCTAGTGCCCCGAGTTTCATCCCCAGATCTCCCAAGATTCATCTCCTGACATCAACACGTAAGCAGTGTGGCCACACTTCTATGCGCGCTGATCGTAATATATATTTTTAATTTAACAAGTTTCCGTATCCAACGGCTGGAGCTGATTCTCACCGTCTCTCAGTGACAGAGAACGAAGCACAGCTCTTTCCTTTCATCTTTTGTTCCTTTGGGCTGTCTAGTGACAAGTACCAGTTCCCCGGGCCTCATTAGAGCTGTTTGAGTGTGTGATCCGGGTAGGCATTTCAGGTATTTTTGTGTAAGACATCTGAGGTGTTTATATTAATAAGACTGTTAATGGGGGGGTACCTTTGAGCAAGCACTGCCTATGAGCCAGTTCCCTGAGGACTCAATATGCTTTCTGGTGAAAGGGAGCTTCAGAAATCAATGGTGCCTTATGTGGCAGCACATACCTTGAACCCCAGCACTCAGGAGGCAGAGACAGATGGGTCTCTGAGTTCAAGGCAATCAGAGTCTGCATGGTGGGCTCCAGGCCAGCCAGGGTTAGAGTAGTGAGACCCTGCCCCCAAATTTTTCTTTATTCTTGAGCATTTCACACATATATACAACAAAACATGATTGTAGTTACCCTCCCCTCTCCCCAACATCCTCCACGGTCAATGACAATTCTCTGGTTGGCTGATCAGAACTACAGTGATGTGAAAAGGTTAGAATTTTGCCAATTATCTTATCTGGGGTGGCTTAACCACCTGAACAGCTTTGCCTACCTCTGTGCCTAACATCCTGTGTCTAATAGATTAAAAAAAACCCTTCGAAATCTATTAACTTAGCAGACCACTAGCTTCCACCAAACCCCAGACTAAGAATGTCATAAAAACAATCCAAAGGCTAGAAAACAGCTTCCCCCAACTTGTAAGCACCTCTCTGATGTACCCACAACCCACAGCGTGTTTGAAGCATGCCTTTGTTTCTGGCTTCAAATTCTGTAAAACTGTAGAAAAAAAATTATGAACATGAAGTTTGAGGCAACCTAAATCTATGTCCCCAGACCATGGTCATTTAAAATGGCTCCAGAATAAACTATTCTTATTCCTTTTAAGGTAAGAGCTATTTTTGTTTGTTTCTTTCAAGTTGAGTTGACACCATATTGCCCCAATGACATGTCCTGTTTCCAAATTTATATCTTTGTTGTTGTTTTCTTCTTATAACTTATTAAGGGAAATTAGTACTGTGGAAATTAGTATATATTCACAGGAGCATGGGAAGCTCACCAGTGCCACACCCTTAAAGATTCTTCTTTTCCCAGTAAATAACTTTTGCCAATAAATAACTCTTCAGAACTGGGTGGGGCCTGAAAAGCACCCCTCCCTTTTATGTTGGAATTGCAGGATTGGTTGGCTGCAAGTCTTATGCCAGTAACCGAAGGTGCTGTGAACTTGTGATTACACTAACCATGCTGTCCGACAAGACTTTTCCTGGGGAAAAGCAACACATGTGTTTACTTATCCCAGATAGGGATCCCATGAGAGTCCAAAGTATGGATGCCGCCAAACTCTAACTTAGTGAACCAGTGAGGGGGTCACACACAGGAATGTACGTGTAGGGTTATTTATAGTTACAGAAATGTCTCGAAAAGAGCTTACAATGCTGGAAAACTGGTTCACACTGCACAGCCTGCAGGCAGCTCAAGGGGTTGGAGCGTCCCTTCCAGGTGGCTCAGCTCCTCTTTGTTTGGCCCGTCTCTGCTTCCTCCAGGCTGCTAGGCTTGTTTGAGAGTCTTTGCAGCTTCTCTTACCTGAAAAGGTCTTTCCTCAATAGTCTTTTTATATATTCTTGTGGAAGGAGGGGCCTAGTGAATCTCGTCAGTTTCAGGGGCTTCCTGAGCTACTTTGAGTAGTTTTCTTTCTATCTTAATGAGCCTCCCTAGAGGATGAAGAGCTTCCATATAGAAGAAAACTGCTACACAACACAACATCATGTCCAGAAGAAGTACCGCCTCCCATTCTCTGGAGAAGTTTCCTTCTGCCTCTCTTCCTAAAATCCCTAAGCTTTGGTATGGAGGGGAATTGATACAGATATCCTATTTCCAGCTGAGGGCTCAAGATCTCATTCTCAACATTGACAAATTATACATCTCTCCATTGACTTTCGTCCACTGTAGAAAGATGCTTCTTTGATCAAGGTTGAGGGCACCTCGGGTCTATGGATACAAAGATAAAATCTATAGGAAAGGAAGAAGCAAAACCAACCCTTTTTGCAGATGATCCTGTGGTGGAAACTCCCCAGCTGTCACACGCTAAGACCAAGAAAGTTCCCCAGTGCTGTGAGTACTTTGGAAAGCAGACTAACCGAAAATCATGCTTACTTGGAACTTAATAAGATTTTCTTGGATTTGTGTGTGTGTGTGTGTGTGTGTGTGTGTGTGTGTGTGTGTGTGTGTGTGTTTCCATTGTGAACTTTGCAGCTGACTGTGTCATGCCAGTATCATGTTGGATGCTCTTGCTAAAGAGTTGAGTAGAAGATGACTTTACTTAGTGATGAATTTACTTAGGGACACGCTGCAGTCTGTCTTATGATTTCCTTCTCTCCCTGCATTATCGTGTTCCTCTAATGAGTCCAGAACTCTGTTGTTGATCTTTTTTCCAAAAGATTTTATTTTCAAAATACAAACTTCACCTTGTACCCACCACTTACTGACGTCAAGATGAGTTCAAATTCATTCCCAAGAGCCTTTGATCTGGTTCCCACACCCCTCCAGTCACACTCTCTCCTGTGTGTCACCTGAACTCTTCTGCACTAGTGACACCCAGCTGTTTGCAGCTGCTGGGGTGCCCCATGCTGTTTTGTGCTCCTTTGTTTTGGCATGGCAGAGGTACCTCCATTTTTATCACTAGATCCTTTCTTGTGAGGAAACACAAGTACCTTGCCTCGCCTTTGTTACATCTATAACCTTGGCTCTCAGACTTAATAAACCACATTTCTTATAGTCATCATGTCTTTTTTTTTTTTTAATTTCAACAAGTCCAGTAAAGTATCAACCATAAAGTATAGCTCAGTAGCAGCTTAGGTAAGTGAAATTCAGGAAGTAATTAACAGGGAATCAGGGACTGAATTCCACAGAAAGGAGGGGTAGAAAGGAGCCTCCTTTTGGCAACAGAGGGATGTGTATGATGAACTCGAGGACTTGTACACAGCATAGGTAAACACTGGCATGCTGGGACTGTAGGTCTTGACCCTCACAGAAAATGGGTTCTGTTTTTTAAAATCAGAAGCTATCTCAACTGTCCTAGACTAAGACCCCAGGCCTTGATGCTTTTTAAAAGCACTGAGAGACTAATGTACAACACAGGTTAAGAATGGTTGCCCTACTCGAGACCCCTTATGAACAACAATGCCAAGCAACCAGAGCTTCCAGGGACTAAGCCACTACCTAAAGACTATACATGGACTGACCCTGGACTCTGACCTCATAGGTATCAATGAATATCCTAGTAAGAGCACCAGTGGAAGGGGAAGCCCTTGGTCCTGCTAAGACTGAACCCCCAGTGAACGTGATTGTTGGGGGGAGGGTGGCAATGGGGGGAGGGTGGGGAGGGGAACACCCATAAAGAAGGGGAGGTGGAGGGATTAGGGGGATGTTTGCCCTGAAACCGGGAAAGGGAATAACATTCGAAATGTAAATAAGAAATACTCAAGTTAATAAAAAAAAAAAAAAAGAATGGTTGCCCTAGATACACAGAGATGGTTTAAAACAGATATATTATATTTTTCCAAGGAAATTTATTTATGAAAAGAGGATCCCAGTAAACACATGAAGCTGTTTCTGTCACGTGTGTGTTCATATGTGTGCAGGTGCTTATGTGCATGTGTGTTTGGAGGCCACTAGTGTTGTTTCTTGAACTCCCCAATCTTGTTTTTGACAGAAAGTCTGTTACTGACCCAGATCATACTGATGAGGCCAGGCCCCAGAGATTCTCTTGTCTCCAAATCAGCACTGCCATGATTACAAACCCTATCATCGCATGGGGATTTTTCCATGTATTTATGCTCACGAAGCCCTAGAACATGCTGCCTTATCCCTCTGCAAATTGCCTGCATAGCCACTGGTAGCTTTATTATACTAGGAGCAAAGGTACTCAGGTTTTTCCTTTGAGGCCTTGTGGCCGGACATCAATGTGAAGAGACAACAGTGAGAATAGTTTTGTTTTAAACTCTAAACTATGGCTAACTATGTAGTGATATGGTCAAAGTCTCTGCTTGTGAAGTAAATAAAGTTTTGAACACGTTAAGCAATTGGTTCAATGAGACTTTGGACTCTTGAGTCCAGGGCTTTATCGCTTGATGTACAAACGAGGACAGGCAAAGATATAAAGTTTCAGAGTTCCAAACACAATGTTTCCTGTAAAAACTAATGCTGCTATGTGTTCTTCAACAGAAATATATCTGTATATCTATGTATGCCTACTTATGACTGGTTAAACGTAACATGAAAGATATAACACTAAGTCCAAAGGTTCAGCAGGTAAAGACATTTGCTGAACAAGATTGGGGACCCAAGTTTGATCCCCAGAGCTTCTGTAAAGAGAGAAAAAGAAACTGACTCACCAAGTTCACCTCTGGTCTCCACATATATGCCATGACACATGCATGCCCTTCCCTCCATCTCACATATGCACATACGTGCATGTGTGCACGTGCACGTGTGCACACACACACAAGAATAATAAATAAAATTAAGAATTTCCAGGTCTCTTGGCTCGTGCCTTTAATTCCAGCACCCAGGAGGTAGAGACAGTTAGACCTCTATGAGTTTGAGGCCAGCCTGATCTACATACTGAAATCTAGGACAGCCCAGGCTACATATTGAGACCCTGCCTCAAATAAAACAACAGCAATTCAACAATTCAACACAAACAATTGTAAATCCCAACAATTCAAAACAAACTCCCCATTTCCCAAAGTAACTCAAGGGTTTTTTTTTTTTTTGGTTTGGTTGGTTGGTTTTTGTTTGTTTTTGCTTTTGTTTTGTTTTTTTTTTTTCTGAATGGTTTTTCCATTTGCCTTGCCAAATTAAACTTTGATGTTAAATCCCAACATGCCTTTAAAATGTTATTTAACATCTATTACCGGCCAGTTGATCAGCTAGCCTGGGCTAATGTTTGGAGTGTAAGCTGAAGTCTATGGAGAGGAAGATGAACAATAGATGAATAGTTCTGTGTGTGTGTGTGTGTGTGTGTGTGTGTGTGTGTGTGTGTGTGTGTGAGAGAGAGAGAGAGAGAGGAGAGAGAGAGAGAGAGAGAGAGAGAGAGAGAGAGAGAGAGAGAGAGAGAGAACTGAGGCCATGCCTGTGCCATGTTATATATGTGGCTACCAGAGGAGAACTAGGCAAGTCAGTTTCTCTTCTGAAGTTACACAGAACAATGCATCCCAA
This sequence comes from Rattus rattus, assembly GCF_011064425.1. Classification (NCBI taxonomy): domain Eukaryota; kingdom Metazoa; phylum Chordata; class Mammalia; order Rodentia; family Muridae; genus Rattus; species Rattus rattus. Next base: position 70,751,016 of record NC_046162.1, on the reverse strand, counting down.
ACTGGATAATAGAAACCACTAAATGGTACCACCCCATGCCTCTCCCCTCAAAGGCTTTTTCATCAGCCCCACTAGTGTTTTTGGAAGAGCTCTGGGAACAGTTTGTAGCTCTCAGTCATATATTCAAGCTGTAAAGCGCTCAGGACTAAGAATCTTCATCATTTATTAATCGCCCAGTCAATCTCAGTGTTTAATTGTAGAAAGAGAGGATTATTTTTACCAGCCAAGGAAATAAAAATAACCACAAGCACACATGACACCCTGCCAGTCTGAGATTGGTCTAATTGTTTCTTCGTTTCTCGATTTCTGTTATTTCATGTTGATGAGAACTGGAGATAGGAACTGCCTAGGTGGTTTAGGATCCTGAAGAAAAGTGACCTGTTTTTTATTTTTGGTTTCCATTTTTTTTGTTTTGTTTTTTTCTTATCCAAAAGCTGGTAATGCCCTTGGGAACTTCAGGAGCTGGACACCAGAGATGCCCAAAGTGTTTAAGCCCAAATGTCTCTGGTTCCACTCGAGCCCAATGTAGGAGAGACACCAGAAGTTGGGTCTGGTTTTTGTGTCTCTTTTCCTCTAACGAGGACCCCTTTCCTGTGAGTGGGGCTGGAAGACTACTGGTGTGGGAACTGGGCCAACCAGTTCACCCTCTGTTTCCCTTCCTCCAGCCAGGAAAGCCTTACAACACCAAGGCCGTGAGGCTCAGCGGCACCATATTTCCTGGGACCCCTTGTGCTATAGAAGTTCTCTGTTCTCTCTTCCCAGTCCTCCTTTTCTTCTTAAGTATCCACCTATGGATCTGCAATGAACTTCTCTCTAAAACTTGTCTTCTGGCGCCCATGAATTTCATTTTCCCAACTCATAAGGCAAGAACCTCAAAGCCACCAGTGTGGGAAGGTTTTAGTGGTTTGAGTTCTGGGATGTTGTTGGCTCCCTGAGAAAGGCTCCACCTCTCTGGAATATACCCCAATCACATCAACATCATTCCCCTAAGTTCAGTAGCTGGTGACAGGAACTGGGAATTGGTTGAGAAAATGGGGAGGCAGGCCAAACACAATTGAGCAAATTTTATTCATTACACTCTTTTTAGGGATGGTACAAATAAAATTTGAGGCCTCATATCACTGTATGGCTTAAGAATAGCATCTTGAGGGACTAGAGAGATGGAGCAGTGGTTAAGAGCACTTGTTGCTCTTGCTGAAGAACCATTTCCTAGCACCAACATGGTGGTTCACAACGATCCACAACTCCAGATCAATGCCTCAAGCACTGGACATGCGTGTGATGCACATACACGAAAGTAGGCAAGACATTCACAGGCATAGAATAAAATAAACAAACCTAAAAGAAAACAAATTGAACAAAATCATAGCATGTAGCTTAGTGGTAGATGGGTGCTTAGCATGCACAAAGCCCTGAGTTCCATTCCAGCACTCAACAACAACTAACCAACTAACCAACCAACCAACCAACCAACCAACCAAAGAACCAACCAACTAACCAACCAGCTAACCAGCCAGCCAGCCAACCAGCCACCCAGCCAACCAACCAACCAACCAACCAACCAACCAACCAGCCAGCCACCCAGCCAGCCAACCAACCAACCAACCAACCAACCAACCAACCAACCAACCAACCAACCAACCAACCAACCAACCAGGCAACCAACCAACCAACCAACCAACCAGCCAACCAACCAACCAACCAACCAACTAACCAACCAGCCAACCACCAACCAACCAATCAACCAACTAACCAACCAACTAACCAACCAACCAACCAACCAACCAATCAACCAACCAACCAACCAAACAAACAAACAACCAACCAACCAACCAACCAACCAACCAACCAACCAACCAAACAAACAACCAAAACAACCAACCAACCAACCAACCAGTCAGCCAGCCAGCCAACCAACCAACCAACCAACCAGCTAGCCAACCCAGAATCTCTCAAACAGAATTCACTGAAGAATGTTTTAATTGATTAAAATCTTTGACAATTTCATGAATGTATATAATGCATTCTGACTACTGTTAGTCCACAACCCCTCTTATCTCCCGCCTCCTAAAAGTATTTTTTCCATGTCCACATCTTTTGTTTTCTTCCTGATCCAATGAATTTCACCAAGGCCATGCGTGTGACTCTGGCTTTGGAACTATCCACTGGAGCCTGAGGGCTCAGTGCTGGGTGCACAACTAAAGACAGTGACTGAACCCTCTCCAGAATCCAAAGGGTATTCAAGCAAACCACAAAAGGGTCATAACCTCTTGGTTCTTTTTGAAGTCCTTAAAATAAAATAATAAAGTTAAAACTTTTTAAATGATCTCTTAAGTACTTTATAGTACCTTTCACTTCAACCGTATAGGAAAGTTGCAGGAATAGGGCAAGAGGCTTCTATAGGCTCCAAGCCCAGAGATCTCCATTCAAATACCTCAAGCACCCCCTAAAGGCTTTTCTAGCAGAAGAGTCACACTGCATAATTACCTTATATCGCCCTCACCTCCTAACTTTTCTCTGCCCTTCTTAGTTCTCACCTATTCGAAGGGTTTGCAGGAACAGTCATTGTGCACAGTGCTCCCCAAACACAGCTATGCACAAGGCTTCCTTGTGGGCACAGTGTACTTTAAACATGGCTGGCTGTGCACAAGGCTTTCTTGTGAAATGACCCAGATTTTTCTGGCTTAGCAGGACTATTGCAGAGCAGATAGAGTTTTCTCATGCAAAACAAAATGGAAGCACATCGCGACAATCAGTGCCATCGATGGTCACTTTAACGTCGATCACTTGTTTATGGTGGTGTCCCCAGAGGAATCCCCCTTTCACCCCTTTGCAGTAATGGTTTGAGAAACATTTTTGGAACCTTGTGGATGCTTCAATTCTCATTCCACTTTGCATCCCTTAGTTTCACCACCCAGGGACATTTCTTGGCGGAGTTAAATATTTTTATGACTTCAAAATCCTATTTTTCATATTCCTACTATATTGCTAGTTGGCATCCTTGTGTTAGACAAAACTCCCTATACATTTTTAAATTTCTTTTTAAGGTTTAGGTTTATGCATACATGTGTTCCCCCCATGTGTATGCCTGTGTACCTTGTGTTTGCAGTACCCATGGATACCAGAAGGGGGCATTAGATCCTCTGGAACTGGAGTTAGCTAGTTGGCAAGTCACTGTGTGGGAGCTGGGAATCCAACTCCAGGTCCCTAGCACAGCCAGTGCTCTTAAGCTCTGACCCCTCTCTCTAGGCCCTCTCTCTGTGTTTTCTAGGAAGGAAGCATGCACTGGTTTGTAATCAAGTAAAGGCATGGGTCTCAAATGTTTAGTTGGATGAGTTTGAAGATTGAATGTACTGAAGTATAGCTACCTAAGTACTTCTACTCTTCTAGAATATGCTCTCTGCATTGAAACTCATCCATTACCCAACCTTGGTAAGCCCAGTCTACCCTCATGCATCTCTTAAGGCCAGGTCCCTCCCTTTACAGCTTCTGCAGCAAGATGTGCATCGCAACCTCAACCTTGTCCTATCAAATCAGAACCCTGGTGCTATGCAGGCAGCAAGAATCCTCTTTAGAATAACAAGAGGAGAGAGGCCATCATTATTTTATGGGAAAGGGAGTTCACTTTTCTCCTTGTCATAGAACACGGTGTCCCTCAGAAGCTTGGTTTGAGGATCACTGCCTGACAGGAGCATTTCTGAAGTAATCTATCTCCAGGAAGTTTTCTCTCTCTCTCTCTCTCTCTCTCTCTCTCTCTCTCTCTCTCTCTCTCTCTCTCTCTCTCTCTCTCTCTGTGTGTGTGTGTGTGTGTGTGTGTGTGCAGGACAGAACAAGATCACCCAACCAAGAAGAGCTTGCTGAAGAGGAATCAGCTGATAACATTTGAGTTTTCAGGAGACAAAGTAAGACAGGGGAGTGGAAAAATGTACTATAAAAGAGGGAAGAAATTTTGATTGGATGTTGGCATAGCAGGTATGGAGGCAGGCTAGATTGATGTGGGGCATTTTCCATGATTGGTTAGGGTAGTGGTTCTCAACTTGATGCTGTGACCCTTTGATAATAATTCCTCATGTTGTGGTAACCCCAACCACATACTTATCTTAACTGCTACTTCATAACTATAATGTTGCTACTGTTGTGAATTACATTGTAAATATCTGTGTTTTCTGATGGTCTTGGGCGGCCCCTGTGAGAGGGGTTGAACAACCCACAGGTCGAGGGTTAGGAGATCTTGGGCTTTCTCTTGTAGAACCAATTGCTGCAAAGATGTGCATTGTCTGGCTTCTTAAAAGACTGGTTGCTACAGAGACTTGGGTCATGGTTCTGTTGTGTACAATCCAGCCATTGTCCATAAGTGTACCCATGTCTCTTGGAGTGAATGGTGTGTTAGGGTGTGTGTTGTGGTAAAAACAAAAAAGCAGCAGAACGGTACCCTGGCATCGTTAGTTCTGGCTCCAATGGGCCATTGGAACTAGTGCTAATTTATCTCAGATTAGTCTCTCTCCCGGTGGCTCTCTGCTAGGCGCGAACTCTCGGGTTCCAGCGACCAGTAAAATCAGGGTTCCAGACGTCCAGCAGCAGTTGGCCTATAGCAGCTCCCTGCCACGGACTCTGCCCACACTTCCAGCAACAGCCCCTTGGTAGTTAAAGTATAAACCCCCAACTACCGGGTAAAATCAAGACTCAACAACCTGTAACCCAACAATCAGATTTATATGTTAAATTCTCAATCCACAATACATCCACACAACAAATTCACTGCCAATTAATAAAGATAGAAACAGCCCACCTAGACAAGATAAAATTGACCCAGTCCACCTGGATCTCGATCATCCTGTTCTGTCGTCTCCATCTTGACTTTTCTCTTCCTCTTTCCTTTCTAGACTTTTCCCCGCCTACCCTTCCTTCTCATCCAATCATAGGCTTTGCCTTATCCTGGACCTGCCTTGCTGCATGATGACATCATCCTACAGGTGTGTTAGAGAGCTACGGATGCAAGACTGCTCAAAGCTCTCCCAAGTATCATCAGCATCGTGGTCTGTTCCTCTTCTCCTACTTAATGGAGTTCTGATGTGATTTCATATCAACTTCCAGCCCCTAAAAAAAGAAACCCACCTAGATAGATATATGATGCAATATGTATGAATGAATGCTTTGGCATGAATGAATGAATGAATGCTGCTTTGATGAGAAAGAAGATTGAGGGGTCAAGAACAGCTCCAAGGTCACAATCTGAGCTGCTAAGAAGACCTTGTTATGAAGAGCAGCTAAAAAAGGTCAATTTGGAAAAAAATTAGCTCTTTTGTGACAGATGTCAAATTCAGTGTGGGGTCCATTAAAGTGGAGGGTAACTTGAATATATTCTTTAGACTCCCCTGTGTACAGACTGGAACACCATTTTACATATTTTAATTTTATTTGTGTGTGTGCATGTGCGTGTGTGTGTGTGTGTGTGTGTGTGTGTGTGTGTGTGCGTGCCTATATGGGTTTATGTGTACCATGTGTGTACACCTTTGAGGACCACAAGCAGATGCATGACCCCACAGAACTGGAGTTACACGTGTTTGTGAGTCACTTGATGCAAGTGCTGGGAACAGTACCTGGGTCCTCTGTGAGCACAGTGAGTGCTCTTAATAGAGGAGCCACTCCCCATGGCCCAGGGACATTTTAGAGACATGGAAATTGAGAACAGAAGATTGTCCCTACTTCACATGTTGAGGACACCTAGTGAAATAGGAGCTTCCAATTTTTGGTGTTCCATCTATAACATACCAAAACTCAGAGCAATCTAGAGAGAGAGAGAGAGAGAGAGAGAGAGAGAGAGAGAGAGAGAGAGAGAGAGAGAGAGAGAGAGAGAGAGAGCCCAGAGACATAGTAGAGCCTGAGACAGAGAGACAGAGAACAAGAGGTCCAGACAGTGCCAGTAATCATCAGGATTCTTTTCCTTTATTAGATATTTTTTTTATTTACATTTCAAATGTTATCCCCTTTCCCAGTTTCCCTTCCATAAACCCCCTATCCCATCCCTCCTTTTATGAGGGTGTTTCCCCATCCACCCATCCACCCCTTCCTGCCTCCCTTCCCTGACATTCCCCAACACTTGGGGGTCCAGCCTTGGTAGGACCAAGGGCTTTTCCTCCACTGGTGCCCAACAAGGCCATCCTCTTCTACATATGCAGCTGGAGCCATGGGTCTGTCCATGTGTACTCTTTGGATAATGGTCTAGTCCCTGGGAGCTCTGGTTGGTTGGTATTGTTGTTCTTATGGGGTTGCAACCCCTTCAGCTCCTTCAATCCTTTCTCTAACTCCTCCAATAAGAACCCCATTCTGAGTTCAATGTTTGGCTGTGAGCATCCACCTCTCTATTTGTCATGCTCTGGCAAAGCATCTCAGGAGACAGCTATATCAGGCTCCTGTCAGCATGCACTTCTTGGCATCAGCAATATTGTCTAGGTTTGGTGGTTGTATGTATATGATCTGGACATGGGTGGGGCAATCTCTGGATGACCTTTCCTTCAGTCTGTGCTCCAAACTTTGTCTCTGTATGAATATTTTTGTTCCCCCTTCTGAGTAGGACTGAAGCATTCGCACTGTGGTCATCTTTCTTCTTGAACTTCATGTAATTTGTGGATTGTATCTTCGGTAATCTGAGCTTTTGGGCTAATAGCCACTTATCAGTGAGTGCATACTGTGTGTGTGTGTGTGTGTGTGTGTGAGAGAGAGAGAGAGAGAGAGAGAGAGAGAGAGAGAGAGAGAGAGAGAGAGAGAGAGAGTGGGTGACCTCACTCGGGATGATATTTTCTAGTTCCATCCATTTGCCTAAGAATTTTATGAAGTAATTGTTTTTAATACCTGAATAGTGCTTCATTGTATAAATGTACCATATTTTCTATATCCATTCCTCTGCTGAAGGACATCTGGGTTCTTTCCAGCTTCTGGTTGTTACAAATAAAGCTGTTATGAACACAGTGGAGCATGTGTCCTTGTTATATGTTGGAGCATCTTTCAGGTATATGTCCAGGAATGGTGTAGCTGGATCCTCAGGTAGTTCAATGTCCAATTTTCTGAGGAACCTCCAGACTGATTTCCAGAGTGGTTGTACCAGTCTACAATCCCCCCCAACAATGGACGAGTGTTCCTCTTTCTCCACGTCCTTGCCAGCATCTGCTGTCACCTGAGTTTTTGATCTTAGCCATTCTCACTGGTGTGAGGTGAAATCTCAGGGTTGTTTTGATTTGTATTTCCCTTATGACTAAAGATGTTGAACATTTCTTTAGGTGTTTCTCAGCCATTTGGCATTCCTCAGCTGTGAATTCTTTATTTAGCTCTGTACCCCATTTTTAATAGGGTTATTTGATTTTCTGGAGTCTAAGTTCTTGAGTTCTTTGTATATATTGAATATTGGTCCACTTTCAGAATAGGATTGGTAAAAATTTTTTCCCAATCTATTGGTTGTCGTTTTGTCCTAATGGCAATGTCCTTTGCCTTGCAGAAGCTTTGCAGTTTTATGAGGTCCCATTTGTCGATTCTTGATCTTAAAGCATAAGCCATTGGTGTTCTGTTCAGGAAAATTTCCCCAGGGCCCGTGTGTTCAAGGCCCTTCCCCACTTTTTCTTCTATTAGTTTGAGTGTATCTGGTTTTATGTACAGGTCCTTGATCCACTTGGACTTAAGCTTTGCACAGGGTGATAAGAATGGATCAATTTGCATTCTTCTACATGCTGACCTCCAGTTGAACCAGCACCATTTGTTGAAAATGCTATCTTTTTTTCCATTGGATGGATGGTTCCTTTGTCAGAGATCAAGTGACCATAGGTGTGTGGGTTCATTTCTGGGTCTTCAATTCTATTCCACTGGTCTATCTGCCCATCTCTGAACCATACAGTTTTCATCACTATTGCTCTGTAACACAGCTTGAAGTAAGGGATGGTGATTCCCCCAGAAGTTCTTTTATTATTGAGGATAGTTTTCGCTATTCTGGGTTTTTTGTTACTCCAAATGAATTTGCAACTTGCTCTTTCTAACTCTATGAAGAATTGAGTTGAAATTTTAATGGGGATTGCATTGAATCTGTAGCTTGCTTTTGGCAAGAGGGCCATTTTTACAATGACAGACACTACCTCAGAGTAAAAGGCTGGAAAACAATTTTCCAAGCAAATGGTCCCAAGAAACAAGCTGGAGTAGCCATTATAATATCAAATAAAATCAACTTTCAACCAAAAGTTATCAAAAAAGATAAGGAAGGATACTTTATATGAATCAAAGGAAATATCCACCAAGATGAACTCTCAATCCTGAATATCTATGCTCCAAATGCAAGGGCACCTACATTCATAAAAGAAACCTTACTAACACTCAAACACATTGCATCTCACACGATAATAGTAGGAAAATTCACCATCTCACTCTCATCAATGGACAGATCATGGAAACAAAAAAAAAAAAACAGAGACACAGAGAAACTAACAACAAGTTATGAACCAAGTGGATTTCACAGATATCTATAGAACATTTCATTCTAAATCAAGAAAACATACCTTCTTTTCAGAACCTCATGGTAACTTCTCCAAAATTAATCATATAATCTGTCACAAAACAGGCCTCAACAGATACATGGAGATTGAAATAACCCCCCTGCATCCTATCAGATCACCTCGGACTAAGGCTGGTCTTCAATAACAACAGTAATGACAGGAAGCCCACATATACATGGAAGCTGAACAACGCTCTACTCAATGATAACTTGATCAGGGAAGAAATAAAGAAATTAAAGACTTTTTAGAATTTAATGAAAATGAAGGCACAACATACCCAAACTTAGGGGATACAATGACAGCAGGATTCTTTCAGAGGCAATTATGACCTATTTGTGCTATCAAGAAAAAAAAAAGTGCTATTCCAAGAAGCTCCCACCAAAGATTTCACAATGGACCCAGAAAAGTGGAGTAAATGATTGAAGAACGGAGTTCTCTCTGTCCTTTCCGAAGCACAGCAAGGTAGCTTCTGTTTACAGAAGTGAAGGTACACCCCGAAAGTGGTTTAATATTTAAGCACCTCTGTATTTGTGTGTCTCTCTTCAGCAGAAGACACTGCTTTGGAGGAGCTAGTGGGACCCATCCACAATGATTTCTCCAGCGCTCATCTTCTTCTCCGCCTTCCTCTGCCATGTTGCTATTGCAGGACGGAGTGAGTACTTCTTGCCTTGGAGAAAAATGATATCTCTGACCAATGAGTTTACGTTGGGGATCAATTATGACGGTTCTCAAGTCACAGTGGATGCTGGAGGAATAGCACCAAACTTACTTTATTCTCCAATATTGCCATTCTTAAAACTTGTTGGTAGGACACTCAGCCAAATTTAACCCCAGCACACTGACCCGTAACATGTTGATGACAGTAAGGTCTCCTTCGAATGGTCACTAAGGTCAGATGAGATCTTGCATGGGAAGTATTTGGTACAGAATTGGGTAGACCTACAATTTGTAAATGTCTTTCTCTTACATGCTAGGTGACCTTAAAACTGTGGATTGAGATTTTCTTTTTAACTATCTGGTTTGTGTCCTACTGTGTTCAGCCTGTCCGAAGCCGGATGAACTACCGTTTGCTGTGGTTGTTCCCTTAAAAACATTCTATGACCCAGGGGAGCAGATTGTCTATTCCTGCAAGCCAGGCTATGTGTCCAGGGGAGGGATGAGACGGTTTACCTGTCCTCTCACAGGGATGTGGCCCATCAACACCCTGAAATGTATACGTAAGTCTGAGATGCCTCTCCAGTTCTCTTCCCTTGTTTGGTTTCTGGGTATCTGGAGGGAAAAACCTTCTTCATTCTGCCCAGGGTGCCCAGGGCTGGGTGTAAGGTATCATACACACACACACACACACACACACACACACACACACACACACACACACACACACAAATCACATTTAGAGAAGCAGACAGCTAAAGAAAGTTAGGGGGGAGGGAGGAGAGGGGGAGAGAGGAGAGAGAGAGAGAGAGAGAGAGAGAGAGAGAGAGAGAGAGAGAGAGAGAGAGAGAGCAGGATCGATTGATGGAGAAGGACACATAACACAAGTTAAAAAAAAAAAGTGGAGAAGTGTTGCCAAAGAGACTCACGGGTAAACAGATGGGGAACGATCATGTCTTTGAACTTTGCCTCAGAATTGAAGCAGACTTAGTATTTCCTGAACTGAGTATAAATCTATTTAAATTATGTATATGTTTACGATGAAATATAGACATGTTACAATTTGACAATATAAATTTTATGACACATTATTTCATGGTAAAGGGTTGTCTTCATTTATTCCTTGGAACATGGCTTATGATCCTGTTAGCCATTTTTCTTAACACAGTGCCGTGTGCTTTAGTCTTCTGAGAACTTCCTAGGTAGCTGAGAATGGACCTGAACTTCCTACCTCTGAGAGCAGGGATCACAGATGTGAACCACTGCAGCCAGCCCTCAGCTTAATTTCTATTGTCAAATATTAAGCAATCAACCAGATTATTTTGGCAATTATATATGGTAGCAAAAATAGTGAGATGACACAATCAGAGCTCTGATGATTTTGATTATAGAGATATGACCTATATCATATTTATACGTGATCGTGCAAGTGATTCTAGTTTGTTCTTTATTTTTTTAAAATCTAAGTGAGTTTTCTGGAAGTACCAGGGATTAAATCTAGGGACCTGTGTAGGCTAAACATGATGTGTTCCACCTCCACACTCCTACTCCTTAAGCCTTTTCCATTTTTAATGGAAAAATCACTTTGAATCGGTCATGACTCTTATCACTAATAATGTAATTTCCAAATTATTTTTTCATAGGCTTTTGCATCATTGCAAAGAGTATATATAATTTTGTGTTTTTCCATTTTTAAATCTTTAAAGTGACTGTCTCTATAACCTTTATAATCTGTGTCTATTGGCTACATAATAGTTCAGTTGGTGGTTTAGTTTGCCTAATTAAAATAGTTCCATAACAATGACCGTTTAGACTGTTTAAATTCTGTTCTAAAGGCTATCTCAATACATCTATCATTCCTCCCTTCCTATTGCTTTCTCAGAACAGTTATTAGTAGTTACTGGATCAAGAGATTGAAAGTTTACAAATCTATACTTCAACAGAGATTTACCAGCCTTTCTCTTTCAATTGCAGCCAGAGTGTGTCCTTTTGCTGGAATCTTAGAAAATGGAGTTGTACGCTACACGACTTTTGAATATCCCAACACCATCGGCTTTGCCTGTAACCCTGGGTAAGGATCGCAGCGAGATGAAGCAGCTGGCAGACAGAGCACACATCCGGGTCCTTCAGCCACACAGCACAATTGCTCTGTATTTTCTCTCTAGTCTATGGGTTGGGCTTGCCGGATACAAAATACATTTAAGTTCTGCTTTTACCAAACATTGTGGTGATGTTGAAGGTGGGGCAAGAAGTAGAAAACATATCATCAAATGCTATAGGAGACCAGCACTCCGCCTTCAGTGCCCCCTTGCTAATCACTTGTAGGAGGAGACAGAAGGGAAGGGAGTGAACCTGGACCATAATTCTTTCTCATCTCTGGGGCAGCTCTTAGCATATGACTAAAATATAGTAGGAATGTGGCTGGGATTTTAGTTATAAGACCGACTGGCCAGTGTGGTAGGTAGTCTTTTGAAGGGATTCTGTGGAGAATACTGGAATATGGTGATACAGAACCTACTTCTCCTTTAAAGAGTGTTTTTCTTAACTACTGTTCTGTTGCTGTGAAGAGACACCATGACCATGGCAACTCTTACCAAAGAAAGCATATAATGGGGCTTGCTTACAGTTTCAGAGGCTTCATACAGTATCAGCGTGGCGACCCGTGATAGACAAGGTGTTAGAGAGGTAGCTAAGTTTCTACATCTGGATCCAAAGGCAGCAGAAAGAGAGAACCACTGGGCCTGGCTTGTGTTTTTGAAACCTCAAAGCCTACCCACTGTGACACACTTCCTCCAACAAGGCCACACCTCCCGATCCTTTCAAATAGTGCCACCCCCTGGTGACCAAGCATTCAAATATGTGAGCCCATTGGACCGTTCATACTTAAATCACCACAGATCTATTTTATCAGTTTTAATTATGTTTCTGTGTTGGTGTCTGTGTGTGAATAGATACACATGAGTGGATCTCCACAGGGGCCACTGCCTTTAGATACCGGTGTTATCTGAAGAGGTTTGGAGTTACAGGTGAGCTGTCCAACAGAGGCGCTAGAATTCAAACTCTGTCCATCTGCGAGAGCAGCATACTCTTGACCAGGGAGCTGTCTCTCCAGCCTGAACCTGGTTCTGTTGGTGCTCATCGAATGCAGTGTGTCACAGTCTCACATGTCACTTGTCATGCAATCCATCTGTTTTATAAGAAGTGACACCAAAGTGACACCGTGGAGACTTGGAAACCCGTCTGTGAGGGAGAAAGCACGGGTCACTCCACAGACATGCCAAGCTGCGGGTGGGGCTGATCCCAAAGGCCCCTGGACAGGGGTAGGGTGCCGGTGGGGGCGGGGCTTCGGTGAGAGTGCTGAAGGTTCTTTGGCAATGGTGGTATGCACTCTTTACACATATTCCTGTCAGTGGAGCTAGCGAGTACCACAGCTTGCTGCAGTCTGACATCCTGTCAAAGAGCTGGTTCTCAGCTTCTCTAGGGAGCTGACAACTCAGTCAACTGGCTGCAAATAAGGAGTTTAGGGGTATCAGCCTCTACATTCCCCAACCACGAAACCTCCAGAGATTTCTTTTCTCTTCTTCTCCTTTCTCCTTTCTTTTTTTTCTTTTTTTTTTTCTGTTCTCCTCTCCTCCCTCTCCTCCCTCCCTCCCTCCCTCCCTCCCTCCCCTCCTCTCTCCTCTCTCTCCTCTCCTCTTCTTTTCTTCTTTCCTTACCTGAAATCTTGACTAGGCCACCCCATGAGTCCTAAGGACAAAGGCCACTAGAAAAACAGCACCGTGAGACAGAAAAGAGGTCACTATATTGGGGGTATAATAGCATGTGACTCTAGTGGCAGCCACTGGGGAAACTGAGGCAGGAGGATCCCTTGAGTTTTCCTATTTGGCAACATGGTGAGTCCCTGATTCAAAACAAATTAATAGAGTTAAGGGTGGGGGGTCTCAGTGGTAGAATTTCTGTCTTCTCCATATCAGTTCAGTCCCTAGCACATTTCTAATGCCAGTGAGGGGGTCACTTCACTGGTTGATACATTACATTTTCCTTTTCCAGGTATTATCTGAATGGGACTAGCTCATCTAAGTGCACGGAGGAAGGAAAATGGAGTCCAGAACTTCCTGTTTGTGCTCGTGAGTCTGTGGGTTCCACTTGAGAGTTAAGGGACACGTTGGTCTGTCCAGTAATTTCCTGGTCTTAGTACTGTCAACTCCACAATCCAGAAACGATTTGTTCCCAGATAGACCCTCCCCTGCCCTGCCACACACACACACACACACACACACACACACACACACACACACACACACACACACACAGTCCTGATTCAGTGAGATAGATGATTGGTCTCTCGTGGGAATGCTCGCCTTGATATCTCTGTACTCTAGACAATGCAGCAGCCCACCCTCGAATGGCAGGCTAGAAGCATTTTACTTATGAACTCCTTTGTGTCTGTTGCCTAGTGAGCCAGTACCTGCTGTGTTTGCAAACTACAAAGCTCCCTCACTGTTTTGGCAAAGGGAAGGTCTGGCATGAATCCATCAGGGCCTGCCATAGTTTGGATAGGACTTGGGTGGGTTGGTTTCTTCTTCTTCTTCTTCTTCTTCTTCTTCTTCTTCTTCTTCTTCTTCTTCTTCTTCTTCTTCTTCTTCTTCTTCTTCTTCTTCTTCCTCCTCCTCCTCCTCCTCCTCCTCCTCCTCCTCCTCCTCCTCCTCCTCCTCCTTCTTCTTTTCTTCTTCTTCTTGTCACGTTGGGGGGGGAGCCAAGCCAGAGTCTTGCACATGCCAGGCATGGTGTTTTCTCTCTACCTTCTCATCTACACCACGGTCCTGTCACAGAGGACTTCTGCCAGCAGCGACTTCAGACATCTTTTCCTGTTAGTGCGTTCTTCCTCATTCATTAATGAGATAACTGGTTCCCATCTTTACCAAACATGAACTGAGGCTCTGCATGCTGCATTTTGAGCTTATAAGGCAGTAGTTCTCAACCTTCCTAATGCTGCAACCCTTTAATATAGTTCCTCGTGTTGTGGTGACCACCCCCCCCCGGCCATAAATTTAGTTCATTGCTACTTCAGAAGTGTAATTTTGCGGCTGCTATCTTACACCATGAATCTTAATGTAAGTATCTGACACGTGGGATATCTGATATTCAGCCCTCAAAGGGGGTTACAACCCACAAGTTGAGAACCTCTGCTGTGAGGCTCAAGGAGAGGATATCCCTGCCCCAAGTGAACAAATCTACGAATAGAGATAAGGACAGTCCTTCATAGCAAACTACCAAGTACCTGTATCATAAGAGCAAGGCCTTCATGACTTACTCATGACTTAAGCAGTCAGTGGAAACTCTGGGTCCATCTCCATAGAGACAGTCCTTTTCAGGTATCCTAGCTTGAGGTGTATATAACTCCAGTCTTTGACTAAGAGGCCCAGACCAGTCATGGATGTGGTCCTTTAACCTTTCAGGGACACTCGTCCCAGCAAAGTAGAAAACTTAAGTAATTCTAGATAAATCCTAACCAAATTGAAAGCAAACCACGAAAAGTATTTAAAGATGAATTGAGTTCTTTATCTACAGTAAGGCTCACCAAGGCTCATGTAAATCTCTCCCTTTTAAGCATCTCTATGCCAATTATGTAAATTAACTGTGTCTTCCAATTAGGAAGAGAAAATCTACTTTAAACTCGAGCTAATCTGAATGGCCGAGTCTCGTGCTTACAAGTGCATAGCAGTCACCAGGATTGACATCTCGTAGGTGTTAACCTGTAGATGCGGACTCAGGTACCTGGTGTGGTCTGAACTTTCAATAGGCTGCCAGGCCAGTCAATGACCGCTCTCTGAGAAGCAATGACTGTGTGTAGATCATGTTAGTCATGTTTTCATCAGCAGTGTCTTTATGTTAGTACTATAAGAGTCCCTGGATTTGTGGAAACCCTATTTACCGTCAAGGCGTGCTGATAAGCCTCTGCCTGTTCTCTGGGTTCCTTCATGTCTCCATGTGTAGCCTCCAAGTCTTCATTCCCGACTCAGGAGGTGTTTGTAGGAACAAAAACTGTACTAGGGGCAGAACTTGGAGCCATAAGCAATACAGAACCAAGGATCTCAGGGTAGTATCCCAGCAGTGTCTTCTATACATTCTAGAAACATCTTTCATGGTAGCCTTTATGTCAAAGACGTGCAGGACACTGGCTATAAAAGACAAATTAACTATGACAAGAAATATATTGCTGTGATTGCCACCTCTTCCTCCTTTTCCTCCTCCTCCTCTTCCTCTTTCTCTCCCTCCTTATTCTTCCAGTTGGCATAGTTTCTGACTGGTTGGCAATTTGATTTGACTTTTTCTTACTTGTCATCAACAATGGCTTGCTTTTACCCTGTGATCAAAGTTTTCACTTCTTCAAGTTCATTCTCATATTCTCTTTCATTCTGAAATGAGCGTATTTTAATTTTTAAATTATTTCCTTGGGGGCTGGAGAGATGGCTCAGTGGTTAAGAGCACTGACTGCTCTTCCAGAGGTCCTGAGTTCAATTCCCAGCAACCACATGGTGGCTCCCAACCATCTGTAATGAGATCTGATGCCCTCTTCTGGTGTGTCTGAAGACAGATACAGTGTAGTCACATACATAAAATAAATAATTGTTTAAAAAAGATCATTTATTGGCGTATGTGTAGAGGGCCAAGGATTATCTGTGAGAGATGGTTCTCTCTTTCTGCTACGTGTGTCTCATGGATTGAACTCTGGTCTGAGTGAGGGAGGCAGCAAATTATTTTTATGTACAAAGATATCCTGCCAACCAACAGAGCCTATCTATCTATCAATCTATCTATCTATCTATCTATCTATCTATCTATCTATCTATCTATCTATCTATCCATTATTTGAGACTATGTCAGGCTGGCATTGAACTCATACATACACACCTGCCTCTGAAGAGTGCATTTCAAAATCCCAGTTTCCATAGAGATGACAGCGATCTCTCTTTGCAGGCATCACCTGCCCGCCACCACCAATTCCTAAGTTTGCAGCCCTTAAGGAATACAAGACTTCAGTTGGGAACAACTCTTTTTATCAGGACACAGTGGTCTTTAAATGCTTGCCACACTTTGCCATGTTTGGAAATGACACAGTTACGTGCACAGCCCATGGAAACTGGACCCAATTGCCAGAATGCCGGGGTAAGTGGCTAAGACAAAAATAAGACAAAACAACTGGAGTAGCATAGAAACACATCTGTGAATGTGTCGAAAGTGCCGACTGCCAGGAACATTCCAAATTCCCTCCCTCAACAAACTGAAAAGTTATTTTGATTTTTGCTTTCTTTCTTTTTTGGAGGGAGCAGGTCTTTTGAGAGAGGATTTCTCTGTGTAGCCTTAGTTGTCCTGGAAGTTTCTCTGTAGATCAGGATGGCCTTGAACTCACAGAGATCTGCCTGCCTTTGCTTGTCAAGTGCCAGGATTAAAGGAGTGCCTGACCACTGCCCAGATGCTTTGTTCTGAAAAAGGGGTCACTGGTGTCCCTTGTGTCACTTTTCCTAGGGAGACATGAATAATGAAAGGCCGAAGAAAGATACCACCTGAGTCTAGCCTAGGGAATTAGAGGTTTATTGGCGTTATTACAGGAGAGTAGGCGAGGGGTTACATGCATATTCCGTGACTGACTCAAAGGCAACGCCATCACTGAAAGCCCACTTCCGCATGCGTGGGCGATGATATAAAAAGGCTGCACCCCTGCCGCTTTCTGCCCTGTGTGCGCAGGCTGCACCACCAGCAGGAGAGTCTTCGCCAGCAATTGCCACTAGTGACGCAACCCTGGGTGGGGGCCGTGTAGTTCCCTTTGCTTCTTGAGTTATGTGAGTGCCTTTCCTCCTTTAAGGAGGGGAAATTTCAATCCTGAAGGAAGTTCTATACAATAGCCTGGGCTCACCCTAAACTCCCGACGTAGCCTGAGATGGGCCTCTAACTCTTACCCTCCTGCCCCCCAGTGCTGAGATGATAGGTGTACGCCACACCACGCTGTGTCTACCGAGTGTCTACCACGCGCCAAACAGTGTGCATTGCACCCGGGGTTTTAAGGAGAATGAGGTCAGCTTCTGACGTGCAGGGTATTAATTATCTTGCAATTAACGGTCTGAAGCGGCATTTCCAGAGGTCAAGACCCTCGACGTGTGGGCTTTGGGTCATGAGAGGAAGTTAAAGGAAAGGTGTCACTTGCACATCACTTGCAAAGCCAGAGAGGCATGAATGGACTTGTGTCTAGTGACAGCTGGGTCACCGGCGAGGTGTCCCTGGAATTAAGGGATGCAGGTTTTAAAAACTGGGTTACGGTCAGATTGGTGGCTATGACTTTATAATCTACCTACATTTAAGAATCACTGCAGTGTTTTTTGTTTTTTGGTTTTTTGGTTTTTTTTTTAATCTGATTTATTGGCTAGAAAAAAAAAGAGACTTCTCTCCCTCTTCTTTCCTATCTACTTTTTACACTTGATCTTAGCCAAAAAGCCGAGAAGCGATTCCTATCTGCTCTTTAGATAGAAGTTTGTGATGGATGACACTTCAGGATGAAAACTCAAAGCCCAAAAGCTAAATTATTTATTTTTAATGTGTTTTCCCCTAACTATTCAGAGTTCTCTGAGTGTAAGAGAACAGGGATAGAATCAAGCACTGGCTACCTAGGAACTGCTTTTCGCTCACAGGAGCTCTCAGCGGCTCTGTGCAGTAAGGGAAAGACGAATGTGGCCTTCTTTGCAACTATCAGAAAATGCTAGAGTTACTAACAGTTTTTAAAATTTCTTTCTTTCTTTCTTTCTTTCTTTTTTTTTTTTTTTTTTAACTTATTACTTTTTTCAGAAGTAAAATGTCCCTTCCCTTCAAGGCCAGACAATTGGTTTGTGAATTACCCTGCAAAGCCGGTGCTTTCTTATAAAGATAAAGCTGTATTTGGTTGCCATGAAACATACAAACTGGATGGCCCGGAAGAAGTGGAGTGTACCAAGACAGGAAATTGGTCGGCCCTGCCGAGCTGTAAAGGTATGGAAACGTGGGTTAGGTCCTGTAAGGTACTGTGAGTGGACCACACTCATTCGCCAGTTTCTTGTTCTAGTTGATCTCCATTTGTTGCTCAGACTTGTTTCATGGAATTGACGTATAAATGCCCTAAGGATTCAAAGCCCACGGGGGATTGTCACCCTTAGGAAGGTTGCTTAGCACTCGGCTATAGGAAACAAGCAGGTTGTCTGTAAGCCTTGGTAAAACCGTGGAAGACCACGGTTTTTGCTTGTATTTTTTTAATTAATTAATTAATTAATTAATTTATGTATATGAGTACACCATTGCTGTCTTTAGACACACCAGAAGAGGGCATCAGATCCCATTACAGATGGTTGCAAGACACCATGTGGCTGGGAATTGAACTCAGGTCCTCTGGAAGAGCAGCCAGTGCTCTTAACCACTGAGCCATCTCTCCAGACCGCTTGTGTTTAAGTCTGCCCATGAGTACCCTTTTAAAAATATTTATCTTACTATTTTTAAATTTGTGTGTGGGCAGGTATGAGCGCAGGTGCCCGCAGGGATCGGAGCTGTTAGGTTCCTTGAACTGGAGTTAGCAGCAGTTGTGAGCCACCTGATGTGGGTACTGGGAACAGAACTCTGGTCCTCTAGAAGAGCATCTCGTGCTCTGAACCACTGAGCCATCCGTCTCTGCAGCCCAAGCATCCCACTCACCCCCACCCCCGCGCCCCGACTTCGGCTCTTTCTTGTCAAGGCTCTCTTGTTGCAAAGATTAATCACACCTCTAAGCTAGTTCAAGGAAACAGGCTTGTTATAATAACAAGAAAAATGCAAACGAGGACCTGAGATACAGCACATCACCATCCTCTCCCATCTCTGTGTCCCTTTCTTTGTCTGAACTCCTTGACTCTACGGAAGGTAAGGCATCCATCACCAGCTGGCTTCCCTTCCTTGAGATGTCAGTTTCTTTGGAGTTGGGACTCTGTTCTTGATCCTGTCAGTGCCATGATTTGCATAATGCAACAGTTATGCAAAGAGCAAGCGTGGAGCGCTCTATCTCTGCCCACAGTGAACTGTTTAAACAGAAGAGGAAAGCAGGCACGGATCCTAAATGATGAATGGCTGGTGCTATGGGCTGGAATATCTTAGAAGCAGAGTCTGGGCGAAGTGTTCAAGTGCAGTTGATTCATGAAGCCAGTGTCTCAGAAGAGAGCAGGACAGGGAAAGTAGGGTAGGTGTTGGCTCTCAGGCTTTGCTGTACATCAGAGTCCTGGCATTTGTGTGTGTGTGTACGTGTGTGTGTGCATGTGTCTGTGTGTGTTTGTGCATGTGTGCTTGTGTGAGTATGAATGCATGTGTGTATGGGTGTATGCATGATCGTGTGTGAATGTGTGTGCATGTGTGTGAATGTGCATGTATGTACATGCATGTGTGCTTGTGTGAGTATGAATGCATGTGTGGGTGTATGCATGATCATGTGTGCATGTGTGTGTGCATGTGTGTATACATGCATGTGTGCATGGGTATATGCATGTGTGCACATGTGTGAATGTACATGTGTGTGCATGCATGTGTGCTTATGTGTGTATACGTGCATATATATATACGTGTGTGTGTGTGTGTGTGTGTGTGTGTGTGTGTGTGTGAATGACATGGTGTTACTAGACAAAGAACCTTGGGAACTAGGTAGCATTGAAAGTGGCAGTAAGTCTTCCCCAGGGAAGAACCTTCTGTCCCCACCAACTGGTTATCCAATATCATGTGGTCAGCACTGAAATTATATACATACAAGTAACATCGTATGGGCTGAACAGGTTGTATTTATATATTGAGGAGTACATATGCATACATGTATATGTAAAGAAATTAAGAATGTCTTATTTTTATAGTGTGTGTGTGTGTGTGTGTGTGTGTGTGGGTGTATCTGCATGTCTGCACATGCACCATGACCTACACATAGAGTTCACATCACAACACATTAGAGTTGACTCTTTCCTTCTGTCATGTGGCCTGGGGAAGGACATTGCACTCAGACCATCGGGTTTGGTGGCAAGTATCTTTATCCACTGAGCTCTTGCTGGCCCTGAAACAAGCTTTTGGTCAGGAGACATTGTGAGCGGTTAGCAGGTTCACCTCAGTGGCTGGCTGATGGGTTGCTGATCTGCTCCATCACTGGGGCCTGAGTGCAGCTCAGTTCTGGTTTGCATCAAGGTCTCTTTCATAGAACCCAAGAATCTGCTGCTGTTCTGACCTTACACCATCCCAGAAGGGCAGAAGTGACAGAGAACATCTCCTGCCAATCACATTGGTATCACATATAACTCGTTTCTTGGGAGCCTCTTGTCTTGGCCTGTTTAGCTCAGTTGTGCTCCCCTACTAACCCAAAAGTTTGCATGCTTTTTTTGCTAATTGTATCATGTATTTATTTTGTGTGCACGTGCGCATGTGTATGTGGGCTCACATGCATCACGGTGCCTCTGTAGAGGTCAGAGGACGACTTGATACAGTTTTCTTCCTCTACCACATGGGTCCTGGGGATTGATCTTTCAGGTCACGAGGCTTGGTGGCAGGTGCCTCGACCCACTGAGCCAGCTCACTGGCTGGAAGTAAGTTAGATTATCTTTATCAAAGAATCCATGGGCCATTGTCCTGACTGCAGGTGCTCTCTCTTTCAGCATCTTGCAAACTCTCTGTTAAGAAGGCCACCGTGTTGTACCAAGGGCAGAGGGTGAAGATCCAGGACCAGTTTAAGAACGGGATGATGCATGGTGACAAGGTTCACTTCTATTGTAAAAATAAGGAGAAGAAGTGCAGCTACACCGAGGAGGCTGAGTGCATAGACGGCACCATCGAAATCCCCAAATGCTTCAAGGGTAAGGCTGCCCTGGGCAGTTTAGCTGCCACTCCACTTGGCCCCGGCTATGGCCAGCATTTAGGTTATGAGTGACTTTGAGAAGCTAAGGCTAACTGGCTACTGGGTTTTTAAAAAGATGAGTGATAGGGAAAACTCAGATGAAGCAGAGAGCTAGGATGGTGGTCAGCAAGGCCCAGCGATCCTCCTGTTTCCAGCCCTCACAAAAGTGGTGTCGCCATGCCTAGCATTTTACATGGGTGCTAGGATCTGAACTCTTATGCAGCAAGTACTCTTAACCACCGAGCCGTCGTCTCAACCCTGATCGATGGATATTTTGTGCATGGCATAGGATAAGTGCTCAACCCATGGCATTATCACAACTACAGATAGTTAGAACCCTAATGAGTAAGTTCTCACTGCCCAAAAGATAGAAGAGCTTTGGCTGCGAGGATGGACTGGTTGGTAAACTGTCTGTTGCACAAGTATAAGGGCCTGGGGTTTGCATCCCAGAACCTATTAAAAACTGGCTGGGTACTAAGCTTATAACTCCATGGTTGGGGTAGAAGAGCTGGAAGGTAGAGAGCCTAGCCAGTCAATCAGCGAGCTCCAGGTTCAGTGAGAAACCATGTCTCAGAAAATAACGCGGATAGATAGTGATAGAGGTAAACACCCAACTGAGGTCTAGCCTCCACCCTCTGCACGCACACAAGTGAGCACTCACGCACACGAGCGTGCACACACACGCTGGAAGAACGCTACTGAGACATTAATTATAAAATTGACAAAGCGTAATAGGCTTTACACAAATCAGTAGAGAAACGCCTAGAAAAGGTTAATCTAAAAGTCAGAATTTCATCGCTGTATTTTCTTCAGGCTGATTTTGCTTGCGGCCTTCAGACAGAGGCAGTGCTCTGGATTCCGCAGGGAGTAAATAAAAGGCGGATATGATTTCTCCCCCTTTTAATCTTGCCTGTCAGAGTTATATAAAACCTTTCATTTTCTCTTCTTGGAAATAAATGGCTTATCCTTGCCCATTTTTTTTTCTGCTCCCATCGCTGAGACCTCATACTAAACGATTTTATTCCTAGAATTAAATTTATTCAACACATGTGTAAGATTTATTTGATTTGGATGAGCTGTTTAGGTGATTTAAGAAATGACTGTCTCTCTTGTTTGTCTTTTCCCCTCCTCCCACAGAGCACAGTTCTCTGGCTTTCTGGAAAACTGATGCATCAGATGTGACACCGTGCTGAAGACATTTTCAGAATCAAAATTGAATGTCTCATTTGTATCTCTGCTTGTCTGAGGAATCAACTGAAATAGCAGAATAAACTACCGAGTTGCCTCAGTCATTACAGCGTGACCCGCACCGCATCATGGTTTTTAGCTATGCTAAGGGATCCACATACCCCAAGCATCTGTGGTGTCTGTCAGTGAAGTAGCAAGGTACCCACTAGCAGGGTAGCCCTGTTCCATTATAATACTTTTTACAGACCGGTTCATAGACCTCCAAGCCATTACGATCTATCTACTCATTACAACGACAACAAAAATGGTATGTTCCACAATTCTTGAGGATGGCCTTGAGATCTATATGGAAGACATGGTTCCTAGATAATTCTTTGAGTTTGAGAATCGTGGCAATAAAGGAATAAGCACGGCTTCCAGGTCTACAGAACTGGCCTGGAATACTTGATGCTGTGTTTACCTGAGGCAAAAGCAAGCAAACAAACACCCTTCCCTTACTCCTTATCATTCTAACATCTGGCTTTGGCATCCTTCTTCTGCCCTTCCCTTGTTCTGCTTTATCTGTTGGCTGAACTCACTCAAGACTCTCGCTCTTCCCCATGCCCGCTCCTACCATCACGAGGCTAGATCCCAGTTGAAATTCATGGATGCAGCAGACGTAGGCTCTCAAATTCTGTCAGACACTTCCACAAACTGTCTCTGGTTTGCTCACCTCTGCTCTCTTCAGTGCCTATTTCTTTCCTGGGTCCTCCTGCTGTAATGTGACCAAGCAGAGGCTTCATACTCCTGCAGCTGTACACTTGCATCCATGGTCCAAGGGGGCTCGGCTACTCAAGCTGGCAGCAGAACTATCACCCACACGGCACTGGTTTTTCCTGTGTGTACATTGCAAGAACTACAAGGAAGTGGAGCTTACATCAGGGTTCCAGAGAAAAGGAAACTGGGCGGGCCAGGCGATGTTTAGCAGAGCCATACTCTCTGAATATTGACCCTGAGGAGTCGCCGTGTGAAACTGTGAAGGCGAAAGCTAGGCTTTAGTCTCCCGGGATGTTGGAGATGCCAGGAACATAGGATGTCTGCAGAGGAAAGTGGCAAGCACCAAGTTGAGCCTGCCCCAGAGAAAAGTTACAGGCATTGCAAATGCTATGCCTACAGGGGAGGGATGCGCAAGTCTTTTGGAGCTCAAATCGTATTACTGCAGACTAATACCTGGTTGCTGGACACCGGTTTCAGAATTTACCCTTTATCCTGCTGAATGATGGTATTCCTTTGGGCCAATCTTTTATTATTCTTCCATTCCTTCCTACTAGAAGGAGAATATTTAGTTTGTATTGCCTGTTATTGTGTGTTTAACTTTCTTCTTGGTTTTAGAGCTCGCAGTTCACTGATTTAAGTCTAGGAAGAATTTGCACTTGGAGCTTTGGGACAGTGTTGGGGACTTCTGAAGTTTAGTTTGATGCACTCAGTATTAGGAGAGAGTTGGCTTGAGACTTTGTGGGGGCCAGGAGTTTCAGAATGTTACCACCGGAATGTGAAACATCCCCGAGTCTGTGTGTTTGAAAGCCCAGATCCCACTTCCTGCCATCGCTTTGAAGGTTTGCAAACTCTGGCAGATGGGGCCTAGTTAGCAGGAGGAGGTCGCAGAGGGCAAATTTTGGAAGTTATGTTGCTTTGGCTTCTCCTGTTGCCATGTGGACAAGCAGAGGCCTCACGTGCCTGCTGCTGTGCACAGAGCCTTTTGTCTTTCCCACCTTGATGGACAGAGATTCCTTTGAAACCGTGAGTATGAACAAGCCCCCCCTCTAGTCCCCCACGCATTGATTTTCCTGGGTATTTTGCTGCACTAAGAAGAAAAGTAGCTAATACAGTGTTCCAGGGTAATTAGTCAGAGCCGGCAATATACACCTGGCACTTTGTTACCAATGTATTTTCTGCAAGGAACGTCCGAGAAACACAAATGTCTGTTGGTCGTCAGATAAATGATTTCCCTTGCTTTTGCCATTTTACGCTTAAAAAAAAACCCCACCTACCTTTGCATTGTCTTCCAAGTTCATCCAATCCCATCTGCTATTGTTTGGTCATCTAAAGCTGAAAGTTCAAAGGAGAAAAACGGGCTGAAAGACATCCACAAAGTTTAAATTCAGAGTTGAGATGAAAAAAAAATTCATTTATGGAGAGCTGGTCCTGCCTCTCACAGGTTGCAGTAGTCAGAAGAGTAGGCCCACACCTCACCTGGGCAGCACAGCAGAGCAGGCCCTGGTGTGGGTGGGGGTATGAGCTGAGAGCTGGTCCTGTCCCTTGCTGGGTACAGCATCAGGAGACTGGGCCTGGCACCTTTACTGGCAGCATAGAAGAACTGGTTCTGGAGGTGTGGGTGAGGGCAAGTTGGCCCCAAAAGTCTGAACCCTCCCCCTTGCTGGCTCAAGCATTTGGGTGAGCTAGCTGGGGCAGTGCTGGAGGTCACCCTGGATGTGTGGGAGAGCTGGCATTGTGACCAGTTCAGTTGCCACGCATGTCCAGACCCAGGACTTTGACTTCGCCACCCCAATCTCTTCCTCATCTGTGAACTGCTGGATTTCATGAAAGTCCTGAAGATCCAAAGCTTCAGGGTCTCCATGACAGAGGGCAACAAGATATCCAAGAGGAGTCTTGGTAAGGATCTGTATTGATGGTGTAGCAGAAACCCGAGGCCTCAACCCAGACCAAAGTCTCATTGCAATGGATATTTGCAAGTAAAGGTGTGTAGATAAAAGGGTACACTGTGTGACAAACAGTGACACACTCCAGCTTCCACGAGGAAATGCTTTTTAATGTCTTGTTTATTTTTGTGTTTTGTTTTCTTTTGCGAGAGAGGTTGCAAGGGCAGAGGACAGATAGGAAGGGGAAGGGGAGATGAGTGGGACTGGGGTGCGTGATATAAAACTCACAAAGAATCAATATAAACTTTCAAAGTTATTCAGATTCAATCTAGAAAAAACATTTGCAGAAATTTCTGGATTTTTCAACCAAGCAACACCCAAGATATTCATTAACCTGCCCTTAACCAGGGGCAACTTGTTCGTACATTTTCTTATGCAATTAAATACATAGCTTCAACAGAATCCATTTAGAATTAAGACATTCTAAGCGCCGAGTACATCTCTCCTTCCTAAAACAAAAATATTGTAGTGACATTTTTTGTTTCATTTTTGTTGTGTCCCAGTTTTGTTTCTGATGTGATAAAAATACTCTGACAAAAAGCAGCCTAGGAGAGAAGGGTTTGTGTTATGTCACACCCATCATGCAAGGAAGTCACAGTTTCGGGACCTTGGTCACCTAACACAGAAGCGCCACAGTCAAGAGCAGAGAGAAATGAACACAGGCGTCTTTGCTTGTGCTCAATTCTTCTACTCTTACCCAGTTCAGGGACCCCTGCCTGGCGAACAGTGCCAACAACGATGGGCTGTCTTCCTGCATCAGTTAAACGAGATGATGCCCACAGACATAACCACAGGCCACCCCAATGCAGACAGTGTGCCATGGGGACTCTCCCCATGTACTCTGGGAAGTACTGGGTTAACAGTAAAAGCTGACTGCCCCGTGAGTGATCGGCAGACACATGGGAAGGAACACGTCCTCCAGTGGTCAGTTTGGAGCAGGGCACTCCGTAGCTCTATGTTTTCAGGCAACTTCTTTTTAAAGGAAGGATTTTCAGGTAAGTTTGCAGTTCCACCCTGCAGACCATTAGCAGGTAGAGTCTTGTCCTTCAGTCACCAATGTCTGTTGTCCTGGTACAAAGTGCAGTCTCTCTTGTTTCAAGCTATTTAAAAAGTTTTGAAATTTGAATTTGATTTTTATTAAATAAATTTATGTATATATCACTTAGTACCAGGCCTGACAACTGGAACACACACACACACACACACACACACACACAGAGAGAGACAGAGAGAGAGAGAGAGAGAGAGAGAGAGAGAGGAAATTATGAACAAGTTTTTCTCTGTATTATTGCTGCCTCCTAGTGGCATTTATTGGGTGTATTAGAGTTGTCTGAAGAAACAGAATTGATAGACTGAATACACACATCTATACAAACCTCTCCTCAGTAATGATGATAAGATAGTGATATTGGCGAAAATGGGATTCATTAGACTGGCCTACAGGCTGTCCTCTGGGGAGTCCAACAATGGCTGCCTCGTGATGCAAAGGCTGAGAATTTGATTGTTCAGTCCAGGAGGCTGGAAGTCTCAGCAGTCCTAGAAGATCCTTGGAGAGCTGCTGGTCGTCAGTCTACACTGGACTCCTGAAGAAGTTGGTCCTAATCCAGGCAAAGGAATGCCTCAGCAACTGGATAGATGAATTTTCCATGGAGAACAAGGGCAAACAGAGAAAAAGCAGAGAAAAAATGAAAATCTGGCTTCCTTCCAGATTTAGGGTGAGTGTCCTGCTTCAAATACTCGGTTTAGGAAAATTCCCACAGGCACGCCCACCAGCCTGGGTTTTGTGCCTACAGATACAGTAAAGTTAGCAGACAATAGAGCAGTCGCACTGGGTCTCAGTGTTCACAAAAGACGTGGGGAAGAAATTGAAATGTCCTCGTGTCAGGTGCTGAGCAAAATTTTCCATATGCGCCATCCTTGTCAGTTGCTCCGTAAGGAAGCTAGAGAAGTCGTCTAACTTCTGCCTCACATCGCGAAGGAGCCTCAGAACACAGATACCCAGACTTCAGAGCTTTGGTCTTTGACTGGAGGCTGTACATCCGGTTGAGGTCTGATCCCCCTCCATCCCCCCGTAGCTTGCTGGACGTAGCTGTGTTGGAAAGCGGGGGATTTTGCAGCCTAGTGTCCCCGGAGGGCAGGTAAGATCACTGTGCAGAGCAGACTGGAGTGTGCCTTGCTAACTGGTTGCTCTTTGTTCCAACACTGGCCAGGGTGACATGGAGACCTCTGGAGGCATGAGTTTCTCCAAGACGTTGGGTTAACAGGAATAGAATCGGGAATATTGCTTAGCTCTGGTTTAAATTAAGGAGCCCAGAGTACTGTACTAAAGGTAGTGACCTTTTCAATTGTTATTAATGAGGAGCAGAAAAAAATGCCTTTTCCTTTCTGTTCTCTTTAAACTTCACCCATTTGTGGTGAAATTTATACTTTTGTGGTCTCTAAATAGAAAGTTCTGAGTCATTTCCCATCCAATTTAAGGAATTTACTGGTTATGGGGCTGTTCTGATATCTGCCTTTGATATGTTCATATAACAACAACACAGGGATGATTCTCAGTATTTGGAAGTTGCTTCCCATCTAGATAGTTAAATCCTTTGAGATTTCACTCCTATTTTAAGAGTAGATAATGGTGGAACAAGCAAGATAGTTCAGTGGATAAAGATGTTTGATGCCAAGCCTAGTGACCTGGGTTTGACTCCCACAGATAGTTTTCTGACTGCTCTTCCCAAACATATATGATACATACATAGATACAGGTAATAAAAGCTAAAAAAATAAAAATGGCGAATCATGACTAAAATTTCATTGTACAAACTACCAGCTTTACATAAAAGGTGTACAGAGCCACCGATAGTTAAATTTTAAAACCATGGAAGATCTTTGTTAATCTGTCTTAGTTACTGTTCTGCTGCTGTGAAGAGACACCGTGACCAAGGCAACTCCTATGAAAGAAAACATTTAATTTGGGACTTGTCTGCACACATCATCATGGTGGGGAATATAGAGGCACTCATGGTGCTGGAGTAGCTGAGAGCTGTATGTGCTGATCCACAGGGAACAGGCTGAGAGACTGGGCCTGGCAGCCTGGGCTTTTGAAAGCTCAAGCTCCCCTGCCCCAAGTGACACATAGCCTCCAGCAAGGCCACACCTCCTCCAATAAGGCCACACCTCCTAATTCTCCCTGATAATCCTCCAACTGGGAACCACATATTCATATATATGAGCCCATGGGACCATTCTCATCCCAACCACCACATTATATCATGTCAAATTCCTCAAAGTGAACCAGGAGCAGAAGACATTCTACCAGACTCTAGAAGACTAAAAAGGGCTAATAGGAAACATTAACATTTTCAAAGAGTAGCAAATGCTAATTAAAAAGTGATATATTTTTTAAAGATAAAATTTGTACAGATCCAAAAAGCTGTTAATGTGACTCTGACACTCTCTCAGACTGCTGCATGTCTTACAGATTTGCAAAA
Source organism: Rattus rattus (assembly GCF_011064425.1). Classification (NCBI taxonomy): domain Eukaryota; kingdom Metazoa; phylum Chordata; class Mammalia; order Rodentia; family Muridae; genus Rattus; species Rattus rattus. Next base: position 70,722,545 of record NC_046162.1, on the reverse strand, counting down.
TAATATTAATGAGTAATTTGGGAGGAAGGCTGGATTGCTTTTTTATGTCCATTGAAAATCTCTTACATAGGCTGGAATGATGACTTAGTCAATAAAGCAAGTTCTTGAAAGCACAAGGTCCTACATTTGATCCCCAGTGACTATATAAAAGCCAGGCACAGTGACTTATAACCCCAGGATGGGGTCAGTGGGGGAGGGCAGGAAGTAGACACAGCATCTTGGGCCAGACAAGCCGCAAGTTCTAGATGCAGTGAGGGACTCTCTCAAAAAGTAAGATGGAAAGAAAGGCAGCTGCCATTGACTTCTGACTGCCACACGTACACACGTGCATGCATAAACACAACACATTCAAGTGCCTACATAACACATACAAGTACCTACATATATAGGAAATAAATCTCTTTTGTGTTTGTTTTTGTTTTTGAAGACAAGATTTCTCTGTGTTACAGCCCTGGCTGTCCTGGAGCTCACTTTGTAGACCAGGCTGGCCTTAAACTCACAGTGATCCTCCTGTCTCTGCCTCCCAAGTGCTGGGACTAAAGGTGTGCACTACCACAACCAGAGAAACAAATCTCTTATACATTGGCAACTAAGACTACAACAAAGATTTTCTTACCGAAATATTCTAAGAACCAGAATTAGTAACTATAGGAGAAAATTAAATTATATCCATATGATGGGATAATAAGGTTATGTTTAAAAATGATTGTGTAAAACAGAGTATTTGAACATATGTATAAATGTATACATGCTGACCTTGGCTACTTTTTAATGGTAAAATTATGTCAATTTTCTTTTTTAAACATCTCAGCATTTTCCAGTTTACCTACAATAGCATGGATAAAGATCTGAAAAAAGATGCAATTGAAAATTCATAGCTTAGTAAGTTAAAACTCCATCTGTTTGTAGCTAATTCTCGATTATTCCAAGAGTGGAAGTGATTGATGGTCCACTACAGTGAGTCAAAGTCTGTAACATTTAGTTTTGAGTCTTGTCTTTTCAGGGTGTTTATCACTCACACTGGACAAACTCACGTTTAAGGTTTTGAAACCTTGGCCTCAAAATACTGAAGAAAAGAAAAATGAGCCATCATAACTCTGATCTCCATTAATATTTTCCAAGAGTTATTTTTGGAGAGATTTGAGGGTAGATTTGAGGGAGTAAAATTCCTTCTCTCATTTCCTCTGCTATGAACTTGACTTAATTACATTTTTCCTTTGTTCCTCCCCCTCTGTGGAAAATATGTGATGTGACTGCACGTGTAAATGCACATTTGTAGGTAGGTAGGGGTGTGTGTGTGTGTGTGTGTGTGTGTGTGTGTGTGTGTGCGCTTGAGGGTTGATATTGGGAGTCTTTCTTGATCACTCTCTCCCTTATTCACATGAGGCAGGCTGTCTCATTTGAACCCAGAGCTTATCTGTAGGACTTGCTTCACTATCCATTTTGCTATGGGGTACTATCCACACCTTCTGAGTGCGGGAATTATGGGCGGGAACTACACCCACCTGGTAGGGGAACTGAGCCATGATCCTCACACCCAAACAAGCACTCAGTTACCCACTGGGCTGTCTCTGTGGCTGAGGTTTGTACGTGCATTTACTGGTACTACACGGTGTTTTGAGATATACATGCATTGTGGACTGAGAAAACTCACATACACATCGCTTTATGTACTTACCCATTTTACAAGGAGAGCACTATAGCAATATACCCTGAGTTGAATTTTCAAGAATACAATATACAACTCTCTCCTCCTCAAAAAAGGTCAAGAGGAAGAAGATGGCCCTGGTCCCACCATCGTGAAGTAGGAGGTTTAAAAAAAAAAGTGGCAAATCCTCTGAGAAAAGACTTAAGAAGCTCAGCATTGGACAAGATATCCAACGCAAGAGAGATCTGATCCCCTTTATCAAATAGCCTGATACATCCAGCTGCAACAGCAAAACAAACCACCCCCACCTCGCACACAAAAAACCTCTATAAGCAACTCAAAGTACCTCCTGCTATTAACCTGTTCTCTGAGGCCCTGGACTGTGAAACAGCTACCCAGCTGCTTAAGGTTACCCACAAGTGTAGGGCAGAGAGGAAGCAGGAGAAGCAGTAGAGGCTGCCAGCCATGCTGAGAAGAAAGCTGTTGGCAAAGGGAAGTTCCTATTCAGAGACCCCTGCCCTTCCAGGAGGAGCTTTTAAGGTCACTAATTTGGCAGAGAATAAGAAAGCTCTGCTCTTGGTGATTGCACACAATGTAGATGCCAGTGGGCTGGCGCTCTTCCTGCCTGCCCTGTGTCATAAGATGGGGGTCTCCTACAGCATCATCAGAGAGAAGGCCAGGCTGGGTTGGCTGATCCACAGGAAGACAAGCACTACTGTTGTCTGCACACAGATTAACTCATAAGACAAATCACGCTGGCTGAGCTGGTGGAAGCTATCAGGACCAATTACAATGACTGATAACAAGAAGATCTGCCTCCACTGGGGTGACAATGTTCTCAGTCCAAAACCTATGGTTTGTATTTTCAGGCTGGAAAAGGCAGGGGCCAAAGAACTTGCCACTGAACTCGGCTAATTGTACACTGCTAAATTTTCTGTACATAAATATAAAATTAAAATGGCCTTTCAAAAGGTTCAATATAGAGCTATGGCCCATAGTCACCACACTGAATGGTGACTATAGTCCTCTTGAATTTCTTTCTTCTACTTGGAAATCCGCATCCTTAGATCAGAAAACGCCACCTCTTACGAGTGGTCTCTGACTAGACTCGTTTCTGCATATGCGGGTTTTACAATCTGATTCTTGGTACATATGATCTGGATTGTGGGACATTCCTCATCTGCGAGTGTGTTCAAATATCCTTTGGGAAACCAAATATTCTTGAAAGCATTCTGCATTCTTTCCTCTGTAGCACAAACTGCCTCTGAAATAATGAGCAATTGCTGTCTCTTCCAGGGAGGTGGATTCCAAAGTGCACCTTGAAAGAATATGGTCTCCCTCTGGAGGCTGAAAACAACTAATTGCAAACAAGCAACTCCTCCACTTTCCTTAGGTAAACTTGAGAATAGGCTTCAAACCGTGCTTCTGTGAGGCTTGGCACCACGCTGAGTCAATCGCCAAGATTCTGCAGAAGGAATTCTGTTGTGAACTTAGGTGAAGAGCAGCGGCAGGCACGCTGAATTTCATTTAAGGGGGTGTTCTTTGCAATTTAAATTTTGTTTCTGTTGGTATTTTAAATCACCCAGTTCAGAGCTTCCAGAAACATACAAGATCAAAGAACACCACTACACAGCAATGTAGACAGCCCGAGGTCCTGGAGACTTCCTGGGAAGCGCGAAAATACATTCTTTCCCCCACTGGATGGTACAGAGTGGATTCTGTACAGAGTGGTAAACAGAAAGCTCTTTAACTTCAGTTCAGGATCTTGCAGGGTTAGTGTTTTCAGACTTATAATGGTTCTAAATAACAAATGAAAATATACTGCTTCATGTCGTGAATAATTCACCTCTGTGAGTGTGAGCTACCAAGGGTAAATTCTGCCTGCTTCGGACTTACTCATCGGTGAAATGTCTGTCTGTTCAAAAGACAGGCTTTTCTTCCAATTATTGTCCAGTAGTTCCATCACTTTTGAGTTTTTCTTGTTCTTTCTTCTCAATCTTTAAAGTGTTCACAAACTACTGAGTAAGAAGCCGGGAAACTGCAGCGTCCGTTGTGTAGTCCAGGGATCACAGAAGATTAAGCCTGGAAACCAACCGTTACCCGCAGGGTGGGCTAAATCACGCGCTGGGCGCCTGCGCACTGGCCTAGACAGTTACCATAGCAACGGAGCTGCTTGCTGGGGCCATTTCCCGGAGGGTGGGGAATAGCGAGGGGGGAAGTCTCCGCCCCTGGCATGCTAACTGCCCGAAGGGCGGAAATTCCCGCCCCCTCGGACTTGAGGGGTAGTGATAGACGTACCCCGGGGCGTCGCCATGGCAACAGAGTTGAATGCCAGCCGCAGCTCGAGGGGGCGGGACAGGCAAGCTTGATAGTTCCGCCCCCCCGGCTTGCTGGACGGCGGGCAAGGATTTGAAACCGTTCGGCTGTGGCGGCGGGGCGTCGGCGGCCGAGTGGACGGCTTGCTTGTTGGGGCGCCAGGTTCTCTCTCTCTCTTGTTTCTTCCATCAGTAATTCCCTCTCCCCTCCTACCGCCAGGTTCTGAGTGGAATTTTGCGCGGGATGGAGCCCCCGCGCGTGCGGGTTGGCCCGGGGAGGGGCGTCACCCGCAGGCCCGGGACCCGCGCTTGCGGCCTGTGTGGCGCGCGCCCCGGCGGGGTCAGCAGCCGAACGATGGCCAGGCAAAGTTCTCAGAAAAGTTTGGGCGGGCGGCATGGCAGAGCCCAGAGCCCTGAGGTAGGGGCTTGCGGTTGTGAGAAGAGATCTGTGTCTTGGAGCAGGTAGGAGAGCGGCCGGGGCCTGGGTGGGCCACGCCGGCGCCGCTCCCTTTGCCCACACCCGCGGAGGAAGTGACCTCCCGGAACTTGACCCTGCAGTTCTTAAGTCCCCTCAGACCAGTCAGAGGAGGAGAATCAGATTGCAGGCCGGCTCCGAGAAAGTCTTGACGAACAGTGAGCTTGCAAGGACCCAGCCCCAGTCCTGGCCCTTTGGGGAGACATACAGTGTTTGTAGTGATCCAGAGAACAAGTCACTAGGACAGCTGACCTTTCTTTTGTGTTCCAGACAGGGTCTCACTGTGTAGACCTGGCTGGTCTGGGATTCACAGAGATTCCCCTGCCTCTGCCTCCTGAGCACCCCGCCCCCCACACCTCCATCAGTGTGCTGATGTTTTTATGACTTGTCTTTACTATTTAAAGATAAATGAAGGTAAGATCGAAAAGGCAAGCAAAATGCCAGCGAACCCCATTACACAGTGACCACCTCCCCAGTGCCGAGCAAAGCAGAGAGGAGGATAATTTTTTCTGTGTTCAGGTCCAGCTGATTGCCTACCGGATTTGGGTCAGGTCCTTCACGCCGTTAAGTCCCAGCTTCAAGCCTGTTAAGGACAACGAAAATTGTTCCCATCAAGTTAGGTGCATTGGAGGACTCGCCGGGATACGGCTATGACACCCATAGCTGCACCCGGTGTCTTCTGGGAAGGCTTCTGTCAAAACAAACAAACAAACAACAACAACAACAACAACAAAAAACCAAATGTGTAACCCGCAAAAATCGTGCCTGGGTAACCCTTGTCGATTTGTGGACATTTTAAGGCTTCTGTATTACTCTGCACAATATACTTAAAATGTAATTTGTTGGAACAAAAAGCATTTTACAAAACTTCCAGGAATATATTGTGCTTGTCAAGGCGCATGCTATGCGGATGAACTGTGTTCTTGGCTTAGTTGGGTCTCATTTTGAAGGCTGTTAATATTGGTGGTTTGCTGGTGTTTTGCTGACTTCTGTGGCAGCTGAGCACCCTAAGAAGGTCTTAGCCCACTTCAGAGCTGTCCACAAAGAAACAGAGTTTTTAAAAAAGGCGAGACTGATGAGTTAAATACAGTATAAATACAGAATATATATACAAGAAGAGCCACCCAACTCTTTTATTCCTTCTGAGGAATTCCTTTTTATTTCTTTTGTATATATAGGAGTCACATTGTAGTTGATGTCAGTGAAAGGAATACTGTGAGTAATTTAATTCTAAACCAAAAATAGAGCTTTGCTTATTTTTTAGTTTTGTATTTTTTTTTTTTAAACTTTTTGAGATATGGTCTTTCTCCATAGCTCTGGCTATGCTGGAATTCACATAATGTAGACCAGGCTGGCCTTGAACTCACAGATACGCCTGCTTCTGCCTCCCAAGTGCTGGAATCAAAGGTATATGCCACAATGCCTGGACCTTATTTTTCCATTTTAATACCTTAAATTTAAAGTTCTGATGGATAGCATAAAAACCTTTTCAATAGCAAGACATAATTTATGTGCACATAATTTATGTAGCAGGAATTCCTTCAAAATTGAAATGTTAATTTATATTTTTTTGTTGTTGGAGAATGATTAGGGGCAAGGGAAAGCAGGTTTTTTTCTTCACCAGGTATCACTTCGGCCTTATTTTTGCGTGGGTATGGGCATGCACACAGATTTGGAGACCAGGGGTCAAACTTGACCTTAGATATTTTCAGGAACTGTCCAACTTTGGACCTAGGCTCCGCGATTAGGCTTAGCAGGCTGGCCAGTGAGCTCTAGGGAGCCTCTCCAGTGCCTCACTAGGCCAAGCTTCCTAGGTGGTTACTAAAGAAGCTCCCTCCTCCTTTAGTAAGCACTTTCCTGACTGAACTGTCTCTCCTCAGCTTTTGTTTTTCGTGATGTTCTTTGAGTACTTGATTTAATTATTACATATCCTGATAGCAATGCTGATAGTCTGTCTGCTATTCAAATTACTTTTTTTTATGTTGGAGATATTGCTGATTTACATGTAAACGGCTAAGTGGTCAGATATAATGGCCGTAAGAGCTAGGGATTTCCGAAGTTTAATCTGGGATTTGCGCAATTACGGTTTTGGTGATTCACTTAACTGCTGAATTTTAGTCTCCTCTTATATCAAACACTAACATTTCCACAAAGGTCAAAGGATTTATTGAGAATTAGTGATTATGAGCAATCTTTTTGCTTTGGCCACAGCAAACAACAGGCTTAGGCAGGAATTTGAGTACATGGACGTGGTGTAGAAGCTGGAGGCACATCTAGGGCAGAGCTGTGCTTAAAGCTTTGGATCTAGCAGTTTCCATTGGTTTATTTATCCATTTGAATAGTTGTTTTCAACTTTACTTTCTAATACCTAGTATGCTAGCGTACTATGTTTTATATAATATTATACTGTACTTTTACCAAGTACATAACCAAATATATTGTAGGAATTTAAAATGAGACAAACCAAACACAATGCCTCCAAACCAGTCAACTAGTCATAAAATCTAAATCAAGTTACTTGATTTATTTAGTTTTAAAAAAATTAGTTCATTAATTAATTTAATTATTTATGCAGTACTGAGAATTGAGACCAGGGTCTCATTTATGCTCGGTAAGTACTCTGCCACAGAGCTGCCTCCCCAACCCTGAATAAAGTTTAGTTTTACCATATCCTTTTTTTAAAAAAAAAATCTATTTATTTTTTGTGTATGAGTACACTGTAGCTGTCTTCAGACACACCAGAAGAGGGCATCAGATCCCATTATAGATGGTTGTGAGCCACCATGTGGTTGCTGGAAATTGAACTCAGGACCTCTGGAAGAGCAGTCAGTGCTCTTAACCTCTGAGTCTTCTCTCCAGCCCTCTAGCCATGTCTTAAAATTGAAAAACATTCCTTCCTCTGATACACAGAAAGTAGGATGGCCATTTTTGGCAAGTGGGATCGGGAACATGTAATATTCCTGTAAGAACTATTGGGCGTTCGGAATGGAAGCATTAAAACCCAATCATTTGGGGCTGGGGAAATGGCATCCTCTGCAAAGTGCCTGCTGTTCAAGCATGAGGACTTGAGTTTGGATCCCCAGCACTGGAGTAAAAGCCAGATGTGGTGGTGTGGATCTGTAATGCCCGTCACAGGTAGATTTCTGGTTCTTAATGGCCAGACAGCTTAGCTGAATTAATGATCTCCAGGTTTAGTGCGAAGCCCTGTCTCAAAAATTGATGTGGATTGTGATCAAGGATTACATGCAAGATTCCACATGACTGTGTACACCCACATAAACTTGTATGACCCCCAAACAATTTGTCAAAAAGGCAATTAGTCATAGGCAAGTTGAACATTGATCTGTTTATGCAGCAATCAATTCTTTGGCCCTAATGTACTTGATAACATTTGAGGTGCTTACTAAGGTGTAGTTACGACCCCTGCTTTCCAAGAGTCTCCCCCAGAAGTAGAAAATATGTAAATGATGGACAGATTTATAGTAAATGTAGTGACACAGATGTATGCCTTTTACAGTAGAAGAGAGCAACAGCGTGCTGAGGACTAGTACACTCAGCAATGACATGGGAGCTGCATTTATCTGACGCAGGTCTGTAAAGACACTCGCATCAGGAGCAGAACCAGGTCAGGGCTTGAAGTGTTTGAAGAATGGGTAGAAAATGGTGGTGACAATGGGGAGTTAAAGTGTCCATTGGTGGGTTTGTTTAGACAGGCAGAGTGGTAAGAGGTAGGCTTAAGTGGGAAGACATCTGCACAGCTAACATAGAGCTTGGAAAGTATCCTGTAGTAGGCAGTAGAGAGATTTTGAAATAGTTATGATAAGCTTCACTTTTTTCTGAGGTAGAGACAAGGCTCGTTGGAAGGCAGGTCATGGGGTCATTGTAGTGTACTAGTTAGTGGTGTTCAGGGTTTTATTTGAGTATAGTAAGAATAGAGAAGCTGGATCTCTGGGTGTCTTGTCCCTAAACTTAGTTGTTTTATGGAGAGTTTAGACAGTGGAAACCTTGACATGGAAGGAAGGAAGGTGAAATAGATGATACCACCAGGCATATGGGAAAATTGTAGAGTTTTCTTTGGGATTTACGACTTCATAGCAAACAGGACATTGTGGAATAGGTCCAGGAAGCTGTTGTAAATATGAGTTGGAATTTCAAGGAGAGAGTAGAGTTAGCAATACAATTTAAGGGTGAATGACCCAAGGAAACAACGTGTAGTTCTAGGACTGATTGTGATTGCCCAGCGAGAAGGGGGAAAGTCAGAATAAAAGGAGACTGAGGAAAGGCCAAGGCAGAATCTGGACTTAGTGTTGCCTGGAGAAAGGAGCCATTGAGAAACAGCCAAGAAATGCAGTGCAGGAGGGAGCGAGCCATTGAAGTCAAAGATGCATTTCTAGGCGTGGTGAGTTCTAAGGAGGGCGAGGTGCTGCAGAGGTGTCTGACAGGGCACAGACAGAAGACAGCTGTTTGAGTGTAAGAGTAGTGGATCATGGGGAACCCTGAGAGCCTTCAGTCCATGATAGAGCTGAAGGGAGGACGACGGAGCTGGAGCAGCACAGCCGACTGGAAAGAGGGAGGCTAGACTGGGAGGGCACCCAGGGGAAGGAGCCGGTGAGGAGGGATGGGAACTAGGGGAGGAGGTAACTGCTGATGAATGGGAGGAGGAGGGGGTGTTGCAGCCTGGGCTGTGGGAATGGAGGCAAGGCACTTCCGTAAGGACGTGTCCTTTCAGAGAGGGCTGAGCTGAGAGGAGAACCGGTTTACTAGGGCTCTTACCATCTATTTTTTATTAACTAAGTTTTTTCCCCTTAAACTGAGAGAAGAGTTTCATTTCATTAATATGTATATTAAGTTTTAAAAGTTGCTTTGTGGACTGAGGAGAAGCAAACTCTTCAAAGTTCCCATTAGCGTGGATGAGAGCTACCTAACTCCAAGGCACTGCCATCCTTCTTTGGTTGCTCCTTGGATAGGGAGATACAGCTTGGGGAATCAGGGGCTTGCAGTATGGCCAAGTGGGGAGAAGCGCTCCAAGGCAGTGAGGTGGAGGTGGGAGACGGAGGAACAGAAGGAGGGAGGCACAAGTGAGCACTTGGGGATACGGTGCTGATAGCAGATGGAGGGTTTGTAATGGGACTGGAAAGCAAGAGATGTAGCCAGGAGATCGGAGGTCCCAAAGAGGGTGACTTTGGGGGTTGAAGTTGGAGGAACACTAGTTGGGAGGTGGAGGCAGGGATCTCAGCCAGTGTTTTCCCTTCTAGGTAGTACTGGGTGGAGAAAATAAAACACACATGTATGTGCAGTAGTGGGACCATAGTTCCCACTCATGGCTGTGAAGGAGATGAGGTGAATCTGAAAGGCAGGACAGATGGTCCTTTTGTAGGGAATAGTTAAGCTGTGGAACAAGATGGCTTTTAGGGCAGAATAGACCCCCCCAGCCTACAGTTTATAAATTAAATACGTGACAAATTGGTTGTTATATATTATGTAAATATAGCCTTGGTATGGTAGTTCACATTTTAAGTGGACATATTGATTATGGATGCATTTTTCTTTTTTCCTTTTTCTTCAGTTTTGTGGTTTGAACTGATGCACATGAACATGTACATGCATGCATACACGCGCATGCATACACACATATACACACTTTAATTTTTTTTAGATTTTGTAGATTGAACCTAGGTTTCAGATATGCTAGACAAGTACTGTGTTCTCTATACCTTTTACCTGTTATCTGGAGACAAAAGTCTGTATAAAATTTCCAAGCTTGCCTTGAGGCCACACTGTAACCCAGGCAGGCATTGAGTATTCTGAGTAATGGCATTACATGCTTGTGTGGCAGGTAAGGGTTGGATGTGTGTGTGTGTGTGTGTGTGTGTGTGTGTGTGTCTGAGTGTGTGTGAGTGTGTGTGTCTTGAGTGTGTGTGTGAGTGTGTGTGTGTGAGTGTGTGTGTGTCTGTGTGTGTCTGAGTCTGAGTGTGTGTGTCTGAGTGTGTGTGTGTGTGTGTGTGTGTGTCTGAGTGTGGGTGTGTGGGTGTGTGTAGACCATTTCATCCTCTTTTTACCATATCTTTTGAGACAGAGACTTCCCTGAACCTGGTGCTCATCTGTTGTGTAGGTATACTGGGTGACCTGTGAATTCCAGGAACCCACCAGGCTCTGCCTCCATTGCAGGAGGATTACAGGCACCTGTGACTGTGCCTGGAAACTTTATGTGAGTGATCCAGACTCAGGTCCCCATACTTATAGAGCAATAAGCTCTTTAGTAACTGAGCCATCTCGACATCTTCTGGACATATTTTAATATAAGATATTTTGTTTCTGCTGTTGTCAGTTTTACCTCAATTATATATTTAATATATACAAAGAATATTTTTAGAAGTTTAAGGGGAATTACAGAATTTTAAGATTTTGGTATATACAGTGCACTGAATTTTCATAGTACAGATTTCTCAGTCTCTTCTGCAATTCATATACAGAACTGTTGGTTAAGCACCCCTAGTGGGTTTTTTTCTTTCTGACACTTGTTTCTCTCTATTCAGACTGTCCTTCACTAATGACCTCTATGAACCATTGACTCTTCTCACTACTGAAGTTTTTTTCCTTCCTAGGACTTCATAGCAGCGGACTTAGCACACAACCGTTTCCTCCCCTGGAGTCGTTTATTTATGTTGGTTTGTGTATTCATTCTTGGTTGCCATGTTAGTATCCATGATTACACTACAATTTGTTGGCTATTTCCATGGTTGATTTTTCTAAAAAGCTACTCTAAGTACCACATCTGCATTCTTTGTGTCAATATAGATTTTGCATTTTACTTGAGATTTCTTTGGTTGTATGGTAAGTGCAGGACTAGCTTTGAAAGATACTGGCAAGTTATTCCGGAATGTCCCTGTCATTTCACTCTCTGGCCAGCAATACACAAGCGTTCTGTGTTCTCCATCCTCACCAGCACTTTGCATCTCTCGCCTGCATTCTGGCTGTCCTCCTGTGGTGTTGGGGTATTGCAGTATGGTTTTGGTTGAACATATTTTCATGTGCATAATTGTCATTGTTTATATTTCTCTGGTGAAGGGATCAATGTTGTAGAAATAACGTGAACTGACACCTAGAAGTTGGACATGCTTGGAGGATTCAGTACTGTATTTGAAGTCGTGTATACAATCTGCAGTGACCCAGTAGTTGGTATAACCATCACTTCAGATTTATTGATTCCCCCTCTTTACTCTCTTTTAAAATATACAACCGATTGTTGTCAGAGAGATGACCCTTGCAGCATTTTTATTGCATATTCTCATTCTTACGGCTAAATGGTGAGAGTTACTCAGTTTCTTTATTAGTTGGAATTTCGTTCTGTGCTGGGTGTTGAGCCCAGGACCTCTCAGCACACAGCACTCACAGCTCTGCACACTCCTGCAGCCGCACATGCCCTCTGATTGAAGTTGTTTATGAATTCAGGACTTGCAAGCATTTCCCCCTGGTCTCTAGTTTATTTTCTCAGTATCTTAATAGAGTCTTCACAGATCAAAGTCTGAAGGACTTTTTTCTTTTTCCTTTTTGGTGTGTGGTATGTGTGGTACGACGTCCAATATTGTGTTACAATTTTTTATTTTATTTTTTTTCTTTTCTTTTTTTTTTCGGAGCTGGGGACCGAACCCAGGGCCTTGCTCTTGCTAGGCAAGTGCTCTACCACTGAGCTAAATCCCCAACCCTACAATTTTTTATTTTGTATATAATTCTATTTTTGCCTTAGTAACGTCACGGGGATTTTTTTATTTTCATTTTTTACAGTTTACACTTAGGTCCACTATTAATTTGGAGTTAATTTACATATATAGTATAGCATTATTGTTATAGCATTGTTATAAAATTGTCATTTCTCTTTGATTATGCCTTTGTTTAAAATCAGAGGTCCAGATTTGTATTGGTTCACTTTGTGCTCCCTGTCCTGTTTTCCTGGTCTGTTTGGTCTTGAGTACTGCAGCACATTCTACAATAAGGTGATCTGAGCCCTCCAACTTTTCGCCTCTTCAAAATTGTTGCTGCTATGCTGATTCTATTACGTTTTCGTACATTTTAGATTTAGCATGTCTGTATTTATAGCCAATGTGCCTGAGTTTTGATTGTAATTCCCTGAGTATAGCAGTCAATTTAAGGAGGACTGGTGTTTAATTGACACGTTTTCTTTAATGTATTTTAATCACAGTTTCATGGCTTACCTCACACAGATGCTTAATGCTTAATTTTAATTCTTTCACAGATAGGAGTCTGGAAATGGGAAGTGAAGAAGAAAAATGGGAGAAGCTAGATGCAGAATTTGATCACTTCGTGGTAGATATGAAGCCCTTTGTTCTAAAATTACCCCACAGGTCAGGTAAGATTGTTTTGTTTGAAATTTATTTGAAACTAGACTTTGACTTGTTTTTGAGATATTCTTGCTATGTAGCTCTGGCTGGACTGGTGTTCACTATGTAGCCCAGGATATCCTCCAATATATGGCAATCTAACTACCTCAACTTTCCTAGTGCTTGGATTATATGCATGGGCCAGCATATCTAGCTGAAGTTAGATTCAAATTAAAAATAGTATTATTTAATCTGACCTGTTATATTAGCTAATAATTATTTTATCTTTGCTATGACAAAATATCTGTCAGATGCAACTTAAGAAACCCATGGCTCACAGTCTGAGAGTAGGGCTTGTCAGGGTAGGAGGGCATGGTGGCAGGGGCTTGAGTCAACTGGTCACATTGACTCCACAGGCAGGTGGAAGAGAGCAGTGGCTACCCCTTCAGCCTGCCTTCCCTTTTATCCTGTTAGGGTCCTCCAGCCCTTGGAGTAGTGCTGCCCTCCCATAGCACGGCTCTTCCTCAGTTATATCTTTCTGGAAACACCCTCATAAACTCATCCAGGAATGTGTTTCCATGGTGAATCTCAGTATCTCCAATCGAGATTAACTGTTACACAAGTGAGCTGTCAAAATGGAACTAAACTTGCCTGAATTCTAGTTTTTACCACGGCTGTAGGATTGTTTACTTTGAGCTGTCCCAGCATAAAGAAAACTTGAGTGCAGTGTCCTCTAAACGTTGGCTTTACTCTGTTGTGATGCAGCGCCATGTCTCCTGAGGTAAAGCACGGGATCGTAAAGTTAGGGACTTCTGCCTCTTCACTGTCTTCCTCCTCCTCCTCCCTTGGAAATGTCATGCATTTCATGACGACACTGTTGACCTCTGATTCTGATTAATCTGTATGGTCAACTACAAATGATTTTTGTTGTGGTCCTACTTCTCATTTTTGTCCTATTATCTCTATATTTGGATGAGAATCTTTGTTACATAATAGTGATTCACAGATATTTAAAGCATTAACGGGTAGTTTAATAGAATTTAGGGGTTTAAGGTCATCTCTAAGCTGTGGGGTCATACTGACTGTGAGGGAAATTCAGGTTTGGTAGACATTGAGTAGGGAGTGTGGAGTGGGGCGAAGAAGCTATGGCTTCCAAGTTCTCATTTCCACGAGATCTCTAAGTAGACTTATATCCAAAGTGAGGTGCTAACTTAGTACTATAGACAGCACAAGGGGCTGCATTGAGAGGCAGTGTGACATAGAAATGATACAGTCTGCTCAGTCAGTGTTCTGGAGCCTGCAGCCTTTTCTGGCCTTCCCTTTAACTGCCTTCTGCTTCTTTTCCTCCCTTGCTGGTCCTTAGCCTTCCCTTTCTTCTGTTGTTCTCTCGTATCACAGCTTCAAGTCCCTTCACATGGGCTGACCAAGATGACTTCAGATAGTGTGTAATGACACATCTGTGTTACATCCTCTTCTGATAGTCACTACCTTTTAAAAATTATCACATATCAGTTGTACAAAATAATGGTTTCATGATGACATTTTCGTACCTGTTATGAACACTGTATTTACTTTGCTCGTGGCTGTTCCCTTTATTATCCTTTCTTGCCTCCCTCCCTACTAATGCTTTTCCTTATCCCTTCTCAGTTCCATGGCCTCTTCTTTTAAGTCTAGATTTTGTGTATGAGATAAAGTATGTGATATTTGTCTTTCTGAATCTGGTTTGTTTTGCTTAACATAATAATCTGTAGTTCATTTCATTTTCCTATAGATACCATGATTTTTTTTATATCTGAGTAAAATCATACTGTATAAACATAACATTTTTTATTCATTTTCTCACAGATGGACACCTACTTTGATTCCATAACTTTATAATTACTACATTTTACTTCTTTTTGGTCTTGCATCTGCCAGTTAAGAAATTTTATACTAGAATTTCCTATTATAAATGTATCTCAAATCAAACCATTCTCATATTTTGTCTTCTTTTAAAAATAGATTTTAGGTATGTAGAATTGCTTAAATATATCCTTAGGTTCAAACACATCGTCTATATGTAACATTCATGACCCTCTTTTACTACTTCATAATGAAGATGTAGGAACTCATATCCTTTTTGAGAACTAGAAATTTGTCCCAGTGCCTCTCGTCTTATAGCTGGATCTGACAGTGGGCTTGTCTTCCATTTTAATAGAGTCAAGCTCTCCACGAGTCAGGTCGTGCCGTAGTGTGTGCACCAAATACAATGAAGACGTCATTTGGTGTAAGACATGAAGAAAACACAGTTTCAACTACGCGCTCAAGCTTATCAGTTCCAGATCTCTATTTGCTTTTTGTATAAAGTACACTGGGTATTCATAAAGTTTGTTTGGTGGCCATATAATTTTCAAAGCAAAAATGCATACTTTTAATAAAAGACCTACCTCTCATACCTGTGGTGAGATTACAAAGTGGTAAATCCAGCCTTAGTGGTTTTTCTTTTTAGACAAAATAATAAATGAACATGACCTTTATAAGCCAAAAGATTAGTGATTTGTATAATATATGTAATCCACAAGTTGAGTTAGACTGACAAAAATATCAGAGTAGTGTTCATGAGACTTAACAAATCCTGTGTTACAGCAAGATAATACACTCCGTGGGTCATTATATGTGGATTAAACTGCTACAGTTTTAGGTAGATTTTTTTAAAAGGATAATTATTTCATGAAATTACACATAAATAGTACTCAATTATTTTAGAGATAGTAAAAGAAAACCTTAAATCAGCCTCAAATCCCTTGAAATTATTGGCTTTAATAGATAAAATGTTTGGATTTAATTTTGGAGATGATGTGTACTGCTTAGCAGTCAGAGACTGTGCTTTATTTCTGTGTTTATATAGTTAGGAGGTAGGAATGGTTTTTTCACTATGTCAAAAGTAATTTTATTGATATAAAATTACAACAAATTTTTACCTGAAAGCATGTTTGATAGTATTCAAAGATTTTTCTTAACTTTCAAAGATAGATTATAGGAGTTTTATTTTTATTAAAATATGTATCCACATTTGCGTTGCCTAACTGCAATAATAATGAAGGTAAACTCTAGACTGGCAGTATAGTCTGTTTTCCAGCCCACACCCATTTGTTGTTGTAAAGTTTTATTAAAATGTAGCCATTTGCTTGTACATGGTTTATTAATGCTTTCTTGGTAAGATGGCTAGAGTAAGCTAAGCCAGAAATCACATGGCCTTGAAAGGTTGAAGTTGGGCCCTTTACTGAAGTTGGCTGATCCTGCTCTAGATTACAGTAGGCGCTTATATATGCCTTTGTAATTTATGCATTGTCATTGAAACATTGGGTTTCACATAGTTCTTATGTACTTACAGAACGGCAGAGGTGTGCTCTTTGGATCAGAAAGCTGTGTGAGCCCTCAGGAACAGGAGCAGGACTCATGGGCAGGAAGAATCGAAACCTGTATGCAAAGCTGCTACTGCATATGCTTAGGCGCGGGGTCCTTGAGGGCCCTTTCACACACCGCCCTGAGCCAGGGACACTGAAAGTCTTACCATCATACATGGTAGGCACCGTCGACAGTCGTTTTCATGTCTGTAAAAGTGGGTGTGATTTAGTATCCCTTTGGGAATGGAAGTGATAGTGAGTTATGTGTGCTGCATCAGTTGTAAGTTAAGGCTTTTCTTCTCATTCATTTTTTCCCATTTTCACTAGAAACATTCTTCTGTTATATTTTATTCATTTATATTCCATTATATAGAAACAAATTTTAAAGCTGACCTTAATTACTTACTAATTTTCAAATTTGACTTAATAATTTAAATACTTCAGTAAATTATAGCTTATTAATTCTTTAATATATTATTTAACATATTATCAGTTTAATAACTATTGGAAGTTCCTTCTAGTTTGTTGAAACAGTAAGTTAGAATTTAAAAGTGGTTTTCTGTATTGCTCTAATTATTATCTCCTTTGTTACAAGGCACTTATTTTATAGCTGGTTGACGAATTGACCCTGTCTTGCTCCTTGTAAACATAAATTTGCCTATTTGTTTGTGTGTGTTTTAAGTATGATATCTGCCTAACTATAGTTGAATATATATACATACACGTATATAAAGTTCATATATACATATGTACGTATATATATGAACTTCAAAATTATTATATAGATTTGTCTACATTTTAGCAATTTCCTAAAGAAAGTCTGGTAACATGGCATACTGCAATCAGAGGATCATTCCTTTCGTTGGTGGCTGAATGCAAAAACTTTTAATGCTGTTATCTCTTGTAAAAGGAGTCACATACATTTTGCCTATGCCAAGACTATCAGTAGTGGGGAGAATAGTTTTCTCTATGTATTTGATTAGACATTAGAATGAATACATGAGTCTCCCTGTTATCTGTGAAGCTTTTACCCACCCTCTCATGGTTCCCAAAACAGCAGATAGAATGGAATTATTGGTTCTGTACTGTACTGACATCTAAGACAGCTACTAAATGGCTATGAGTAGGCATTGCCTTAGTCAGGGTTTCTATCACTGTGATAAAACATTATGCCTGTATGTAACTTGGGGGGGGGTTATTTTGCTTACTTTTTCACATCACAGCCTGCCACTGAATAAGATCAGGGCAGGAACCTGGAGGGAGAGCTGATACAGAGGCAATGGAGGTGTGCTGCTTACTGGCCTGCTCCTTGTGACTTGTTCAGTCTGCTTTATTTGGATTTATTTTTATTTTTTATTTCATTTAATCTTTTTTTTTTACACTCCAGATTTTATCCCCCTCCTGGTCCACCCTCTGACTGTTTCACATCCCATACACCCTCCCCTCCGGCACTGACCCCCCACCCCCATCTGCACAATGATGTCCCCTTCACTTCCCATCCCACCAGACCTGCCACTCCCTGGGACCTCTAGTCTATTGAGGGTTAGGTGCGTCTTCTCTGACTGAACCCAAACTTGGGAGTCCTCTGCTGTATGTGTGTTGGAGGCCTCATCTCAGCTGTGTATGCTGCCTGGTTGGTGATCCAGTATCGGAGATCTCGGGGGTCCAGGCTAATGGAGACTGCTGGTCCTCCTACAGGGTCATTCTCCTCCTCAGCTTCTTCCAGCTTTTCCCTGTTTCAACCACAGGGGTCAGCAACTTCTCTCCATTGGTTGGGTGCAAATATCTGCATCTGACTCAACTGCTTGTTGGGTCTTTCGGAGGGCAGTCATGATAGGTCCCCTTTTCTGGGCATACTCCATAGCTTCAGTAACAGTGTCAGGCCTTGGGACCTCCCCTTGAGCTGGTTCCCACTTTGGGCTGTCACTGGACCTCCTTTCCCTCAGGCTCTTCTCCAGTTTTGTCCCTGCAGTTCTTTCAGATAAGGACAATTATGGGTCAGAGTTTTTGACTGTGGGATGGTAGCCCCATCCCTCACTTGATGCCCTGTCTTTATTTTATGCATATGAGTACACTGTAGCTGTCATCAGACACACACATTACAGATGGTTGTGACCCACCATGTGGTTGCTGGGAATTGAACTCATGACCTCTGGAAGAGCAGCCAGTGCTCTTAACCTCTGAGCCATCTCTCCAGCCCTCAGTCTGCTTTATTATAGTACCCAGGACCATAGGGGTGTATTTCCTACAGAGGGCTTGCACCTTCCACATCAATCACCCATCAAGAAAGAGTCCTTCAGGCTTGCCGTGGGCCAGTATCAAACTGAGTTCTCTCTACCCAATTAACTCTAGCCTGAATCAAGTCAGCATAGAACTAGCCAGCATAATAGTGTGCAAATCGATCTTGTGGAACAGAGTTTGTGAGAGTTTATTACCACTCAGACTAGCACTCAATTGAAAACTTACTTGTGGAATTTCCCATTTACAGTTCAGACCGTGGTTTATTGTAGATAACCAATGGAAAGAGAAGCAGTGTGTAAGCAAGAAAACCATATTTCACTAAAGAAGAAACCATCCTCCATTCTATGTACAATAAGGGCCTGTGTTACTATTTTCTGAAGAGAAGCCCCTTGAAAATTTCTGTGTAGTTGGTTGTTATTCAAGCAGAGTTTTCTTCAGGAGCATATTATGCAGCCTGGCTCATTCAAATTAATGGGCTGTTATCCCTGTATCTAAAAATGGAATATTTTCCAAAGTATATCACATGCCAAGGTATGAATATGTTGTATCATATTTTTCCATTCACCATCAATCCCATAGAGTTGTAGGCAAGGACTTTATTTTACAGATGAAAATAAGAAGGCCTGGAGCTTTGCCTTGGCTGCTCAGGGAGTGAGCAGTGTGGTTGGAACCAACTCCCATGCTTCTGATTTTGTAGTTCTCACCTCACTGAGGGATAATTGATTTTAATTTTAATTTCTAGCACATCTTAGTTTTGATATTTTGTACTTAGTACTGATATTTTGTGTGTGTGTGTGTGTGTGTGTGTGTGTGTGTGTGTGTGTATGTGTGTGTGTATGTTCACATATGCAGATTAATTGATTGTTACAGGAGTAAAAAGAGTAAGATATTATTGTAAAAGTTTTCCATTTAACCATAAAGCAGTGGTACTCAACCTGTGGGTCATGACCCTTTTGATAAACTTGTTTCCAAAAATATTTACATTATGATTTATAACAGTAGAAAAATTATAGTTGTGAAATGGCAACACAATAATTTCATGGTTGGGGGTCATCATAACTTGAGGAACTGTATTAAGGGGTCATAGCATCAGGAAGGTTGAGAACCACTGCTACAAATCTATTAACACTTCCTTAAAGAAATAATTATCCCAGATTTACCTGCCGGTAATTTTTCTGTTCATTAGGTTTCTTCTATAGTAGAACATAACTGAAATATAATTATATTAACCATCTTATTTTAGTAGTTCATAATTTATTATGTATTGAATGATACTTTTTATATATTTGTCATTGAATTTAATTGAATATTTGAAGAGCTTTTGCCAAACTTAAAAATTGATGGAAATTTTAAGTGTTTTCTTTACAGTACATTTTGTAAGAATGATTTCTCTGATGTTTAAAAACCAGTCCATCTATTTTGATGAACCAAATTCAGCACAATCAAAAGATTCAAGCCCGGAGAAGCTGCCTGACTGGGTGATGGGTGAGCTGGAGCCGGGCGAGCGGAGATTGAATGACTCATGGCAGCTTTCTTCTGGAGAAGAGAACACACTGCTGCTGTCGGCAAGTGATGCCCACAGGTATGCCGAAACATCATGTTTGGAGTTTTTAAAAGTTAATCTTCTTCTGCAGCTGGCGCACATATTAGAGCTTTTTTCTTTTTAATAATAAGTATTTGGTTTACTTAATATTTTCACTAATGTTGAGTAGATGTTTGGTAGGTAAGAATGACAGGCTTTAGACTTTACTACACAGTTGCATTTGAAGCCATTTAATGAATATATTTTCTCTCTCTCTCTCTCTCTCTCTCTCTCTCTCTCTCTCTCTCTCTCTCTGTGTGTGTGTGTGTGTGTGTATGTGTGTGTTTTGTTGTTTGGAAAGTGTGGCAGAGAATCCTAAGTAACTTAACTATCTTAGGGTTTTACTGCTGTGAGCAGACACCATGACCAAGGCAAGTCTTATAAAGACAACATTTAATAGAGGCTGGCTTATAGGTTCAGGGCTTCAGTCCATGATCATCAAGGCAGGGAACATGGCAGCATCCAGGCAGGTATGGTGCAGGAGGAGCTCAGAGTTCTACATCTTCATCTGAAGGCAAACAGGAGAAGACTGGCTTCCAGATGGCTAGAGGGAGGGCCTCAAAGCCCCCACATTGACACACTTCCTCCAACAAGGCCACACCTGCTAATAGTGCCCCTCCCTGGGTTAGCATATTCTAACCTCCACACAACTACATGTTTTCTTTAGGACAGAATTATCAACAAAATGTAACATTCCGCACACATCCATGTTGCATCTTCTGAGAAGCACCTCTCCTTCCACACACCCCTGAGTGGTGCCACTGTTTTCATTTAATGAAATAAGAATATAAATGTGACCCATTCAATTGCCTTTGTAGTAGAGTATTAAACCTATGTAGACTTTTTCATACAAATAAAAATACACTTCTGCGTTATAAAAATGGACCAAAAGACTGTTATTATTGCAGTGTAATTTTTGGCCTTTAAGAAAGAAAGATGTAAATTTTTTTTATTAAATTTTGATTTTTCCTGCTGACATTTGAGTTTCTTGAAATGTTAAAAATATTGGACAATGTCAGTTGACATGTATCACACTTTATATTTCACTTCTGGTCATTCTCTTGGTAATTTTAATTTTATAAATTTGTTTCTGTTAACAAAGCAGACTTTCTTGTCCACTATAATTTTTTTGGTCTATTTCTTATTAAATGTGGAAATGTTATTCATAATTAGAAGTGCATCCACTGTAGATGCTGTCTGCTTGTGTGTCTTTCAGACTTGAGATATTATGAAGGGGAAGAAGAGTTGAACACAAAGAACCCTTGAAATAATTTATTAGAAAAAGGAAACAATGAAGGAAGAGTAATGTCTTCAAGTTTTCTTTTTTTTCTTTTTTGGATTTGTCAAAATTAGCAATCAGTTTTTTTTTTATGCTCCTTCTAAAAGTCTAAAAACCTGGTAATCTTTTTGTAAGCTAGCCATGGGGTCATACAGTATAGATAAGTAGTTATAATTGCTTACTCTGTTAATGTAGTGTGCTATTTTTGAGTTTTACACTTTTGTATGTAATAGTGAGCATGAACCTTTTTCTTTAAATATACTTTAAGATAGTGTTTTCCTGTTTTCATATTGTATCCAAAGTGCAGAGAATAATAATAGAGGGACCAGACGACTCAAGAAGGCAAGGGCTTCTATGTGTTTGCACAAGTGCTAGGTTTGGCAGCAGTGTCACTGGCCTGGGGCCTGCTGCAGTCCTGTGGCAGCAGTGTCACTGGCCTGGGGCCTGCTGCAGTCCTGCGGCTGTGACTGATGAGTTGTTTCAGATGTACAGGAGAAGTGCACACAGAGTTCTGTTGTACTAGCCGTGTACCACTGTGCACATGCGTGTGAAGATGGATATGTGCATCAAAGAAGAATTCAGGATAGGAAGGACTTAACAGGAGTCTAGGGGAATGGACATTTTCTTCTTTGGACCACAAGATAAATTTTGAGAAAAATACAGTGAAAATATTTTTTAATTATTTTTATTTATTTGTGTGTGTGTGTGTGTGTGTGTGTGTGTGTGTGTCTTTGTTGAATGTATGACATCTGTGGGGTGCCCATGGAACTGCCTAGAAGAGGGAAATGGAGTCCCTGAGCTGTAGTCATAGTCAGTTGTGAGCCTCCCAACTTGGGGGCTGGGATCCAAAGTAGCGTCCTCTGAAAGAGCAGCATGAGCTCTAAACTGCTGAACTCTCTCCAGCCCCAGTGCCAATACCTGTGTATCACCCAGTCACTTGTTTGCAAAATGAGAACATAACAAAATCTACACTTTAAGAAGTAATCTGTCCTTTGGTCCACTGTATTGGCTACCTTTTTTACTGCTGGGACAAAATATTTGTTAAAAGCTACGTAAGGAGGGGAGGGGCTTGTTCTAGTTAAGCGTGAGGGGGTGGAGCTCGTCATGTTGGGGCAGGTGAGTTAGCAGGAACATGAGGTGTCTGGTCACACCGCCTGTGATCAGTTTTCTACTTTTCTCCTTGTTACTCAGCCCAGCCCATGGGATACACTGGTAAATCTCCCCAGTTCAGCCTCTTTGGAAATCTTTTTACAGATATGTAATATCTGAGTATCTCCTGTGTGATTCCAAATCTCATCCACCTAACCATGATTTAGCTATCACTGCTATCTGTAACTTAAATGAATTTTAAGGAAAAATAGTTACTTGATTACAGGCATGTTATTGATTAAACATTAAGCAAATGAAAAGCTGTCTGATGCTCTCAATCCTATCCGTCCTCAGCCTCACAGCCTCACAAAAGTCTGGCATCCAAGCCTGTTCCGGTTACTGTTACGTCTTCCTGTAGACCCCATGACTCGCTTTTGCACTCCTCACATTTGTAAATATCTAATGTCTATCTTTTCTGTTGGAGTCCAACTTTTTTATTGGATATTTTTTATTTACATTTCAAACGTTATTCCCTCTCCCGATTTTCCGGCCATAAGCTCCCTATCTCATCCCCTCCCCCTTCTTCTATAAGGGTGTTCCCCCTCTCTAACCACCCCACCTTCCTACCTCACCACCCTCACCACCTACACTGTGGGGGGGGGTCCAACCTTGGCAGGACCAAGGGTTACTCCTCCTATTAGTGCCTAACATGACCATCCTCTGCTACATATGCAGCTGGAGCCTTGGATCAGTCCATGTGTACTCTTTGGGTAGTGGTTTAATCCCTGAGAGCTCTGGTTGGTTGGTATTGTTGTTCTTATGGGGTTGTAAGCCCCTTCAGCTCCTTCAATCCTTTTTTTAAGTTCAATGGTTTGCTGCTAGCATTTGCCTCTGTAATAGCCTCTCAGCAGACAGCTATAGCAGGCTCCTGTCAGCATGCACTTCCTGGTTTCATCAGTATTGTCTAGGTTTGGTGGCTATATGTGTATATGGGCTGGATCCCAAGGTGAGGCAGGCTCTGAATGACCATTCCTTCAGTCGCTGCTCCAAACTTTGTCTCTGTATTTCCTCGCATGTATTTTTGTTCCCCTTTTTAAGAAGAACTGAAGCATCTGCACTTTGGTCGTCCTTCTTCTTGAGCTTCATGTGGTCTGTAGATTGTATCTTGGGTAATTCAAGCTTTTGGGCTAATATCCACTTATCAGTGAGTGTTTGCCATGTTTTGTGTGTGTGTGTGTGTGTGTGTGTGTGTGTGTGTGTGTGAGAGAGAGAGAGAGAGAGAGAGAGAGAGAGAGAGAGAGAGAGAGAGAGAGAGAGATTGGGTTACCCCACTCAGGATGATATTTTCTAGTTCCATCCATTTGCCTGCAAATTTCACAAAGTCATTGATTTTGATAACTGAGTAGTACTCCATTGTTTAAATGTACCACATTTTCTGTATCCATTCCTCTGTGGAAGGGCATCTGGATTCTTTCCAGATTCTGGCTATTATAAATAAGGCTGCTATGAACATAGTAGAGCATGTGTCTTTGTTATATGTTGGGGCATCTTTTGGGTATATGCCCAGGAGTGGTATAGCTGGGTCCTCAGGAAGTTCAATGTTCAATTTTCTGAGGAACCTCCAGACTGATGTCCAGAATGGTTGTACCAGTCTGCAATCCCACCAACAATGGAGGAGTGTTCCTCTTTCTCCACATCCTTGCCAGCATCTGTTGTTACCTGAGTTTTTGATATTAGCCATTTTGATTGGTGTCAGGTGGAATCTCAGGGTTGTTTTGATTTGCATTTCCCTGATGACTAAAGATGTTGAACATTTCTTTAGGTGCTTCTCAGCCATTCGATATTCCTCAGCCGAGAATTCTTTGTTTAGCTCTGTACCCCATTTTTTAAAATAAGGTTATTTGGCTCTCTGGGGTCTAACTTCTTGAATTCTTTGTATATATTGGATATTAGCCCTCTGTTGGATGTAGGATTGGTAAAGATCTTTTCCCAATCTGTTGGTTGCTGTTTTG
Source organism: Rattus rattus (assembly GCF_011064425.1). Classification (NCBI taxonomy): domain Eukaryota; kingdom Metazoa; phylum Chordata; class Mammalia; order Rodentia; family Muridae; genus Rattus; species Rattus rattus. Next base: position 70,698,179 of record NC_046162.1, on the reverse strand, counting down.
TCCTAATGACAGTGTTCTTTACCTTACAGAACCTTTCCTTTTTTTGAGGTCCCATTTGTCTATTCTTGATCTTAGAGCATAAGCCGTCGGTGTTTTGTTCAGAAAAATTTCCCCAGTGGCCATGTGTTTGAAGCTCTTCCCCACTTTTTCTTCTATTAGTTTGAGTGTATCTAGTTTTATGTGGAGGTCCTTGATCCACTTGGATTTAAGCTTTGTACATGGCAGTAAGAATGGGTCGATTTGCATTCTTCTACATGCTAACCTCCAGTTGAACCAGCACCATTTGTTGAAAATGCTATTTTCCATTGCATGGTTTTAGCTCCTTTGTCAAAGATCAAGTGACCATAGGTGTGTGCGTTCATTTCTGGGTCTTCAATTCTATTCCACTGATCTACCTGCCTGTCTCTGTACCAAGACCATATAGTTTTTTTTTTATCATTATTGCTCTGTAATACAACTTGAGGTCAGGGATGATTGCCCCAGAAGTTCTTTTATTGTTGAGGATAATTTTCGATATCCTGGGTTTTTGTTATTCCAAATGAATTTACAAATTGCTCTTTCTAACTTTATGAAGGATTGAATTGGAATTTTGATGGGGATTGCATTGAATGTATAGATTGCTTTAGGCAAAATGGTCATTTTTATTATATTAATCCTACCAATCCATGAGCACGGGAGATCTTCTGATCTTCCATCTTCTGATATCTTCTTCAATTTCTTTCTTCAGAGACTTGAAGTTTTTGTCATACAGATCTTTCACTTGCTTGGTTAGAGTCACACCGAGGTATTTTATGTTATTTGTGACTATTGTGAAGGGTGTCATTTCTCTAATTTCTTTCTTAGCCTGTTTATCTTTTGAGTAGAGGAAGGCTACTGATTTGTTTGAGTTAATTTTATACCCAGCCACTTTGCTGAAGTTGTTTATCAGGCTTAGTAGTTCTCTGGTGGAACTTTTGGGGTCATTTAATTATACTATATCATCAGCAAATAGTGATACTTTGACTTTTTCCTTTCCAATTTGTATCCCTTTCCCTGTATCCCTTTTGTTGTCTGATTGCTCTGGCTAGGACTTCAAGAATTATATTGAATAAGTAGGGAGAGAGTGGGCAGACTTATCTAGTCCCTGATTTTAGTAGGATTGCTTCAAGTTTCTCTCCATTTAGATTAATGTTTGCTACTAGTTTGCCGTATATTGCTTTTACTATGTTTAGGTATGGGCCTTGAATTCCAGATCTTTCCAGAACTTTTAACATGAAGAGGTGTTGAATTTGTCAAATGCTTTCTCAGCATCTAATGAAATGATCCTGTGGTTGTTTCTTTGAGTTTGTTTACATAGTGAATTATGTTGATGGATTTCCATATATTGAACCATTCCTGCATCCCTAGGATGAAGCCTACTTGATCATGATGGATGATCATTTTGATGTGTTCTTGGATTCGGTTCGTGATAATTTTATTGAGTATTTTTGTATCGATATTCATAAGGGAAATTGATCTGAAATTCTCTTTCTTTGTTGGGTCTTTGTGTGATTTAGGTATAAGAGTAATGGTGGCTTCATAGAAGGAATTTGGTAGTGCTCCTTCTGTTTCTATTTTGTGGAATAGTTTGAACAGTATTGGTATGAGGTCTTCTATGAAGGTCTGATAGAATTCTGCACTAAACCCATCTGGGATTTTTTTTGGGGGGGGGTTGGGAGACTTTTAATAATTGCTTCTATTTCTTTAGGAGTTATGGGACTGTTTAGATTGTTTATCTGATCCTGATTTAACTATGGTACCTGGTATCTATCTAGAAAACTGTCCATTTCATGCATATTTTCCAGTTTTGCTCAATATATGCTTTTGTAGTAGGATCTGATATACTTTTTTTTTTTAATTTCCTCAGATTCTGTTGTTATGTCTCCCCTTTCATTTCTGATTTTGTTAGTTTGGATACTCTCTCTGTGCCTTCTGGTTAGTATGGCCAAGCGTTTATCTATCTTGTTGATTTTCTCAAAGAACCAGCTCCTGGTTTTGTTGATTCTTTTGTATAGTTCTTTTTGTTTGTACTTGGTTGATTTCAGCCCTGGATTTGATTATTTCCTGCCGTCTATGTCTCTTGGGTGTATTTGTTTCTTTTCGTTCTAGAGCTTTTAGGTATGCTGTCAAGCTGGTAATGTATGCTGTCTCCAGTTTCTTTTTGGGGGCACTCAGAGCTATGCATTTTCCTCTTAGCACTGCTTTCATTGTGTCCCATAAGTTTGGGTATGTTGTGCCTTCATTTTCAGTAAATTCTAAAAAGTCTTTAATTTCTTTGTTTTGTTGTTTTTGTTGTTATTGACAACTAGCCTTAGTCCATTGTGATCTGATAGGATGCATGGGATTATTTCTTTTTTTTTTTTTTTTATTATTAACTTGAGTATTTCTTATATACATTTCAATGTTATTCCTTTCCGGTTTCGGGCAAACATCCTCCTCCCCTCCCCTTCCTTATGGGTGTTCCTCCCAACCCCTCCCCCATTGCTGCCCTCTCCCCAACAGTCTAGTTCACTAGGGGTTCAGTCTTAGCAGGACCCAGGGCTTCCCTTCCACTGGTGCTCTTACTAGGATATTCATTGCAACCTCACGAGGTCAGAGTCCAGGGTCAGTCCATGTATAGTCTTTGGGTAGTGGCTTAGTCCTGGAAGCTCTGGTTGGTTGGCATTGCTGTACATATGGGGTCTCGAGCTCCTTCAAGCTCTTCCAGTTCTTTCTCTGATTCCTTCAACAGGGGTCCTGCTTCTCAGTTCAGTGGTTTCCTGCTGGCATACGCCTCTGTATTTGCTGTATTCTGCTGTGTCTCATGAGCGATCTGCACTCACATTTTGATCATCCGTCTTGAGTTTCATTTGTTCTAGGCATCTAGGGTAACTCAAGCATTTGGGCTAATAGCCACTTATCAATGAGTACATACCATGTATGTCTTTCTGTGATTGGGTTAGCTCACTCAGGATGATATTTTCCAGTTCCAACCATTTGCCTACGAATTTCATAAAGTCATTGTTTTTGATAGCTGAGTAATATTCCATTGTGTAGATGTACCACATTTTCTGTATCCATTCCTCTGTTGAGGGGCATCTGGGTTCTTTCCAGCTTCTGGCTATTATAAATAAGGCTGCGATGAACATAGTGGAGCATGTGTCTTTTTTATATGTTGGGGCATCTTTTGGGTATATGCCCAGGAGAGGTATAGCTGGATCCTCAGGCAGTTCAATGTCCAATTTTCTGAGGAACCTCCAGACTGATTTCCAGAATGGTTGTAGCAGTCTGCAACCCCACCAACAATGGAGGAGTGTTCTTTCTCCACATCCTCGCCAGCATTTGCTGTCACCTGAGTTTTGATCTTAGCCATTCTCACTGGTGTGAGGTGAAATCTCAGGGTTGTTTTGATTTGCATTTCCTTTATGACTAAAGATGTCGAACATTTCTTTAGGTATTTCTCAGTCATTCAGCATTCCTCAGCTGTGAATTCATTGCTTAGCTCTGAACACCATTTTTTGATAGGGTTATTTGTCTCCTTGCTGTCTAACTTCTTCAGTTCTTTGTATATTTTGGATATAAGGCCTCTATCTGTTGTAGGATTGGTAAAGATCTTTTCCCAATCTGTTGGTTGCCGTTTGTCCTAACCACAGTGTCCTTTGCCTTACAGAAGCTTTGCAGTTTTATGAGATCCCATTTGTCGATTCTTGATCTTAGAGCATAAGCCATTGGTGTTTTGTTCAGGAAATTTTTTCCCATGCCCATGTGTTCCAGATGCTTCCCTAGTTTTTCTTCTATTAGTTTGAGTGTGTCTGGTTTGATGTGGAGGTCCTTGATCCACTTGGACTTAAGCTTTGTACAGGGTGATAAGCATGGATCGATCTGCATTCTTCTACATGTTGACCTCCAGTTGAACCAGCACCATTTGCTGAAAATGCTCTTTTTTCCATTGGATGGATTTGGCTCCTTTGTCAAAAATCAAGTGACCATAGGTGTGTGGATTCATTTCTGGGTCTTCAATTCTGTTCCATTGGTCTATCTGTCTGTCTCTGTACCAATACCATGCAGTTTTTTTATCACTATTGCTCTGTAATACTGCTTGAGTTCAGGGATAGTGATTCCCCTGAAGTCCTTTTTATTGTTGAGGATAGTTTTAGCTATCCTGGGTTTTGTTATTCCAGATGAATTTGCAAATTGTTCTGTCTAACTCTTTGAAGAATTGGATTGGTATTTTGATGGGGATTGCATTGAATCTGTAGATCACTTTTTTTGGTAAATGGCCATTTTTACTATATTAATCCTGCCAATCCATGAGCATGGGAGATCTTTCCACCTTCTGAGGTCTTCTTCAATTTCTTTCTTCAGTGTCTTGAAGTTCTTATTGTACAGATCTTTCCCTTGCTTGGTTAAAGTCACACCGAGGTATTTTTATATTATTTGGGTCTATTATGAAGGGTGTCGCTTCCCTAATTTCTTTCTCGGCTTGTTTCTCTTTTGTGTAGAGGAAGGCTACTGATTTATTTGAGTTAATTTTATACCCAGCCACTTTGCTGAAGTTGTTTATCAGCTTTAGTAGTTCTCTGGTGGAACTTTTTGGCATCACTTAAATATACTATCATATCATCTGCAAATAGTGATATTTTTGACTTCTTCTTTTCCGATCTGTATCCCTTGATCTCCTTTTTTGTTGTCTGATTGCTCTGGCTAGAACTTCAAGAACTATATTGAATAAGTAGGGAGAGAGTGGGCAGCCTTGTCTAGTCCCTGATTTTAGTGGGATTGCTTCAAGTTTCTCTCCATTTAGTTTAATGTTAGCAACTGGTTTGCTGTATATGGCTTTTACTATGTTTAGGTATGGGCCTTGTATTCCTATTCTTTCCAGGCCTTTTATCATGGAGGGGTGTTGAATTTTTCAAATGCTTTCTCAGCATATAATGAAATGATCATGTGGTTTTGTTCTTTCAGTTTGTTTATATAATGGATCACGTTGATGGTTTTCCGTATATTAAACCATCCCTGCATGCCTGGGATGAAGCCTACTTGATCATGGTGGATGATTGTTTTGATGTGCTCTTGGATTCGGTTTGCCAGAATTTTGTTGAGTATTTTTGCGTCAATGTTCATAAGGGAAATTGGTCTGAAGTTCTCTTTCTTTGTTGGGTCTTTGTGTGGTTTAGGTATAAGAGTAATTGTGGCTTCATAGAAGGAATTCGTAGTGCTCCATCTGTTTCAATTTTGTGGAATAGTTTGGATAATATTGGTATGAGGTCTTCTATGAAGGTCTGATAGAATTCTGCACTAAACCCGTCTGGACCTGGGCTCTTTTTGGTTGGGAGACCTTTAATGACTGCTTCTATTTCCTTAGGAGTTATGGGGTTGTTTAACTGGTTTATCTGTTCCTGATTTAACTTCCGTACCTGGTATCTGTCTAGGAAATTGTCCATTTCCTGTAGATTTTCAAGTTTTGTTGAATATAGGCTTTTATAGTAAGATCTGATGATTTTTTGAATTTCCTCTGAATCTGTAGTTATGTCTCCCTTTTCATTTCTGATTTTGTTAATTTGGACACACTCTCTGTGTCCTCTCGTTAGTCTGGCTAGGGGTTTATCTATCTTGTTGATTTTCTCAAAGAACCAACTTTTGGTTCTGTTGATTCTTTCTATGGTCCTTTTTGTTTCTACTTGGTTGATTTCAGCTCTGAGTTTGATTATTTCCTGCCTTCTACTCCTCCTGGGTGTATTTGCTTCTTTTTGTTCTAGAGCTTTTAGGTGTGCTGTCAAGCTGCTGACATATGCTCTTTCCTGTTTCCTTCTGCAGGCACTCAGCGCTATGAGTTTTCCTCTTAGCGCAGCTTTCATTGTGTCCCATAAGTTTGGGTATGTTGTACCTTCATTTTCATTAAATTCTAAAAAGTTTTTAATTTCTTTCTTTATTTCTTCCTTGACCAGGTTATCATTGAGTAGAGCATTGTTCAGTTTCCACGTATATGTGGGCATTCTTCCCTTATTGTTATTGAAGACCAGCTTTAGGCCGTGGTGGTCCGATAGCACGCATGGGATTATTTCTATCTTTCTGTATCTGTTGAGGCCTGTTTTTTGACCAATTATATGGTCAATTTTGGAGAAAGTACCATGATGAGCTGAGAAGAAGGTATATCCTTTGCTTTTTAGGGTAGAAACGTTCTATAAATATCCGTTAAGTCCATTTGGCTCATGACTTCTCTTAGTCTGTCTACGCCTCTGTTTAATTTCTGTTTCCATGATCTGTCCATTGATGAGAGGGGGTGTTGAAATCTCCTACTATTATTGTGTGAGGTGCAATGTGTGTTTTGAGCTTTAGTAAGGTTTCTTTTACATATGTAGGTGCCCTTGTATTTGGGGCATAGATATTTAGGATTGAGAGTTCATCTTGGTGGATTTTTCCTTTGATGAATATAAAGTGTCCTTCCTATCTTTTTTGATGACTTTTAGTTGGAAATTGATTTTATTTGATATTAGAATGGCTACTCCAGCTTGCTTCTTCAGACCATTTGCTTGGAAAGTTGTTTCCCAGCCTTTCACTCTGAGGTAGTGTCTGTCTTTGTCTCTGAGGTGTGTTTCCTGTAGGCAGCAGAATGCAGGGTCCTCGTTATGTATCCAGTTTGTTAATCTATGTCTTTTATTGGGGGAGTTGAGGCCATTGATGTTGAGAGATATATTAAGGAATAGTGATTATTGCTTCCTGTTATATTCATATTTGGATGTGAGGTTGTGTTTGTGTGCTTTTCTTCTTTTGTTTTGTTGCCAAGAGCGATTAGTTTCTTGCCTCTTCTTGGGTATAGCTTGCCTCCTTATGTTGGGCTTTACCATTTATTATCCTTTGTAGTGCTGGATTTGTAGAAAGATATTGTGTAAATTTGGTTTTGTCATGGAATATCTTGGTTTCTCCATCTATGTTAATTGAGAGTTTTGCAGGATACAGTAGCCTGGGCTGGCATTTGTGTTCTCTTAGGGTCTGTATGACATCAGTCCAGGATCTTCTGGCCTTCATAGTTTCTGGCGAGAAGTCTGGTGTGATTCTGATAGGTCTGCCTTTATATGTTACTTGACCTTTTTCCCTTACTGCTTTTAATATTCTTTCTTTATTTTGAGCGTTTAGTGTTTTGACTATTATGTGACGGGAGGTGTTTCTTTTCTGGTCCAATCTATTTGGAGTTCTGTGGGATTATTTCTTATATCTGTTGAGGCCTGTTTTGTGACTGATTATATGGTCAATTTTGGCGACGTTACCATGAGGTGCTGAGTAGAAGATATAATCTTTTGTTTTAGGATGAAATGTTCTATAAATATCTGTTAAATCTATTTGGTTCATAATTTCTGTTTGTTTCTCCATGTCTCTGCTTAATTTCTGTTTCCATGATCTGTCCATTGAAGAGAGTGAGGTGTTGAAGTGTCCCATTATTATTGTGTGAGGTGCAATGTGTGTTTTGAGCTTTAGTAAGGTTTCTTTTACGTATGTAGGTGCCCTTGTATTTGGGGCATAGATATTTAGGATTGATAGTTCATCTTGGTGGATTTTTCCTTTGATGTATATGAAGTGTCCTTCCTTATATTTTGATGACTTTTGGCTGAAAGTGGATTTTATTTGATATTAGAATGGATTCTCCAGCTCGTTTCTTGGGACCATTTACTTGGAAAATTGTTTTCCAACCTTTTACTCTGAGGTAGTGTCTGTGTTTGTCTCTGAGGTGTGTTTCCTCTGTGCAGCAAAATGCTGGGTCTTCTTTACATATCCAGTCTCTTAGTCTATGTCTTTTTATTGGGTAATTGAGTCCATTGATGTTAAGAGATATTAAGGAATAGAGATTGTTTTTTCCTGTTATTTTTGTTGTTAGAGGTGGAATTATGGTTTTGTGGCTTTCTTCTTTTGGTTTCGTTGCCAAGAGGTTACTTTCCTGCTTTTTATAGGGCGTAGTTTCTCTCCCTGTGTTGGAGTTTTCTATCTATTATTCTGTGTAGGGCTTCACTGCGGAAAGATATTGTATAAATTTTTTTCCTCATGGAATATCTTGGTTTCTCCATGTATGTTAATTCAGAGTTTCGCTGGATATAGTAGTCTGGGCTGGCATTTGTGTTCTCTTAGGGTCTGTATGCATCTGCCCAGGATCTTCTGGCTTTCATAGTCTCTGGTGTGAAGTCTGGTGTGATTCTGATAGGTCTGCCTTTATATGTTCCTTCACCTTTCCCCCTCACTGCTTTGAATAATCTTTCTTTGTTTTGTGCGTTTGGTGTTTTGGCTATTATGTGACGGGAACAATTTCTTTTCTAGTCCAATCTATTTGGAGTTCTGTGGGCTTATTGTATGATTGTGGGCATCTTTAGGTTAGGGAAGTTTTGTTGTATAGTTTTGTTGAAGATATTTACTGGCCCTTTAAGTTGGTAGTCTTTGCTCTCTTCTATACCTACTATCCTTAGGTTTGATCTTCTCATTGTGTCCTGGATTTCCTGAATGTTTTGGGTTAGGAGCTTTTTGCGTTTTACATTATCTTTGTTGGCTGTGTCAATGTTTCCGATGGTATCTTCTGCCCCTGAGATTCTCTCTTCTATTTCTTGTATTCTGTTGGTGATGCTTATGTCTATGTGTCCTGATCTTTTTTCTAGGTTTTCTATCACCAGGGTTGTCTCTCTTTGCGATTTCTTTATTGTTTCTATTTCCATTTTTAGATCCTCAGTGGTTTTGTTCAATTCCTTCACCTGTTTGATTGTGTTTTCCTATAATTCTTTAAGGGATTTTTTGTGTTTTCTCTTTAAGTGCTTCTACTTGTTTACTTGTGTTGTCCTGTGTTTCTTTAAGAGAGTTCTTTATGTCCTTCTTAAATCCGCCATCATCATTATAAAATGTGATTTTAAATCCAAATCTTGCTTTTCCGGTGTGTTTGAATATCCAGTATTTGCTTTGGTGGGAAAACTAGGTTCTGATGATGCCAAGTAGTCTTGGTTTCTGTTGCTTAGGTTCCTGGGCTTGCCTCTCGCCATCAGGTTGTCTCTGGTGTTAGCTTGTCTTGCTGTCTCTGACAGTGGCTTGACCCTCTTGTAAGCCTGTATGTCAGCACTCCTGTTTTCAGCAGGATCTGGGCACAGAGAGCTGTGGGACTGGTTCAGCACTAGGTGCAGGCAGCAAGTTCCTGCTGCTGACTGTTCTAGGTTCCCGAGGGCACTAGGCGGGTTCCTCTCGGGCCAGGAATGTGAGCAGAAGTGGTGGTCTCCCCTGAGCTCTCAGGATTCTTCTGAGATTCCAGCTCTCTCTCCCATGGGATTTGGGCACAGAGAGCTGTGTGGAGTCCAATTTCTTAAGGTAGGAATTGTGTGTCTCATATTTGTGATTTATTTTCGGTTTCTCATATCAAATGGAGGCATGTTAGAAATTTCCCAAGCTCTTATATTCAGGTGGGTTACTCATGTGCTTGAATGAAGGTTATTAGTCATGGCTACATATTTAATTCACTGTGCAGAGCGACCTAAGGTGCATGTATTGTAGCAGATATAATAGTTCAAAAGAATTACAAAATTGAACTTTTAGAAGATGTAGAGGGGAGGATAGACTTTACAAAATGGCAGAGGACACATAGCCATGAACTATAAAGATGTCAGTACACAGTGTGAGACACAGCACTGAAGGAGCCAGAGAGGACGTGCCAAAGGCCAGTGCCATAGGCTGATGCTCACTGAGGGTCAGAAGGCACTTCTCAGTATTCTGCACTCCTTCAATACTCATGGCTTGACTTATTTTAACATTTACATTTTATTTAAGCTTTAATCTACACAAATATTACTTAACAGATATTTGTCATTTTATGTACATGGAGACATTTAACAACTAAAGCTAATATTTGTTTTGTCTGAAGTTACAAAGATAGGTTTGAAGGCTGCCTCAATGTGTGCTTCAGTTCACCATGGAACCGAGGAGCCCTCGAGGCCCAGCTTTCACTTTCGCTCCTCCAATCATGCTCCTTTTCTCTGAGTGGTCATACTGTGCTAACGAAGAAGTTGGTATCTGTTAATGTTGACCTACTACATCTAATAACTTCTGTAAGAAATTGTTTTAAAAAGTTTAAGAGGCTTATAATATTTGACACATGTATGTTTTTATAGTGAATAATTTATTGTTACTTAGAACTGAAGTTTAATGCTGCCTCATAAATTTTACAGCCACTTCAACTTGTCCTTTGAAAAACCTCTTTAATCTTAAAAGATTTTCCCCCTTAGTGTTTCTTTTTTGATCACTTTATAAAACCCTGCTTTACTTAGACCTTTTTGTATGTGAAGCATTTCTAATGGCATTTTAGATTATGCTGTTTGTGCCCTAGCCTTTTTATATTATTAAAGATGCAGAGTCCTTTTGAAGCCTTTTTGTTAGGATCCCTATTCAGGAGAGATGACACCTTCCTTTACCTTTATTCTTTTGTAGGCTTGTAGCAGCCTCGCTTCATACTCCCTAGAAGGATTACGAGGCCACATTCTAGCTCTTATTATCATGCTTCCTTTTTGTCCCCCCAAAATGTAGCATGCATTAGTATATTTAGCATTTTACACCAGATAGTAACGGTCACTCCTCAGGTTCTCCTTTGCTTGCTCTTTTTCCCTCCATATTTCTTGGTTTACATTCACATTATTACCCATGTTTTCTTTTAAGACCCACTGATATAAAAGGTATTATTATCGAAATTCTGCTATTACATTTTTGTGTTTAGCATCTGGTTTTTTTCTTGACAAAGAAATAGTGTAGTTATATTTGACTTTAGCTGGTTATGACTAAGATGTTTCTAAGGAGCTCATCACCTTGTTTTTGTGATGGGTTGTCTTTAAGGTAGCCCTCAAAACTTGATTCCTGATATTCTTTGTCTAAGTCCCTCCTCATGGACATGAGCAGAGCCTGTGACTTGTTTCTGACCAATAGAATGTGGCAGTGGTGATGTCATTCCTGTGATTGCTTTGTGGGTCAACATGGTCTTCCTGCCGCAGCCTTTGTTGACTTTGAAGAAGTAGCCACAGGGAACTGAATGCCGAGCATCATGGGAACTGCGGGTCTTTCTGAAGTTGAGCCTCCAAATGAAAATACAGCTCTCAGCAAATCATGATTGAAGGCTTGTGAGGTCACAGCAGAGGGCCTACCCAGCTTCCTAGGCTTCCACAGAAGTATGAGAAAATATATACATAGTACTTAAAATCTCTCAGTTATTGATAGTACTGCGTAACCATACATGACAGATGCAGATTTTATCTTAGTGTAGAAAGCTGTGAATGCTTGTGGAAGCCTCCATGTAAAGTATGAAGAATGAAAAGCCAAGGTTTTTATGTTCTTTCTTTCCCACTTTCCTCACGAGAGGTAATACAGGATAATTTGGCACATGCTATTCCCTAATGGATACCTCATGTCTGTGCTCATGGGAGTAAGAAGTTATGAAGTGTTAGGGTTGCTTTGTAATTTTCTCTTTTTTTTTCACTTAGGTCTCAAAACCACTGATGCATAGTTTTAAAAAAGTATACTGCATTTCATTCTTTATAAAGATGCTTTGGTCACACCTTAATGCCTAGCTCATTGTATATCTTGGTTACAATATACCTGGGATTTGTTTTAATCAAGTATAAGGTAATGTGGAGACAGCCACTTTTGAAGAAGAGCTTGCCATTCAGATTCTAAGAGGAAGTACCTTGTCCTTCAGGGCTGTGTGGAGAGGCCAAGGTTTTGCTCAGGAGGCAGGAGCAAAGGGGAATGAACACATAGGTATGAATTAAAGCACAGATGTTAGGGTAGTCAGAGTTTTTAATGTGATTTCCATGAGATATTATGGAGGTAAACAACTTTGGCTGTTATTTTGGCCCAGCTCTTACAGATACCAGTTCATCAGTTATAGCATCAAGAATAGATATACACACTTTCCTGTGTCTTACACTATAATGGATTCCTAGAAGACGCATTGCTCTATTGGTGGGATTATTCATTGATTTAATATCTTGTAGGATGGTATAAAATGGTGTACATGGGCTATCTTGGGAAGATATTTAAGATATATAAAGTTCTAAAAAGTGCCTAGAGGTATAAAACACTTGTGTAAGGAAGTGTTTTAAAGAAATTGTGTGTGTATATGTGTGTGTGTATAGACTTACTGGATGTCACTTTTAGTGAGTGGGACATACCTGGAGTGTAGAGATAGAAGCATTTTTGTATACATGTTACAGACGTATATATTGCATATGTATGTTACATACATACATATATACATATATACAGTCAAATTGCCTTCTACAACACTAACTTTTTAAGGTGTTTGGGCATACAGAATTTTAATATTGGTGCTGAAATTAATACATTTAAGCAGATAACAAACGTGTCTGTAGCTGTAGCAGACCTGTATGTGGATTTAAACATAGGAATAGAAATTTCCTGATGAGCAAGCATTCCACAGATTGTGAATTCCACTTGTGTTCTCATTTGTTAAAGCAGGAAAGCCGAGTGAGGCCATTTGTGCCATTTTTGGAGTGCCCAATCTATTGTAGGTACTGTTCTGGACATGTCTTTTAATTATCTGGTTTGTTCATCTCTGTAAGCATGGGAGGTTGACAGCATCGCTCCTTTGTATCTGTGGATGTAGTAGCAGCCTTGGGAGCTCTCAGGGCTTTCCCAGCAGAGTGTTGTCTAGTATTGGAATGGGTTGAGTTTCTAGGACACGCTTATCTATAAGTAGCTTAGGCAAAAACATAGAAATTGCATTTTTAAAAAAAATAGTATTCATGTAATATGTGTCTGGGTGCATGCATTATCTTATGTGCAGTGTGCATGTAATACTTGTAGAGGCCACAAGAGGTCCCCAGTTAGGTCCCTAGGGACTATAGTTATATGTGGTTAAGAGCTGCTATGTAAGTTCTGTGAATTGAACCTGTGTCCTTTGGAAGAGCAGCCTGTGCTCTTAACTACTGAGCCACATCTCCAGCCCTTTTGTCTGCATTTTACTCTCTGCCATCCCAGAAATCTAAACAAATTCCTTTGTCCTTTGTTGTTTCTAGTTTTGCCTTGACTCAAATCCTACTTCTGATAACTTGGCAGCCATCTGTCCTCAGGCGAGTTCTCTAAACCCAAGTGTCATCATGTTGTAAGATGTGGTTGTCTGGGGCTGGAGAGATGGCTCAGCGGTTAAGAGCACCCGACTACTCTTCCAGAGGTCCTGAGTTCAATTCCCAGCAACCACATGGTGGCTCACAACCATCTGTAAAGAGATCCGATGCCCCCTTCTGGTGTGTCTGAAGACAGCTACAGTGTACTTATATATATAATAAATGAATAAATCTTTTTTTGTTCTTTTTTTCGGAGCTGGGGACCAAACCCAGGGCCTTGCGCTTGCTAGGCGAGTGCTCTACCGCTGAGCTAAATCCCCAACCCCTAAATGAATAAATCTTAAAAAAAAAAAAGATGTGGTTGTCTGGAACTCAGTGTTAGGACAAAGTGAAACGATACATATGGAGCCTTCAGCACAGGACTTACTGAGTATCAGCTGGGGCTGCTACACTGGTGGCATGGTGGTTGCTGTTGTCACAGTTCATTCAAGGACTCACTTGTCATAGTTCGACTGTCCTATGTCGAGAGCATTGACTGTTTTCGGCTTTTAGAAGTCCGCTTGTATTCTTCAAAATAAGTAAGTTGGTATCCGTGTGGGAAGGTTCTAGTGCAACTGCACGCTCTACAGAGGTTGTTGTGATGGTTCTTACTGTTCGTTTCTGAGACAGGAGCTCACGTGCCAAGGACTGGCCTTGAACTTGCCAAGCTGCAAAGAATGAGCTTGAGCTTCTTTCTGATCTCGCTTCTGCCTCCTGGAGTTTCAGGTGTGTGCTTATGGACTTACGTGGTCCTGGGGACCAAACCCATGGCCTCCTGCAGCTAGACCAGCACCCCAGCCTGTTCTGTCTCCGCAGCCCCCTGACTGGGGAATTTAAGAGCTGATTTGTAGGCGTGTTTATTCAAGGGAACAGTCCCACTCTTTAGGACGCAGTGTGGTGCGCTGGGCTGTACATACATTTGGCTGCTGTGCAGGTCATGTGTAGATGCTACTCATGGCATTCCAGTACTCATGTTCTATCTCAGAGACAAAATATAAAGCTGACATGTTGCATTCTTACAATTCTATGGAGAAGATTTTGAAGCTTTAAAAAAGTATTATTATTATTATTATTATTATTATTATTATTATTATTATTGTAATTTTCCAGTGAAATATGTTATCTGATAGTTTGTCTCAAGGCCTATGGAATATGGGATAGAACAAGGTGGCAAAGAATACCTATTTAATACCACTTATTTTTTAATGAAGAGTTTAATTAAAAGTTTGGTGTTACCATTGCTGGCTTTCTGTGTTGTGTGTGTGTGTGTGTGTGTGTGTGTGTGTGTGTGTGTGTGTGTGTGTGTGTGTGTGCATGTATATGTTTGTGCATGTGGAGGTCAGAGATGGATGCTGCGTCTTTCTCAATCCTTTTCTACTTTATTTTTTTAAAACAGGGTTTCTCACTAAACTAGGGTCTCTTTGCTGAGCCTGGAGCTCACTGCTTGGCTAGGCTGACCAGCTCGTAAGATCCCAAGATCTGTCTGCTAATACTTCCAGAACACTGGGATTTCAGTGCTACCTCTTCAGTTTTTAATGTGGTGGTAGGGATACACAGTCAAACCATCATATTTGTACAGCATGAAATTTACCCACTAAACCATCCCCCAGCCTTACTCTTTCTGCTTTTTTAGAATGAAATACTTATACCTGTATGTCATTTAAAGTTTTTAAATTAAAAACTGGAACAAAGGGGTTGGGGATTTAGCTCAGTGGTAGAGCGTTTGCCTAGCAAGCTCAAGGCCCTGGGTTTGGTCCTCAGCTCCGGAAAAAACAAACAAACAAACAAACAAAAAACTGGAACAAAAAGAGTTAGAGGATGCACTGGATAGATAGTTTCATATCAACTTGACACATGCTAAAGTCATCTGAAAGGAGAGCATCTCAATTGAGAAAATGCCTTTATAGTAGGACATTTTCTTAATTAATGATTGATGGGGGAGGGCCCAGCCCATGTGGGTGGTACCTTTCTGGGCTGGTGCTCTTGGGTCCTGTAAGAAAGCAGTCCAAGCAAGCTTGAGGAGCAAGCCAGTAAGCAGCACCCTCCATGGCTTCTGCATTGGCTCCTGCCTCCAGGTTCCTGCCCTGCTTGAGTTCCTGTCCTGACTTCCTTAATGATGAACAGTGATGTGGAGTGTGAGCTGAATAGAATACCCCTTTCCTCTGCACGCTGCTTTGGTTATGGTGCTGTGTTTCATCACAGCCGTCGTAACCCTAAAACAGAGACGGAAGGGGATTAAAGTTAGATAATCTCTGGCCTCTGATCACTGCTTCACAATGGAGGAAGCACACCACTTCTGCTTATTGTAGATGAGTTCAATTAATTGGTGGGAAATGTATTTTTTATCAGTTTATATCTCATTTTTATCATTTTTATTTTAAGTCTAGATTATTTAAAAATTCTAGGTTTGTTGAAACATGATATGCATACATTTCAACATATCAAATTTAGGCTAATTTTATATCAATTGGAACTTATCTTTTAACTTTTATTGGGTTAGCTAAATTACACACACACACACACACACACACACACACGCACACACACACACTTATAAGAAAGGACTTGGAGAGTAATTACCCTGCTTTAAGTGATTACAAGGGACTATAGTTTTTGCGTGTTTGCTTTCATGAGGGTTTTCCATGGCCTATTTGATGGTAGCTTTTAGTTTGGAATGAGGAATATAGTCATAGTCTGTCTTTATGGAAAATGTGCTTTGCTTTACAATGATCCTCTTCACATGTGGTTTTCAGGAATGTATTGTGGTGGAAAGCTGATATTCTCTGTGCCCTTTAAAAAGGTCTCCCAGTGTAGCTAGAATTTCCTTCACACATGCAGCTTACGAGCACAGCCAGCAGAGGGTGGTGGAGTACAACGAAAACCTGTTCTGTTGCCTGATCTATTTGAACATTTTTGTTTGGTTTTGTTTTGTTTATTTGAAGATTACTAATTTGACTTTTTTAGACTGTGTTACCACAAAATGGCAGTGGAATGTTTTACTTTATCAAACTCCATTCTATGTGTAGACGACACACTATAAATACCTTGTTGCCTGATTTGGGAGTAGGGACTTGTCAGGGAACTAGTCAGTACCTTTTTCCTTAGAGAATCTGACTGTTGGCAGAAGTGTGACTAGGATTCACATAGTGGAGGCTCTTAAGTATTAATAAAGAAATACTCACTTAAGAGTCTCTTCAGTGTTTGGACAAAGATACACTTGATTGTAGTTGTGGCCAATAGATGTTTTGTTTTGGTAACAGTGGTAACTTTCTGTAGCTGTGTTTCCAATGCAGTGTGTGTTTCTCACTATGGCTGTTACGTGCTTGAAGTGAGGTTGAGGAACTGAACTTTGCATTCTGTGCATGATTTTGGCCAAAAGGCTGCAAACTATTAAATTATACATTCTAGTAGATTTCAGTGGCTGTTTGCGACTAGTGATCACTGTGATGGACACTGTAGTTTTAGACCTGGGTCTTTTGCTGAGCCATTGCAGAACTTGACCTGTATGGAGAACCGCTGCTGTGTCCTTTGTGCAGGTGGAAAGTGGGTGGTGGCCTAGAAACAGTTCTAGGATTGGGTTCTGTGATAAGAGCTGGCCAGGTGAGGGGAGATCTTTGTCTGCTTCTGTGCTGTTTCTGGACATCCCCTTGGTTGATGATCACCCAAGAGCAGTACCGAGTTGCTCTTCCTTGGTCAGTCTCTGCCTTCCAAGAACCTGTCCCTAACAAAAAAGCCCAGCCTTTCATTAATTTATTTGGGCAAAACAACTAGTATTGAATAAATTTGAATACTTTGATATCTGACTATACCTTTGATAGAATCTTGTTTAGCTCTTGCTATAAGTGTGCTATGATAACAAGTAGTGAAATCTGTCCCTTAATCATAAAATTACATACTTCTCATTATTTCTCACTATGAATGAGTTAAATGTCATTCTTAGGATATACCAGCACAGGCCAAGTGGCGACACTTGGTCCCCGAGATGATGGGACAACTGTGAAGTGGTACTCATGCACTAGTTTCCCCAACTAAGTCAGTTTTTGTCATATTTTTCTTTTATTTCTTTTATAATGAGCAAAGCTTTATAACACCGTTTTTTTCTTATAAACAAGCTTCTTTTATTAAGATATTGGTTATTTTGATTTTTTTCTATAATAACAGAAAAACCAACTGTACTTACACATGTATTATAAACTTTAATTTTAAGGCAACTAGAATTGTAAGCCAGAGATATAATAAAACATGCTAATTTAAAGGTGTGTCAAATATACTTTGTATTTTAAGCTGTTTTAACATAGGGAACAGGAAATATATTTATGGAGTCATGTTCTGACTGTGCTGAGCACTTTTTTGAACAGTTTTATTTTTGTAAATACTGAGTTTTAGTTTATTTTAACCTTTATTTCCTTCCTTCATTTCCTACCCCTTTTGATGAAATATATTTTGCCAACAGGATCTTCCTACCTTCGATGTTTTTTCCTTTTTGCCACTGTGATAGTTTGTATATGTTTGACCCAGGGAGTGGCACTATTAGGAGGTAGCCTTGTTGGAGTAAGTGTGTCACTGTGGGCCTGGGCTTTAAGAGTCTCATCCTAACTTCTTGGGAGCCAGTACTCTCCTAGCAGCTTTCAGATGAATATGTAGAACTCTCAGTTCCTCCTGTACCATGTCTGCCTGGATGCTGCCATGCCCCTGCCTTGATGATAATGGACAGAACCTCTGAACGTGTAAAATAGCCCCAATTAAATATCCTTATAAGAGTTGCATTGGTCATGGTGTCTATTCACAGTAGTAAAACCCCAACTAAGAGAAATTAGTACCAGGAGTGGGATATTGCTGTGATAGGCTTAACCATGCTTCTGTTTGGAAGAATGTGGATTTGGGGACTTTGGCTTTGGGAAGCAGTGGAATCCTTTAAGTGGGGCTTAATGGTCTACCCTAGAAAGAATATGGGAGGCTTTGTTGCTGAGAGTGATTTGAACTCTGCAGATCTGGCCCAAGAGATTTCAATGGAGAATTTCAGTCTGGCATAAAGACTGTTTTTGCGATATTTTGGTGAAGAATGTGGCTAATTTTTGCCCTTGTATGCTTGAGGTTAACTATGTTGAAGAGATTTAGATTAATTCCTTTGAAGAAGAAAGTCTCAAGATAGCCTGGTATAAATTTTGTTATGTGGTTATCATAGTTCACTTTTATGAAGAGTGTTTTAATGAAAAGGAGCAATCTGAGAAAGGAAAAATACAAAATATGTGGTTCAAGAATTAAAGGGGCACCAGGAAGTAAAATGGAGCTGCATTCTGTGTTCTATGAAATAACAGATTAAGGGAGTTATAATGGTGGTATATACCATTGATACCAGGAGACAAAGCCAAGAAGATCTCTGAGTTCAAGGCCAGTTCTGGGTGAAAAAAAGCTTAAGTCTAGGTATGGTGGTACACACCTTTAATCCTCAGAAACAGGCATGTAGATCTCTGAGTTCAAGGTCAATCTACAGAGCAAGTTCCGGGACAGCCAATCTTAGGCAGTGAGGGAGTTGGAAAACAGAAAGCTGGTAAAAGGATAAGGGGGGCCATGTTCAGCCCCAGCAAGCAGCAGAACTCAGCAGCTTTGGCCACATTGCTCTGGCTTTGGAGTCCAGAATAGAAGGGACTACTTGGACAGTTGATACTGGTTAGCTAGAGCTAAGAAATTAGTGGTGATTAAGAAGAGACCAGAATCACTGAGGTGAATTCTGGGAAGTGTTTTCTGAGAGCACAAAGAGGTCATATTCCAGAGATAGCCAAGGTTGTACCTCGTGGTACAGCTGGACTTGGTAATATGTAAGGCTCACCCAGGTAGAACGGACTTTGAAGGTATGAAGGGATCATGGAGAACAGCTGAAACATGGCACTGTGAAAGGTCAGGGGAGGTCATTGGTGAAGGTGCAGCCTCAGTTGCAGTTGATGGCCCAGGACTGAAGCCGTCATGCAAAGGAGTTGAGGTTTGGTGCTGTGAAGGGAGCCTGTGAGAGACTATTAGTAAAGCCTAGTTGCAGTGGAAGACACCTGAGTATTAGAGATGCCAGTACCATGGAATGAAGACCAAGAACAGCGCAGCAGTAGAGTGGATCAACCTGAGCTTAGAGTGCTACAGAGAACAGAGCTGGAGAAATGACGTAAGCCCTTTGGCAGATCCCAGAAGATCATGTGTGGATCTCAGACATTGGAACAAGAAGCTGTGAAGCTAAAGTTGACTTGAAGACCCAAAGATGTCAAAGATGGGATACCCGCAGAGGAAAGCTGCTCTCAGGGAGTGCAGTCCAGGAGAAAGAAGTTTGTTGCAGTCAACAAAGATGAAAAGGGAGTTGGGAGATCTGAAGATGCTTTAATACCAGACATGGAGATGCAGAGTTTGGAGTTTGCCCAGTTGGTTTCTTGTCTTGCTTTGGGAATTACAGTTAAGTGATTGGATGAGTCTAAGAGACTTTGAATTTTGAACTTTTAGCATTTTTAAGACTGCTGTAGAATTTGGGGACTTTGGAAGTTGGACTAAATATACTTCTTCATTAAGCTATGGCTAGATATGGCCCTCATAGACTCATGTGTTTGAACAAGTCCATGGGGGCCAGGGAGTGGATGTGATGGTTTGCATATGCTTGACCCAGGGAATAGCACTATTGGGAGGTGTGGCCTTGTTGGAGTAGGCGTGTCACTGTGGGCGTGGGCTTTAAGACCCTCACCCTAGCTGCTTGGAAGCCAGTATTCTCTTCAGGTGAAGACGCAGAACTCTCATCCTGCCTGGATAGCCACTGCCATGCTCCTACTTTGGTGGTAATGGACTGAACCTTTGAACCTGTAAGCCAGCCCCAATTAAATATCCTTATAAGAGTTGCCTTGATCATGGTGTTTACTGTCTGCTGTTTACAGCAGTCCAACCCTTACTAAGACAGCCACCGAGTTTAGTCCTGGCTGCTTACTGCTGTGAGTTGGCTGTCACCCACTGGAACACTAGTAAGCTTTCTGACTACTATGAGGATAGTGACATCCCTCTCCTAGGATCTGTCACAGGTCATAGTCCTTCAGTGAGGAGTGAAGCATCTAACTTTTTAACTAGCTTTTCCTTTTTATTTCTAGTAACATTTTCTTGGAAAGTTAAAAATAAGCATGTTGTGGCCATTGGTTACTTTTTGTAAAAATGTTATTTGATGCTTTACTGGTATGAAAGATTGTTGCTGTTTATTTTGTAGTATTTTGTTATTTTGCAGTATATTCAAGACTATTCTGCAGGTCGTGTATGATATTAAACTGCTGCTCAGATGAGTGAAATGACATGCATCTAAAGTCAGGACTCATTATAGCCGTGTGATCACTTGTAATTCAGGTTATTCTATGGCTTACAGCTGTGCCACATACGCAAGTCACAGTGTGTGCAAACCATATGCCCTGGAAGTTTGGAGAAGGATGACAGAGCTAACACTGCTCTGCTCTAAGCCCAGTGACAGCATGTTCTGACTCTCTAACCTGGTGCCCTTCCCAGCTGCTGCTGCTTCTCTCTCTTCCTGAGAGGGAGTAAAGCACCGGTCTGTGTTCATGCCAGTCCTGCCTTTGCCTCTTTTTAACCCTGATTCCGTCTCCTCCAACCTCCTCCTCCTCTTCAGTTCTTCTTTTCATACACTGTATATTGAGATTTGCTTCTTCTTGTTTTCAGATTAATCATTTAAAAGTTTAGCTATAGTTAATTCTTTGTCTTGTGGTAAACCTTTAAGACCAAAGTGTACATACACAGCAGGGCACACAGAATATAATGCACATCACATTATAAAGCCTGATGGAGTTCTACACAATGAAAACCTTGATAGAATGACATCACAGACCAAGACAGAGAACACAGCCAGCTCTCCTGACCAGCCCCTCTACTGCTTGTTCCCCCTAAGGTGGGCACTACTATCATTATCTCACCAGAGTTTAGTCTGAAGTTTTTTTATTTTCTTGTTTGTTTGTTTTGTTTTTTGAAACAGGGTTTCTCTGTGTAGTTTTGGCTCTCCTGGAACTCTCTGTAGACTAGACTGGCCTCGAACTCACAGAGATCTGACTGGTTCTGCCTCCTAAGTGCTGGGATCAAAGGTGTGTGCCACCACTGCCCAGCGTCTAAACTTAAAAATCAAAACAAAACAAAACAAACAAACAAACAAAAACCAAAGAAACAAAAAAATCAAAAAACAATGCATATAGTATGTTTGTTTCATATTCAAGCTCCCTTTGCTCTGTGTTGTTATACTTAGAATAGATTTATTAATTACTATGTGAACACATCACTATTTATATTTATTCTTCATTGTTAAGCTTTTGGAGTATTGCTAGTTTTTATTTACTACAGATAATTCTCTTGTGACCATTCCTTTACAGCCTTTGCAGTATCTGTGTGTCCATATGCTTTGTGTTGTGTGTTGACTTAGAAGGGTAATTACAGCAAATATTGCCAAAGAGCTTTCTAAGGTGTCATGATAATGGATAGATCCACTAGGCAGATTGGAAGCATTCTGTGGTCTCCATCCTTGATCATACTTAGATTGTTAGTTTGTATTTTAATTTTAGTTTGGGGTTGTTGTGGATGTGTACTTTTAGTTAACATTGACCTTCATCCCTAAAGATTTTGAACATCTTTTATTCATGTTTACCGTTTGAATTTCCTCTTTGTGAAATTCTTGCTCCAGGCTTTACTGTTTTCTATACATAAAAATTGTCTTTTCCTACTCTTTATTTGTCCTTATAAATTCAGAATATGAAGTTTTTGTTGGATAGGATAGTTAGAAACATCAGGGGCTGGGAGACGGCTCCGTGGTAAAGCACTTGCTGCAGGAGCACAGAGAATGGAGTTCTGATTCCCAGCACCTGTTCCGAGAAACAGTGGAGAGTGTTGGAAAGCACACACCGTGGGGTACTGTGGCAGGGGGAGAAGACGGTGGACCTAAATGGATCCCTGGGGGTTTCCTGCAGCCAGTCTAGTCAATGGTAAGCCCAAGGTCACTGAGAGAAAATGGAGTGGAGAGCAGCAGAGGAAGGCACTGATGCCAGTTCTCCACTGGCTCACGTGTGCACCTGCAGACACACACACCACACACCACACCTCCCACAAACACCTTTTCTCATCTTGACAGCTGCACTTCCATCTACAGAGGGGAGGGTCTTACTGCATTTGATGTTGCCTTAACACTGTGTTTGCTTAGATAGTGTAAGGAACAGAACTTATTGGCTTACAATTCTAGGAGGCTGATAGGTGTCATGTCAAGATGCTGGCACCCTGAAAGAGCTACTTTGCTGTAAATCCATGGTAGAATTAAGAAGGGGAAAGGAGAGAAATAGAGGGGGGGAGAGGAGGAGAGATGGAGGACCTAAGCTTGCTGTTTTATAGCAAATCTATTCTTATTATAAGGACAAACCAACTCATGGCATAGATCCCCATAGCCTAATTACTCAGCTACATTAACTGTTAACATTATTCTAGAGACAAAAATTTAGCATGCAATTAGGAGAGGGAAAGCATTAAACTATTCGTTGAACAATAATTGTGGAATGTAGTTTTGTTAGAAGTGTCTGTTGTGTCTGTTTTTGTTTTGTATTAGAGATTTTCCCCCAAGATCATCGGAATGGTTATCTATGATATTTTCTAGAAGCTTTCTTGGTTTTGCTTTTTTTTTTAGATATGTGATCTGTTTGGACTTGATCTATATGTATGAGGTAGGGGTCATAGCTAATTCCCCGAATTATCACCAGGATTTCCATTGATCTAGCATTGTTTTTTGCTTTTGTTTTTATTTGTTTGTTTGTTTTTTAAAAGCCAATCTTTCCTCATTGCTATGTTTAATGCTGTTTTTTGGAAGTCAAGGAATTTTACTTGTGTGGGCTGTTTCTCACCTGTAGATTTTTCTGTTTGTCTTTGTGTTAATGCTGTAGTGCTTCAAGTGCCTGGAATTGAACCCAGGTCCTACTGCATGCTGGAAATGTGCTCCACTGTTGGTGAGCTATAGCTCTACCTGCTGCTATGGACAAGACTTGTGTGTGTGCATGTGCGTGTGCGTGGCGTGTGCATGTGCGTGTGTGTGGGTATGTGGAGGCCACAGGTCCATGTTGATTTTCTCCCTCAATTTTATAGGATCTAGAATCACCTTGGAGACACAGTAAAATTGCCATAGTGCTTCAAGTAGTTTAGCTTTAGAACAATTCCAGAGATTTTGTTACTGCCACTGTAGCTTTTCTTTTTCTTCAAGATTACCTGTATTCTTAGTCACTATTCTTTTGTTGTGAAAAGACACTATGTCCAAGGCAGCTCTTATAAAAGAGAACAATTAACTGGAAACTTAGTCCATGATCATCATGGTTGGGAACATGGCGCACATAGTGCTAGAGCAGTAGCTGAGAGCTATGTCCTCTCTACAGATAGAGGAAGAGACAGAGGGAGAGGGGGAGGGGAAGGGGAAGGAGGAGGGTGGGGGGGAGAGGCTAGGCTTGGGTATGGCCTGGGCTTTTGAAACCTCAAAGCTCACCCCCCAGTGACATATTTCCTCCAACAAGTCCCCACCCCTAATCCTTCTAATCCTTTCAAATAGTGCCATCCCCTGGTGACTAAGCATTCAGATACATGGTTTATGGGGGCCATTCTCATTCAAAGTATCACACTCTGGCAATTCTTGTTTGCATTTCTATATAAACTTTATAATTAGTTTACATTCTATTTTCTATACATACCTCTGATGAGAATTTTAATTAGAAATGCTTTAAGTATACATAGCAGTTTGGAAAAGATTTGCTGTTTTTTTATAATACAGAATTTTGCCAGGAGTACTAGGTAAGTGTTGGTATTCATTTTTATGGGTGTGTAGTAGTCTGTGTATGGTTTATATCTTGTGATTGTAATTTATATTCACTAATAGGGAATCGGTAGCATCTTTTTTGTGTATGTATTGAACATTGTGTCTTCCTGGAGACACCCAGGATATGATGATGAGGGACATGAAGAAAAACCTCAGCAGACATTTCCTACAAGCAACCTGTGGGAGCCACATAGGATTCGCTGGAGTCTAACAGCTCCGGAATCTAGATGGGCAAATGCTAGATGTTCTCTCGTCACATTTCAAGGTCGTCTCACTGGGCTCTGTGTTATCCTTCAGCTCCCCAAGTTATCCTTTCCTAGTTGAAAAATTTTCCTAGTCTGTCTTTCAAAAGCCTTTTTTTCCCTTCTGGAGCCCAGTGTCCATAGATATCTGCGCATTCCTTTTGGGTTCACACTATCGAAGCCACATCTAATCTCTCTTAGAGATATGTCATTTTCACCTTTTGAGTCTTGGCTGAGAACACTTGAGAGAAAACCTCAGTGAGCTTTAGAGAACTCGTGTGCCTGTGGAGCCGTATGTGAAGCACACACTTATCTTAAAGGACTCTGCGTGTGAGGGCTTGCATCGCCTGACAGCCGCTCCCCACCTCCTCAGTCTCACCAAGGGTTTACCTTGACAAGTCTGCCTTTTCTATCTGGGTAGTGCTCCGACCTTGCTTGAATGTCAGGTCTTAATTTGAGCTCTTTTGTTGGTGTGAGAAACTGAGAATGAAAAATTGTTTGTTTTAAAAGCTATAAGCCCCATGTTGGGAATGTCTTTAACATGTGCTTGCTGGAAATTGAAACCTTTATTTTTCTTTCCACATTTTATGATTCAGCTAAAATAAGTTAGTTGCATTTTAGTTTTTACCTAGAATTATCTTTAGTCTCCTGTCATAAAACTCATTAAAGATACCTTTTATTTTCCACATTAAGGTTATATTTGTCTTTCTGTCTCCAAACTGTGGATTGACCTTTTATTCTACACTAAATACAATTTTCTTCCATGTCCTTCCAGCCTTCTTCATGGTAGTACATAGACTCCTCCCACCTCTGCAAGGTGCCTGTCCTACTACTGGACTGGTTGCGTTAGGTCCAGTTGTTTAACTGCTACTAGGAACTAGTTTCTGTCTTGTTGGTATATAATTCTGTGATGACCCATCTTAAGGACTTAAAGGGCAATGACTTTATTGCTTTGTCTATGTGTTAACTGACTGGACTGAGTGGGACCACTCTCTCTTTTTGATTTGGCCTGCTCTGATCTAGGGACTGGACAGAGCTGTAATGTTGAAAATAGCTCACTCCTTCACTTGGCACGTTGGAGGTGGGACGGTTGGTGGTTGGCAAACTGTCTTGGCTCTGAAGGCTGGGGTCATTTTGTCATGCAGCATCAGTGTTTTCTCTTTTCATGTCACTTTTCCACATGGACTTTCCATGTGGTAGTCTCTTCTCTCTGCTAGGGCATTCGGACTTCTGACATGGATACGCAGCATTTCATTGGGTAAAAGTGAATGTTCCAGGGCCACCTTAAGGCTTTGACCCAGCACTACTGGAGTTTCAGTTTGGTGTGTTTTATTAAAGAAAATGAATCACAACCCAACCCCGATACAGCGTGGAGAGGCATACGAGGACACAGAATTCAGCAAGTGTGAAGCACTCCATTTGGGAGATTACTCATTACAGGGCCATCACAGATAAGACGATGTAACAATGTAGTTACTAAAGCCAGCATAAACCTGGCTTAAAGTTATGGTGTTGAGGCTGTGATACGTTTATGTGTGTACTGGTGTGTGCACAGTGTACCTGTGAATGGAGTAGATTGATTGATTGATAATAATTGCATGTGTGTGTGTCTGTCTGTCTGTCTGTCTGTCTGTCTGGAGCTCACCAGTTCAGCGAGACTGGCTGGCTGGTCAGAGAGCTAAGGGTAGCTGCTCATCTTCATCTCTTCCTCTCTAGCTCTGGAGTTACAAGTGGGCCCTGTGCTGGGGATCTGAATTCAGATCCACAGTCTGTACATTGGCTGGCCTCCAGCTGCCTTTGCTGCAATCTTTTTTGCAAATTGTTTCACATGTGTTTATAACTTTCTTTTTAGAATGTCAGGTATGAGTCCTGAAAGTAAATCATTTCTGCCTCCCTCCTCCACATGTCGTCCTTCAATTCATGACCTTTAATTATTGTGTTATGCATATGCACACTTATGCACATGTGCACACATATGTGTACACTGCTGAGTCATATATGTATATGTATACATATGTTTGTTTGTTTGTTTAGGACTGATCACTTGGGATTGGATAACCTGGGAAAGGCTCTTCCCTGGAGAAGACTGATTCCCTTCTCCCAGAAGCCACTAATTGTTTGTAGCTCTTCATGTAGGGTTGGGGGCTGTGAGATTCCTCCTGTGGCTGGTAAGGTAACGGGGTCCAGAGGACACAGCTTCTGAGGATGCTGGGAGCATCGTGGAAGAGGGTGGGAAGACTGTAAGAGCTGGAGGCCCTGATGTCTGCTCTGAGCTTGTTTCTTCTGTAGATTGCAGAGAAGCTGCACGGCACCATGGCCGTGCCCACTGCAATCTTTTCTCAAGAGCAGGATCTCCAGCTGAGTTTTTGGTTTCTTGGTGAGATTGACTGTGATTTCCTCTTCTCAGCAGTCAGATTTTACTATTTTTGGTTATCTCTGGAATCAAAACCAGACAGGCATTCAGTTTCCATCCTGTTCATCCCAGGCGAAAGTGGTGTCCAAAGGTCAAGGCTTCGGGCTTCCCTTCCCTACGCAGTCATTCTTCTTTTCTTTTCTCTCTCTCTGCCTCTGTCTGTCTGTCTGCTTCTCTGTCTGTGTCTCTCTTTGTCTGTCTCTCTGTGTCTCTCTGTGTCTCTCCTTCCCTCCCCTCCCTCCCCTCCATCTCCTCCCTCCCTCCCCTCCCTCCCTCAGCAATGTTTCTCTCCTAGCTAACTTCAGCTGTCAACTTGTTACAGTGACACAGCCTGGGAATCATTGGAGGGAGCTTCAGTGGGGTTAGCAGCTTGATCAGATTGGCCTGTAGGCACATCTTTGACACATTTCTTGATTGTAAATGGAGCGCCCAGCTTCTTGGTTGGTAACATCAGCAGGCAGGATGTTTCAGACTGTCTAAGAAAGCAAGGGTCAGAAGTAGGGAGCAAACCAGTAACTGTGGTGATTTCCATAGTTGATGCTTTAGTCCTTGTCTTCAAGTTTCTGCCTTGAGTTTTCCCCTTGATTCCCTCAAAGCTGGACTGTGACCTGAAAGTGTGAGATAAAATAAAAATAAAGATACTTTTGGTTAAGGTGTTCATCACAGCAACAGAAAACAAACTAGAATGACTTCACTCTAAGCTAAGCCTGTAGCCTGTAGCCCAGGCTGGCCTTGAATTCCAGGTGGTTTTCCTGCCCTGGCCTTTGGAGCTCTGGAGTTACAGGCGTGTCCCCACGCCCAGGTCTCTGTGTCATCTAGAATGCCGTCTCATTGCTATGTTTTAAAAATTGTATCAGCTTCTATTTTGCTTTCTCCTTTCGGAATTCATATCATTCCAGTATTAGAACTGCACTATTTTGATCACTGTAGCTTTGTCCTATATTTTGAAACCAAAAGTTTTATGTCTTGAGCTTTGCTAGCTTTTCTCCAGATTGCTTTAATTATATATGATCCTTTTGGTTCTATGTAGATTTTAGTATTATTTTTTATTTTTCTGTGAAAAAAGCCATCAAAATTTTGATGTGTATTGCTTTGAGTATTATAAATCTTTTAATGACATCAATTTTTCAAACCCACGAACATGGAATGCCTTTTTATTTATTTGTGTTTATAGTTCTTTCATTAGTGTTACATAGTTCCGGCATATATCTATTTGGTCACATTAATTTCTAGATATTCTATTCTATTTTGAGACCGTTATAAACAAGTTCCTCTCTTCCTTCTCTCTGAGTTCTCTTTCTCAGACAGGGTCTGGCTGCTGTGCGCACAGTTTGCATTATTCTTTTGCTTGTTGCCTGGCCCAGGCTGGCCTTGAACTTGTATTGCTCCTGCCCTTCCTGCCTCATCATGATACAGATTTTGCAAGCTATGTATCTTCAGGAGGTTTCATTTTACCTGTGTTGTCCAGTATGCCACATGACTGACAGCTGCACTCTCTGGAAACTTCCTCATTCCTGATAAACTGGTCGTGGCAGCTCTTCCTTGGCTCCTGGTTTAGTTGAGCCTCCCTTTGCCTCAGTGTCACTTTTTTGATCTTCTCAGAAGATTAACTCTTGTTGGTTTTTCTATAATCCTTATTTTTTTAATCTCTGCTCTAATCTTAATATTTTCTCCTATTTGTAGGATTTGGGTTTTTTGTTTTTTTAATATTTGAAGGTTTAAATTTAGGTTGTTGACTTGATTTTTCCTCATTTTTTAGATGTGTATAACTCTAAATTTTCTTTGTAGCATTGCTCTCACTTCATCGTGTACATTTTATTATATTGTAATTTTCAATTGTTTTAGTGTTTTCTAAATTTGTTTATTTTTTCTTTGATCCATTGGTTAAAGTGTGCATTGTTTTGTTACCCATTTTTGCACTTAGCATGACCATTCAATGAAGTGCTTTCTATGGTTTATAGTTCCTTTCTTAATTTCTTCTTTCTTTGCCTTTCTTTGTGATTCAATTGTTTTTGGTTGTGCAGTATGCTTGGATTGTTTTTATTTATATTTGATATATTTACTACATTAAAAATTATATTACTATGCAACTTGCATAAATCATGTTTTAGTTATGATGGGCTACAGCAGTCCATTTAACCACAGTTTTACTTTCTGCAGATTCAGTCACAGTGGACTGTAGTATGAGAGTTTTAGGTAGAGAATTCCAGAAATAAATCATCCAGATTTTTACATTGTAGGCAGAACGAAGAAGTCTTGTGCATTTGTCCCATCTCTACATGGATGCTCCTTGTTGAGAATATGGTGTGTTTGGTATGCCCAGTACTTTAGTACTGTGTGTCATGGTAGGATAGTACATACTGTCCACTGTTGAAGCGTCCACTGGGAAGGTGTTGGAAGGAAGGTGTTTATTTTAAGCCTGTGATAACAACTTTGATTAATACAAGAACTCTTTATTCCTATTCCCTCCACATATCTTATTAATGTTCCCATTTTTATATTAGATATTGTTAACAAATAATTGTAGCTTGTAGTTATTTTTAAAATTTATGTGTTTATACTGGGTTTGAAAATTACTTCTATATGAAAATTACATTAACGGACTAATCTTTATTTGCCTGTATGATTGTCTTTACTAATGGGCTTTACACTTACATGCTTATTCATGTTGCTAATTAGTGTCCTCTCCTTTGACTTGGGGAGATCCCTGCAGCCTTTCTTTTGGATCAGGTCTAGTGACAGTGCACTCCTTCAGCTGTGACTGTGGCTGCGAAATGCTTTCATTCTTTAGAGCAAAGTGTTGCAGGGCATAAAATCATGGTAGTCCATTCTTTCTCTTTCAGTCCTTTGAATATATCATGCAGTCTCTCCTGGTCTGTCAGGAGTGTGGTGAAGTCTCCTGGAAGCCTTGTGGAGGCTCCACTGTATATTAGTTAGTTTACTCTTTTTATCTCAGATCCCCGCTTTGTCTTCTGACAGGATGATTCATGATGTGCTGCAGCGCGACTCTCTTTCATTTGGCTTGTTTGCAATTCTTCAAGCTACATAAATCTGGATGTCCTTTTGTTAGCAGACTCTTGCACATAGTCCTGCTGCCCGTTTCTGTCTTTTTTCTATGTGTTTTTATTGGATTTTTTTATTTACATTTCAAATGTTATCCCCTTTTCTGGTTTCCCATCCATAAATCCCCTATCCCATCCCCTTCTATGAGGGTGTTCCCTCAGCCATCCACCAACCCCTTCTAGCCTCCCCACCCTGACATTCCCCTACACTGAGGGTCCAGCCTTGGCAGGACCAAGGGTTTTTGCTCCCATGGGTGCCCAACAAAGCCATCCTCTGTTACATATGCAGCTGGAGCCATGGGGTCTGTCCATGTGTGCTGTTTCGATGGTGGGTGGTTTAGTCCCTGGGAGCTCTGGTTGGTTGGTTGATAGTGTTGTTCTTATGGGGTTGCAAACCCATTCAGTTCCTTCAATCCTTTCTCTAACTCCTCCAATAGGGACTCCATTCTCAATTCAATGGTTTGCTGCTAGTATTCACCTCTGTATTGGTCAGGCTCTGGCAGAGCTTCTCAGGAGACAGCTATATCAGGCTCCTGTCAGCATGCACTTCTTGGCATCAGCAATATTGTCTGGGTTTGGTGGCTCTATGTGTATAGGCTGGATCTCCAGGTGGGGTAGGCTCTGAATGGCCATTCTTTCAGTCTTTGCTCTAAGCTTTGTCTCCATATCTCCTCCTATGAATATTTTTATTCCCTTTTTAAGAAGGATCGAAGCCATCTGCACTTTGGTCATCCTTCTTGAGCTTCATGTGATCTGTGGATTGTATCTTGGGTAATACAAGCTTTTGGTCTAATATCCACTTATCAATGAGTGCATACCATGTGTGTTTCTTTGTGATTGGGTTACCTTACTTAGGATGATATTTTCCAGTTCCATCCATTTGCCTATGAGTTTCAGGTAGTTGTTGTTTTTAATAGCTGAGAGCTGCCTTTCCTTTTTCAATAGAGCACTGCATGGTGGTCAGATGGGCAATCCTTTCATTCCTTATGCTTCCTTTATTTTCCCTCCTCTCTGTTTGTTTTGCTTCTCAAACTGGATAATTTTAAATGTGCTGATTTGAGGTACTAATTTTTTGTGCTCTTTATAATAAATGCTCTTGAACCCCCCTAGTTAATTAAAATTACTTATTTATTTGTGTGTGTATGT
This sequence comes from Rattus rattus, assembly GCF_011064425.1. Classification (NCBI taxonomy): domain Eukaryota; kingdom Metazoa; phylum Chordata; class Mammalia; order Rodentia; family Muridae; genus Rattus; species Rattus rattus. The sequence continues at coordinate 70,667,340 of NC_046162.1, read as the reverse complement.
GTTTGGCTGTTATATGTGTTTGTAGGCCATGTTTGTATGTGTGTGTTGATGTGTGTGTGTGAGTGTAGGTGCATATGTGTATGGATGGTAGTATATGTATATATGAAGTCCAGAAGAGGATGCTGGATCTCTTGGAACTGGAATTCAGTGTTGTATGTGGGACCTTTTGTGAGGATAATCTCTTCTGCATTGTGTGGAAGTTGTCAATAAAAAGCTGATGGCCAATGAGCTAAGGCAAGATAAGAAGGTGGGACATCTGGGGGAGAAAGGACCTCTTGGATATAGTCAGGAATGAAAGTTTTACCCCAGACTCTGAGGAAGTCAGATGTATGAAACCAGGAGAGATATCTAACCAGCCATGGTAGCAGGCATAGAATAGAATAAACAGGTTGTAGAAGTTATAAGCTAATGGGGAACAAGCCCAAGCTTATGGCCTAGGCATTTATTCATACATAAATAAGCCTACAAGTGCTATTTGGGAACTGGGGTGCAGGTGGATAAGCCTGCAGTTGTAACCTTTGGCTCCTTAGATGTGTGATGGGATCAAACGCCAGTCCGAATGATAGACAGCAAGTACTCCTCACGCTGACCCCTCTCTCTAGACCTCCCTCTAGTTAATTTCTTAGTTCAGTTAGTCCCCATTTTTGTTTTTCTTTAAAAAAATTTTACATTCAATTATTTAAATTCTTAATGTTCAATGTTTTCAAGCCTATTGAGCATTTTGGTAATACTTATATATTTTTGACAGACTTATTTTCTTTGTATCATTTCCTTGGCTCAGGCTAAGCAGGCTAGCCTCAAACTCATGACAGTCCTCTTGTTAGTAGGCTGGATTTATAGGCATGAGCCAGAACACTGGGTGCAGGTTACTCTTAGACTCTTGTTTCTTAAGTATTAACTTCAGGAGATTCATTTCTTCCATTATTTGGACCATCGTACACAATCTTTAACACTTTGTGTTTGTTTCTGTATATGTGGAAAACAATCCTCTCTCCAGTTCCTTGGACTGTTTCTTTGATCAATGAAAGACCTTTAAGAATTAGCTGGAGACTCCGGTCTCCATCTCTGGTCTCCCAGAGCTAAGGCTATCACACAGCCCTACAGACCCAAAGCCCAGAGAGAGCTGGTCTCCCAGGAGTGCTTTCACTCCTAAGTTTACAGGTGAGACTCCACTTTCACTCTACTAACTGTCCAAAGAGGGACCTGCCAGGAGTGCACAGGGCACAGGAACCACGGATCAGCCTGGGACAGGGTCCTTCTGGTCTCTATCTGTGCTCAGAGCTAAGGCTGTCCCACAGCCCTCTGGACTCAAAGCCTGCCCAGAGAGAGCTGGTTTCCCAGGAGTACTCTCACTCCTACGATCACAGGCACACAGGCCCACAGGAGGAACACGTTCCAGTTAGAGACATCAAGACCAACTAACATCAGAGATAACCAGATGGCAGGAAGAAAGTGCAAGAACCACTTTGCATCATCAGAACCTGGTTCTCCCACTATAGTAAGTACTGAATACCCTAACACACTGGAAAGGCAAGATTTGGATTTAAAATGTCGTCTCATGATGAGGACTTTAAGAAGGACATAAATAACTCTTAAAGAAATACAGAAGAACACAAGTAAAGAAGTAGAAGCCCTTAAAGAGGAAAAACAAAAAACCCCTTAAAGAATTATAGGAAAATACAACCAAACAGGTGAAGAAATTGAACAAAACCATCCAGGATCTAAAAATGTGAATAGAAACAATAAAGAAATAAAAAAGGTAGACAACCCTGGTGATAGAAAACCTAGAAAAAAGATCAGGAATCATAGATGCAAGCATCACTAACAGAATACAAGAGATAGAAGAGAGAACCTCAGGGGCAGAAGATACCATAGAAAACATTGACACAATCATCAAAGAAAATGCAAAGTGCAAAAAGCTCCTAACCCAAAATATCCAGGAAATTCAGGACACAATGAGAAGATCAAACCTAAGAATAAAAGGTATAGAAGAGAGTGAAGATTCCCAACTTAAAGGGCCAGTAATTATCTTCAACAAAATTATAGAAGAAAACTTCCCTAACCTAAAAAAAAAGAGATGCTCATGAACATACAAGAAGCCTACAGAACTCCAAATAGCTTAGACCAGAAAAGAATTCCTCCCATCACATAATAGTCAAAACACGAAATGCACAAAATGAACAATGAAAGAATATTAAAAGCAGTAAGGAATAATAGTCAAGTAACATATGAAGGCAGACCTATAGGAATTACACAAGACTTCTCACCAGAGACTATGAAAGCCAGAAGATCCTGGGCAGATGTCATACAGACCCTAAGAGAACACAAATGCCAACCTGGGTTACTATATCCAGCGAAACTCTCAATTACTATCGATGGAAAAACCAAGATAGTCCATGAGAAAACCAAATTTGTACAACACTTTCCACAAATCCAGCCCTACAAAGGTTAATAGATGGAAAACTCCAACATAAGGAGGGAAACTATACCCTAGAAAAAGCAAGAAATTAATCTTCTTTCAAGAAACCCAAAAGAAGATAGCCACACAAACATAATTCCACCTCTAACAAAACTAACAGGAAACAACAATCACTATTCCTTAATATTGCTTAACATCAATGGACTCAAATCCCTAATACAAAGAAATAGACTAACAGACTGGATACAAAAACAGGACCCAGCATTTTGCTGCATACAGGAAACGAACCTCAGTGAAAAGGTCAGACACTACCTCAGAGTAAAAGGCTGGAAAAAATTTTTACCAAGCAAATGGTCTCAAGAAACAAGCTGGAGTATCCATTCTAATATTGAATGAAACCAACTTTTAAACAAAAATTATCAAAAATGATAAGGAAGGACACTTCATACTCATGAAAAGAAAAATTTACTAAGATGAACTCTCAATTCTGAACATCTAAGCTCCAAATGCAAGGGCACCCACATTCATAAAAGAAACTTTACTAAAGCTCAAAGCATACATTGCACCACACAGAATAATAGTGGGAGACTTCAAAACCCAACTCTAAACAATGGACAAATCATGGAAACAGAAACTAAACAGAGACACAGTGAAACTAACTGAAGTTATGAACCAAATGTATTTAACAGATATTTATAGAACATTTCATCCTAAAGCAAAAGAATATACCTTCTCAGCATCGCATGGTAACTTCTCCAAAATTGACCATATAATTGATCACAAAACAGGCCTCAACAGATACAAGAAGATTGAAATAATGCCATGCATCCTATCAGATCACCCTGGGCTAAGGTTGGTGTCCAATAACAACAAAAACAACAAAAACTCACATACACATGGAAGTTGAACAACGCTCTACACAATGATAACTTGGCCAGGGAAGAAATAAAGACATTAAAGACTTTTTAGAATTTAATGAAAATGAAGGCTCAACATACCCAAACTTATGGGATACAATGAAAGCAGTGCTAAGAGGAAAACTCATAGCTCTGAGTGCCTCAAAAACAAAACAAAACAACAAACAAAAAAACAAACAAAACTGGAGAGGTCTTACACTAGCAACTTGACAGCACACTTGAAAGCTCTAGAACAAAAAGAAGCAAATACACCAAAGAGGAGTAGAAGGCAGGAAAAAAAATTCAAATTCAGGGCTGAAATCGATCAAGTAAAAACAAAAACAACTATGCAAAGAATCAACAAAACCAGGAGCTGGTTCTTTGAAACAATCAACAAGATAGATAAGCCCTTAATCAGACTAACCAGAGGGCACAGAGGCAGTATCCAAATTAATAAAATCAGAAATGAAAAGGGAAACATAACAACAGAAACTGAGGGAAAATTATCAGATCCTACTACAAAACCCTATATTCAGCAAAACTGGAAATTCTGGATGAAATGGAGAATTTTCTAGACAGATACAAGGTGCCAAAGTTAAATCAGGATCAGATAAACCATCTAAACAGTCCCATAATCCCTAAAGAAATAGAAGCAGTTATTAAAAAAAAAAAAAAAGCCAAAAAAAGCGCAGGACCAGTACCGAATCCTATCAGACCTTCAAAGAAGACCTAATACTAGTACGCTTCATACTATTGCACAAAATAGAAGCAGAAGGCGCACTATTGAATTCGTTCTTTGAAGCCACAATTATGATTATACCTAGACCAGACAAAGACCGTATAAAGAAAGAACTTCAGACTAATGTCACTCATGAGTTTCGATGTAAAAATACTCAAAATTCTAGCAAATCAAATCCAAGAACACATCAAAAAGATCATCCATCATGACCAAGTAGGTTTCATTCCAGGGATGCAGGGACGGTTCAATATATGGAAATCCATCAACGTAATCCACTATAGAAACAAACTCAAAGGAAAAAAAAAAACCCACATGATCATCTCATTAGATTCTGAGAAAGCTTTTAACAAAATTCAACACCCCATCATGATAAAATTCTTGAAAAGATCTGGAATTCAAGACCCATACTTAAACATAGCCAAAGCAATATACAGCAAACCAGCAGCCAACATCAAACTAAATAGAGAGAAACTTGAAGCAATCCCACTAAAATCAGGGACTAAAACAAGGCTGCCTACTATCACTGTACCTATTCAATCTAGTACTTGAAGTCATCGCCAGAGCAATTAAACAACAAAAAGAGATCAAAGGGATACTAATTGGAAAGGAGAAAGGCAAAATATCCCTGTTTTCAGATGATATCATAGTATACTTAAGTGACTCCAAAATTCCACCAGAGAATGCCTACAGCTGAGAAATAACTTCAGCAAAGTGGCTGGATATAAAATTAACTCAAATAAATGAATAGCCTTCCTTTACTTAAAGGATAAACAGGATGAAAAAGAAGGTAGGGAAATGACACTTCACAATAGTCACAAATAATGTAAAGTATCTTGGTGTGTCTCTAATCAAGCAAGTGAAAGATCTGTATGACAAAAACTTCAAGTCTCTGATGAAAGAAATTGAAGAAGATCTCAGAAAATTGAAAGATCTCTCATGCTCGTGAATTGGCAGGATTGATATAGTAAAAATGGCCCTCTTGCCAGAAGCAATCTACAGATTCAATGCAACCTCCATCAGAATTTCAACTCAATTCTGAATAGAGTTAGAAAGAGCAATTTGCAAATTCATTTGGAATAAAAAAACCCCAGGATATGGAAAACTATCCTCAACAATAAAAGAACTTCTGAGGGAATCACCATCACTGACCTCAAGCTGTATTACAGAGCAATAGTGATAAGAGCTGTATGGTATTGGTACAGAGACAGGCAGGTAGATCAATGGAGTAAAATTAAAGACCCAGAAATGAACCCACACACCTATGGTCACTTGATCTTTGACAAAGGAGCTAAAACCATTCAAAAGATAGCATTTTCAACAAATGGTGCTGGTTTAACTGGAGGTCAGTATGTAGAAGAATGCAAATCGACCCATTCTTATCAGTCAGTACAAAGCTTAAGTCCAAGTGGTTCAAGGACCTCCAACATAAAACCAGATACACTCAAACTAATAGATGAAAAAGTGGGGAAGGAACTTGAATACATGGGTACTTGTGAAACTTTTCAGAACAAAACACCAATGGCTTATGCTCTAAGATCAAGAATTGACAGATGGGACTTTGTTAAATTGCAAAATTTCTGTAAGGCAAAAGACATAGTCAATAGGACAAAATGGCAACCAACAGATTGGGAAAATATCTACTAATCCTACATTTTGCTTTGCTCCATCCATATCACACTGCCAATGTCTACTCTCTGAGCCTGGCAACAATCTCTCTACCTGTCTAGTTCCCAAGGCAGGTTGCCACCATGCCAGACATATACATCCCAATTCTGTGATGGCCCAGTGTCTCCAGCTACCACCCACTCTCTTGAATTCAATCAGTCACATGAAATAACACAACACAATAACCTCTGATCCAACTGATAAGATATAATTGCCCACCTAAACTTACAAAGCCCTGTACATATCCAACCCTTAAGAATAGTCATAACAACCTGTAATGTGCAGAGAGGAATCTTAATATCTGCCTCAATGTTCTCTCGATATCTTTTTCCCTGTCTCCTCTTCCTCTCTCAAACTTTTCCTTCCTTCTTATCCAATGACAGGCCTCGTTCTATCTTGTACCTGCTTTCACCTGCATAATGACGTCATCCTACAATCTTGTTTACACTGGTGTTGTCACTGTACTTTGGATCCTCTGGAGCAGTAGAGTCCTGGCCCAACTTTTTGTTGCTTTTCTATTTGTGTCTTTTCCTCTGCAAATACGTTCTACTTGATTCCATTATAACATCAAAAACAGGTTAAACAAGTCCTTTGGGAAGCTCCTGAAAAAGTTTGATGATCATACTTATTCTTGTCTTTTCTTTCACTTCTTGTGAAACTGGAGCAGTAGAGTCCCCATGCATGTAGAGAGTTCTGGCCATACATTTGTGCTTACATTATCCAGTCCCTTAGGCTCTTTCCGCAAGACCAGAGTGTTAGATAGGTGTCCCAGTTTTCTCCCTCCCTGGGAGAAACTGATGTTTGGGTGATTTAGTTGTTAGTTCTGTGCTGAGCTGGTACTATAACTACCTACTGCACGAGTGGACAACGGTGTGCTTTCTAGCAATTCATAACCTGACACCTTTTAAGAGCTCAGATTCTGAGCTGAGACTGAAAACCAACTTCTAAGTATCATCTGGAAAATCAATATGGTGGTGTGCAACCTTTCTCTTTCCTCCTCACCCTGGGATGAAACTGGAGCTGGAGACCCAGTAAGTCCCCTCTACCTGTGTTAATGCATGTGGTTGTATTGTCGACTGTGCATGAGCCTCTTTTCTGGTTTCTCAGTGGCACACCCTGGAAATTGCTTGATGAAGTAAGACAGGAAGTCCTGAACTTTCCCATTCTACCATCTTGGTTGCATCAGTTCTTGTAGAAAGTTTCTTTTGTGGAGAACATTTAATTGTTTTTTTTTTTTTTTTGAGGGGGGCTGGCTTAAATCCTAGTAACAAAACACTGTTTAGCTTCTTATAGGTATAGGGCAAACCTACATTTCACTGGTATTTGAAATAGTTTGATGGGGTTAAGTATTTTAGCACTAGAAAAAGTAGAAGGGAGTATGTGTTTTCTCTAGTGTTGCTACTTAGCAATAGTAAGAAGCATGCCAGGGAAGCTTCCTGAGATACTCAGATTTTCTTTCTGTTAGCTTTGGCACCCAGAATTTATTCACCCCTTTAAGTTGGGCACATGTACAAGCATATTTTAGTTGTACAAGGATCAAGCCAGGCATTTTGTGTGCCTTGTTATTCACAGAGACTTGTAGTGTTGGCTTCCTCCTACTCATTGTCCCATTTGCGCTCTGGCTGATCGTTCCATCACTGCAAGTTTGACATTGTCTTTGTACATACCTAAGAGTTCAAGTTAGTTGTGTTTCTAGCTGAAGACAGCTTCATGGCATGGAATTAAACTTCTGTGCCTAGTATCCTGTTTCTCGTGCCAGTCAGATTTTAGCAATAATATCAAGCTCCTCCTTTAGTTGGCGTAGTTGCCTTGACAAGAAGTTGGTTTCTGCCATGTCTCTGCTTTCCTTGGCCTTCATTCGGGCATGTTTTAGGAGCTTCCTGTGAGCTCAGTTTTGGACATGTTCAATTGGAGGCAGTGCTGTTCAGTTTGCATTTGTCACGGAACTGGAGGCTAAGAGTGATTTGAATTAGGGTTGTAGATTAGGTAAACAAAGTTTTCCCTTGCTACTTGAAGTACCAACAGTCTATTGGTTAACCAGGGGAAGCAGGTAAAACTAAAACAACTGAGATTAAACACAGAACTCTAAGGTTGTAACATGTATGGGGAGGGGAGAGATAGATAGATAGATAGATAGATAGATAGATAGATAGATAGATAGATAGATAGATAGATAGACAGACAGAGAGACATAGAGACAGAGAGATAGACAGAGACAGGAAGAGAGACAGAGCAAAGTCTGAAGGATATCTCTGAAGCATAGGATGATTAAAAGTCATTTGGTAGTTGATTGAGAAATAAATGACAAGCTAGGGTAGGGATCTTTTCAGAAAACTTATTGTGAAGGGAAAATATTAATATTATTGCTTGGTACCTAGGAACAGCTACATATGAATTACTAGTCTGTCCTTTTATGCACGTTCCTGTGCAATAAATAGATAAATGTTTCAGGCCTCCTTTTTATTAATATTTTCTATGAGAAGCAGTTTTAATATTTAACCATTTTTCAATTTTTAACTATAGCTCCTTTTATGATTGTTTAATCAATTCTCAAAAAAAAAAAAAAAAAGAATAGGCCACTGCTTAGAGTATCAGGCTGTATCTACCAAATTTTAAATGCTTGTATAAAGTCAGGCATGTTGACTAATGAAGTTATTCTCAACATCTTGCTTGCCCATTTTTATCATTTTCTTTTAACTATTTGCACAGCTGGAAGCTTACAGGCATATACAAAATAAGTAGCTTTCTTCAGAACAGCGTGGGCAGACATCCAGCATCGCTCAGTAGCCAACCCACAGGATGCTATGCTGTCAGTGTTCCCATCCCAAACCCTACATTGCTTTAGCACTGTCTTTTTGATCTTGTAGTTTGTTTGCCTTTTTGGGTATTCATTGTAAACTTCGCCTTATTTATTTATGTAGTGTGTGTGTGTGTGTGTGTGTGTGTGTGTGTGTGTGTGTGTGTGTGAGGGTATGTGTGCTACATGATAGAAGCTAGAGGAGAAACGTGTGGAACGGGGTCTCTGTCCATCTGTGTAGGTCAGGGGCTCAGACTCAGGCAGCGCTTGCAGTGGGGGGTCTTTTCTGCTGAGCTGTCCCTTCTGTCCCTTTCAGGTGTTCTTATGACTTGAGGTTTGTGAAGGAAAGAAATTCTGATATAGTTTATGGTTGAATGTTAGTGATTTAAACTCAATATATAGAGGTCTCCCGACTCACCTTTGGGAAGTAAGTTTTGAGAAACTCTGAGTGTATTCAGCTGTGTGTATACTATTTTTCTGTAGGCCCAGACTGGTGATAATATTTAATGCATTGTTTATTTCTTGACTTTTCTATTTAATAGTTTCAGAATGTGTTTAGATGGGGTAATAGTAGCTGCAAAACCAAGACTGGTAGCGTGTGTAGCTTACTGGTCCATTCCCTTAACTCTCATCACAGCCATTGCTTGGAGTGTAGGTGTCAAAGCATGTGTGAGAGACTGGGCTAACTTGGAGTTTTAGAGAGTAGTCTTTTATAGGATGTTTTATACTAGAGAGGAGCCTTTTTGCTAACATCTAGTCGAAGATTTTCTCTTTTTTAGACTTACGTTTAAATTTTAAAATTTGATGTGTTTGCGTGTTTTGCCTGCATGCATGTCTGTGTAGCAAGTGTGTAGCCTGGTGTCCATGGAGGCCAGCGGAAAGCAGCAGATTCCTTGGAACTGGAATTATTCCTATGTGGGTTCTGGGAATTGAACTTGGAATAGAAGACAGATTTCTTTTTTCTGTTTTTTCTTTTTTTATTAACTTGAGTATTTCTTATTTACATTTCGAGTGTTATTCCCTTTCCCGGTTTCCGGGCAAACATCCCCCTAATCCCACCCCTCCCCTTCTTTATGGGTGTTCCCCTCCCCATCCTCCCCCCATTGCCGCCCTCCCCCCAACAATCTAGTTCACTGGGGGTTCAGTCTTAGCAGGACCCAGGGCTTCTCCTTCCACTGGTGCTCTTACTAGGATATTCATTGCTACCTATAAGGTCAGAGTCCAGGGTATAGTCCATGTATAGTCTTTAGGTAGTGGCTTAGTCCCTGGAAGCTCTGGTTGCTTGGCATTGTTGTACATATGGGGTCTCGAGCCCCTTCAAGCTCTTCCAGTTCTTTCTCTGATTCCTTCAACGGGGGTCCTATTCTCAGTTCAGTGGTTTGCTGCTGGCATTCGCCTCTGTATTTGCTGTATTCTGGCTATGTCTCTCAGGAGAGATCTACATCTGGCTCCTGTCGGCCTGCACTTCTTTGCTTCATCCATCTTGTCTAATTGGATGGCTGTAGATGTATGGGCCACATGTGGGGCAGGCTCTGAATGGGTGTTCCTTCTGTGTCTGTTTTAATCTTTGCCTCAGAAGACAGATTTCTTAACTGCTGAGCCATCTCCCTAGTTCCCAGACTTAAGGCATTTTACCTGAATTAGCATGATTTATTTTTAAATCAACAGCTTCTGTGTCCTGAGAATTCTTAGTTTCAAAATAATTGAAACTTTAAGCAGTTAGGAAGTTTTGTTATTTTATATATTCTAAGTTTTCATCTTGAATGTAACAAAACTTGTTGAGGACAAGACAGTGTTTCTTTAAGAATGTATACTTTATTTTCTCTTAACACTGGGAAAAAGGGAAAGGAAGAGAAAGTATTTAAATATATGTGGTTAAGTCCCACTTGAAAACAGCATTTGTTTGTAAGGAAGTATATAATCTTTATGTGGCATTTTACTTACGATTTAATGTAAATGAAATAAGGTGTGAAAGTACAAATGCTTATTTATTTATTTACTTATTTATTTACATGACTTTTTTTTTCTGTTGAGTGAATCATAATTGCTATGAACTCTCATGTCAAGGAAGAAAGTAGGTAATCCTAGATTTGGGTATTTTTTGTCCTTTGATTTTTCACAGTTTGACTGTTACTCTTTTGGTCTCTTTAATAGAGAACAGTACACTGGAAAGCTCCGAATGAGGTCCCATTCTGTGAGTCCAACTGATAGAGAAGACAGACAACACATTACTTCAAAGATCTGTGTAAGACTAGGTTTTACTTCTGTTTTTCTTTGTTTTAAAAAGAATCCCACCATTTGTTAAAGTTCCAATTAGTATATAAAAGTCTGAAGTTAAAAAATGAAGTGCAAGGTTGTGTGGTGGCGGCGGCAAATGCCTTTAATCCCAACACTCGGGAGTCAGTGGCAGGTGGATCTCTGAGTTTGAGGTCAGCCTGGTCTATAGAGCAAGTTCTAGGATAGCCAGAGCTATACAGAGAAACCTTATCTTAACACAAACAAACAAACAAACAAACAAACAAACAAGTGTGAAGGTTTTGGATGTCAAATCTTATGGATGTCAAAAAGAATGGTGTGATTCTGCTTGCTCTGATGCCGATCATTTCTCCTGGATGTCAAAGAGTAACTCGGAAACATCCTGTTGTTCCTTATTTAGTCTCTTCACTCAGTATATTAATTGAGAGATTAGAACCCCAGTGATCATACAATTAAAAGGTGGATTAATTTATGCTGTTGGAGGAAATGCTGCTTTTTAAATAAAGATAACCAATGTATATATTCAGATAAAATGCTGTTTGTATCAGTGTGCTGTGTGTAGCCTGATTTGAAGAAGCTGCGTAAGGGAGAAGTGTCCTTATGTGCAGTCATTATTACCTAATGTTGGCTGCCTCGGGGTGTGTAACTTTTGAGTTCCAAGGGAGACCATGTGTTCAGAAATAAGTCAACCATAAGGGATGACCACCAGTGAAGTCATCACAATTATTAAGGTTAGAAATAATAGAAACTTCTTACATTTTGTTGATAAGAAACTAGGGAAAGTCAGTAGACTATGGGGAACTGTGTTTCAGTGTAAATAATCATAGGTGGTTCCACCCAGTGTTCAGCACCAAGATTCTTCAAAAGCACAGGCCTGTTCTGTCAACAGAGCCCATCTCAGAAGAGACTGCAGGTCTGTAAGACAGTTGTTTTTTGTGCAGCTTGACCTAGAACTTCAAGACTGTTAGTTATTTCTCTGCATAGCTCATAGGCTATCTTTAATTGATTAGCTTTAATTTGGTTGATAAATGTGGAACACTATGAATTATGCAGGAGGAAAGTAAAGAGTTACCATAATTGCATTTTTATGATGTGAGTCCTGAGTTTATTTCTCTTTTTATACAGTGTATGAATGAGAATGAATTTAAGAACAAAGAGCTTCTTGGACATCAACACAAAACTTTCCTGTTAACTAATTTTAAGGAGAGTAAATAATTCATCTTTTCATGTCCCCTCCCTGCTTTCAAGCTCCTGTGGTACACCATAGTTGCAGCTTCTTGTAGAAAAACTTAAAGAGAAAAGTCTGGATTAATTTTCAAAATATTCTTTTGATTGTTTTGAAATCTAGTTACTTTGTGAACATATTGTTAAGGCGTCTCATTGCCGTAGCCTCTATAACGAACGTCATTGGTTAGAGTGACGACTGTAGCTCAGTTGTAACGCGATGCTCTCCTCTGAGGGCGGTGCCGGTACCCAGCAAGTGCACACAGCTGTCATGACTTCCAATGACTTACATTTTCTGTTGTTTTCTCTTCTTCCTCCTACTTCCCCCCTTTTACTCTTCCTTTCCTCCTTTGTTTTTTCCATTGCTTCCTCATTTTCTCCATTTTTTATTTTGTATTTCAGGAAGTTCATCCAGAAAAGTCTCCTATTTCTTTGGATGACAGTGACATTGAAGTTCGCTTGAACAGTTGGAATCTTGGGGTAAAACCAGTATTTATTTTATATGCATGTTGATGTTGTAGAATCATATTGTATGTAGAAAATATATTAAGTAACAATTCTATTCAGTGAATATTGCATATTAAACATTTATTCTTGTTATGGCCCTGAAAGAACTTTAAGTATGAGAAAGAATTACTTTAAATAAGAAAACATTCCAACAAAATGTAAAACGGTCCCTGTCTGTGGTGAGCTAACATTCTTGTTGATAAAATCAGTCAGGCACATACAATGGCTAAATAATAATTGATGTGATATATCACAATCTACCAAAGTCAGCAATGTGGGAGCACAGTAGGCTCGCATGTCAGTAACAAGGGCGCATCCTGTGTTCTGTGAGGGGCACATCCTGTGGGCGCATCCTGTGGGCTCATCCTGTGTTCTGTGAGGGGCGCATCCTGTGGGCACATCCTGTGTTCTGTGAGGGGCGCATCCTGTGGGCACATCCTGTGTTCTGTGAGGGGCGCATCCTGTGGGCACATCCTGTGTTCTGTGAGGGGCGCATCCTGTGGGCACATCCTGTGTTCTGTGAGGGGCGCATCCTGTGGGCACATCCTGCATCCTGTGGGCACATCCTGTGTTCTGTGATGGGCGCATCCTGTGGGCACATCCTGTGTTCTGTGAGGGGCGCATCCTGTGGGCATATCCTGTGTTCTGTGAGGGGCACATCCTGTGGGCACATCCTGTGTTCTGTGAGGGGTGCATCCTGTGTTCTGTGAGGGGCATCCTGTGTTCTGTGAGGGGTGCATCCTGTGTTCTGTGAGGCGTTGTTAGGTGATTTCCTCATTGTGTGGACATCAAAAATGGACATACTTAACCAGCCCAGATAGCCTAGGCCAATCTCTGTGTGTCACCCTCATGACCTAACCAAAAGGTGCAATCAAACAAGAGAGTATTTTTGGCACAATAGCACAGCTTTATTTAAAATAAATAAATAAACTTCATTCTGTTTTTTCCTAAAGAGGCAAATGAACAATTAGGATGTCTATGATATTACTTCTATGGTAATTTTTCAGTGCTATAATAATATGGAATCATCATTTTACAAGTGTTTCACTTTTCATGATATTATATGGCTTGTGAATGTGCAGTAGTGGAGGGGGAAAAGGGGTAAGAACATGAAGAAAGTCATTCAGATTAAAACAAACAAACGAACCTCAAGAAAGCTTCATGAATGAGTAGCCATGATAGGCAGATATTTTCATGTACAAATGCCACTAAGGACATAGATTTCTTTTCCAGACTCTTGGTCTAGTAGATAAAAGAATTTAAAAATGGACACCGAAGGACTGTAAGGATGATCAGTCAGTTGGAGTCAGAGAGGGAAAAGGAGCTCAGCACAGACAGGCGAGGCAAGCTGGAGATCTTGGCAGCTCTGTGGGTACGGAGTAGTGCAGCTTCAAGTCCGCGAAGAGGCAGGTCTGCGGTGCGAGGCCGTGCAGAGCTGCTCAAATGACGTTTAGAAAAGCCCCCTGTAAACCAGGGGCTCTGGACTACTGTGACTTATGGTCATCCCGGGGTGTACCTGGGAAACAGATGGTGTCAGAGCTTTTTCCCAGGGGCCCTTCTCACAGGGGAGTGTTCGGACAGGTGGGCAGGAGGAATGGAAGGCAACAGTAGCTATGACAGAAGGCTGCTAGTGTACGTGAACCGCACTGGTCATGTGAGCTTATGTTTCTAAGCAGTAGTTAGGGTTCGAGGGCTGGATTGTGTTTGCTGCTCAGCTGAGCATTTCGCTGTTTTCATTTGCTTTGTGAGACAGAGTCTCACGGAGCTTTGGTTGGTCTAGAACTCATTATGTGGACCAGGCTGGTCTTACACTCTACTTGTGGGGAGTCCTTCTGCCTGTACATGTCTGTGGTGAGATGAAGGTGTGTTCTGCCACACTGCTGGGTAACTTCATTCTCTGGTAGTAGCTATCGTGAGACCTGGGAGTTTTCTCTCTCTCCAAGTTCTATTGTTCATATATGCAGTTCATTTGTTTTGTGGACATTAAAAGGTATTTCAAATGATTTTCATTATGCTTTTTGCCATTTAAGAATTTATATCTTGGTACTGTAAGAATAAGAAAATTAATGTTACAATTATGAAAATCAGAGGAATAAAATCTCAAAATGTTAACACAAAGATTAACATTGTTACATGGGTGAGGCTCTGAAATCTATCTGAAAATATAAAGAATAAATGGTCTCTAAATAAAATCTTGAAGCATTGTTAGCACTCAGTGTTTCAGTGAACAGTTTGGAATTTTGATTGTAGGATTAGGTGTACTCTGTTGGTCAAGGTTTTGCAAATATTCCAAATTTGAACACTTCTGAGTCTGTACCTATTACGTAAGAGATATTTGACCTGATGATATTTTCTTCTATATGATTTTATAACATTTAAAATTTAAATAAAATTGGAATATATTATGAATTCTGTATGACTTATGGCTTTTGATTTTATATAAATTTATTTTTCTTTTGCATATGTAGTCCAAAATTGAAGTATTCTGCTTTTTCTGGACAGCTAAGTTCCTCTCAGTTTGTTGCCAATGTGAGTTCTGGACCAGAATTGTTGTATTCACATTCTGTTGCTTACATTAAAACTTGGTGTCATTCAGAAGGCTTGTGCCAGTTTCAACCAGCCACTGAGCTGTTCCTTGTCGCTCATCCTAGTCTTTATGAGATGCTATAGGCGAATGTAGTTAATGGCATTATGGAGGACTTGCTAGAGCAGATCGCTTGTCCGTTAGGTGTGGATAGTGCAGCCTGCGTTAGTGTGGTTGCTATTAGAAAAGACAGCGAGGACAAATAATAACAAAAGAATAAAGGATGCCCAGTGACTGACTGACAGCAGAACTAGTGAGTAACTGAAGGGCTGCTTCTGAGCAATGGAAACATTGGCTTGGTAGGTTAATTGACTGTCAGATAGAGGGACTTATTTTAAAACTTAATTTTATTTTAGACTGGTGGAGTTCAAAGAGATGGTAGGATTAATTGCATTATTAGAGACTTGGAGCTCATGAAATTCAAGGCTGCAGGCATGTTTTGGACTCACTGTATTGGAGGTGTTGCCAAAATGAAAGAACAGTTGTAGTTTCCGGAGAGGAGAGCGGAGGGTGTCTGGGTGATGGAGTGAACAGTTAGGAGGGGGAACTGGATAGGAAGTGGAAGGAATGCAGGTCTCCTGCTCACTTGAGGAGTAGGCTCGTCACAGAGAGAAGAGGAGTCGATTGGCGGGCAGGGCAGGCAAAGAGGAAGCCCAAGGAAAGCATCTCCTCTGTGAAGGGGTTGTTGCTGTTGGAGGAGTCCTGTTGCCTGCATGGGAGCAGAGCACAGGAAACCCGCCCCACAGAAGGACAGAGGCCTCTGCCAGGACCAACAGCAAAGAGGACAGTGAGCCCTGGCGCTTTTCCTTTAAACTTGCCTTCGCCCGGAGTTACTTGGAGCTTCGGATGTACATTACTTAGTGCTTTTTCCTGGTTATTTCACTATTAAGAGGATTCAGTATTTCATAAAAGAAAAATTTAAGATATCTAAAATATTTTGATGTAATGCTTTAAAACTAGTCTTGCTTGAGAATGTATTTTACTGTTTTGTTATTTGACAGATTTACACATTATATAAAACGGAAAGACCATACTTTCTTATAGACTTATAATGCACATATATTAACCAGGCTGACCTGTATTTCTTGATCAAATGGCGTGAACTGTTGAGTTTAGTGGAAAGCTTGGGTTTGTTTTGATTTCAGGTTCGTCTGTGAATGCCTGCTTGGTTTTGTTTTCTCTGTCCCCTAGAGTTGGTCAGTGCTGTGAGTGAGGGTACATTCTCTATGGTGCTGCACCACTGCCAGGGCTTCCTTCTGACGCAGTTGATATTCTAGAATTTGAATATTCTAGAATTTGTTAAGCACATTTTCTTTCCCTCAAAATATACTCTCTTTTACGAGGCATAAATTAATTTTTTTGTAGTATGCACTTCAAGAAGAGATTTTTAAAAGAAGTAGTAATAAGAGTTTTAACTTTCATTTTAAAAATATTTCACCTTTTAACCTTCAGTTTTGTTCAGTCTTGCTTGTGATTGCTTAGTTTTTCTCTTTTTTATTATTATGTGAACAAACTGTTTCGATAACCTTATCTTAACTTCTGGGCATTCTTTCTTCTTCCTGGTCAGTATATTGGTGATGCTCTCTCCGGAGTTTGATTTTATATTGACCCTTCTATGTCTACGTTTTCCTTTCAGGGTTCATATCTCCTTTCTGATTTTTTGTTCTTGTTGTTAAATTTTTGCCCAGATCTTTAACTTATTTTTATACTTCATCATTTGTTTTATGAAAATCCTTGTTGAG
Organism: Rattus rattus; assembly: GCF_011064425.1. Taxonomy (NCBI): domain Eukaryota; kingdom Metazoa; phylum Chordata; class Mammalia; order Rodentia; family Muridae; genus Rattus; species Rattus rattus. Next base: position 70,650,511 of record NC_046162.1, on the reverse strand, counting down.
GTTGATGCTGATTCTTTAAATTAGGCTTGAATTCTTAAGTGTTTCATCGATTGCCACAGAGCAGCAGCATCCAAATAAACCAGATGTAGGAACAGAGTTAGAGTGAGATAAAGCCAGCCGCTTCCTTGGTACAGACGGTTGGGAGCTGCCGTGCCAGTGCTGGGAACTCCACCCGGTCCTCTGCAAGAGCAGCTAGTGCTCTCAACTGCCGAACCATCTTCCCAGCACCAATAAACGCTGTCTTATGGGTTTCTGGAATGTTTCTGTGCATTTTCTTTTCTAAGTGGAGTAACCTTAACACCCAATGGCAGTCACTGTCATAATGTGAAGGAGTAGGCACTCCTCACTCCTTCCCATAAAGCATTTGAGTTGCAGCAGGAAAATTGTGGTTATTACTGTTAATTTAAAAGAAAAATAATTCTTCATGGGAAGATCAGTTTCCATCTTAAAATTTTAGTTATGTTCACATTGGGATTGAGCTGATAATATTTGATTGAGTGAATATTCAGAGTTCTGTTGTTCTTTTCCCTGTTTTCTCCCATTTCTTTCAGGCTCTGTTCTATAAGTCCCCTCCAGCAATCTCACAGAAGGGACTGAGAAAGGCAGTGCTGGCATTGGTTCCTAGAGTTCCGTGAGTTGGGCTGGTGTTCACCAAGGACCATGTCAGCTCACTTACCTCATACAGCTTTATTTGGGCAATTCGATTTTTTCCCAATTATGTTAGAAACCTGCTTCTATCTTATGGATATGTAAGATTCAAACTTAAGGACAAAGGCTGCCTTAGGCTAACACCAGGCAGAATTTAGGATTACACCCTGTTCCAGGAAATGAGCTAACCGCCTTAGCAGGGATCCTTCACCACCCCCTCTGTGTGCCAAAGATATTACCCCACCAAGGGCCTCCAATGGATTCAAAGGACAATAGGCAGCCACCAATGAATTCTAAAGGTAATAGGCCCCACCAATGAGAAATAACCAACTCATGCTGTAACCTAAAGCCTATACCTGAAACAGTTTAAAGGGTGTGGGCCTTTGTTCTTCTGGGTCACCTCTGTCCCAAGTACAGGGTCACCTCAGTGCACTGGATCATTAAACCTCTTGCTTATTGCATCGATCTCCATCTCTGTGTCTCTGTGAGTGGGACCTCCCAAACATAGGGCTCAGAGGGCTTTTTTCGAGTCTTACAGATGAATCTTGGGGCAAGATCAAGATGAATATGTTAACATATTAGAGTTCTCTTTTTCTGAGATGTTCCCCGAATGAGTAAATCTATCAGATTTTGTGAGGAGGACAAGTCATTCTAATGAGAGTTTTAGGGGCATTTATGCAAAATTTTAACATTTTAGTAAGATAAATTCTCTGAATGTTTAAAACTGTCAGGAAATATGTACTCAGAATATTAAGATAATTTCTGTGTGGAAAAATATGAATTATTGTTTTCTTAACATTTTAGGTTTTCTAATTTTTATATTAATTATTACTCATAAAAGCAAACACAGCCATGAAAGTATTTATAGTACTTTTCAAGCCTACATTTAGGATGTGAAACTGTCTTAAAAGTTTTATTTGAGAAATTAAAAGTGAGTATAAACTTCCGTTTCATTCCACAATGATATAAACCTCTAGAGCCTAGGTCCTGTAATTGAAAGCTCTGAACAGACTGTGGAGAGCACCCAGCTAGGATGCTGAAAAGTCAACAAAGCTGGCTGCTGGGAGAGGGTCCCAGGGAGGCTGGGGCAGCACTACAGGGGTGGCTGCTAGCGGGCCCAGGTGTCAGTCAGTAGAATTGTTTTTTTCTCTGACTCCAGGGTAGGCAAAATGGGGGATTTTGTGGCAGGCCAAGGTTGTAAAATTCCACAGAGGAACTTATCTTTTTTGGCTAGAGTTCTAGAAAAGAGACTGGGAGAGCCAGTAACAATGCTTGCTTGCTTCCTTCCTTCCTCCTTGCTTCCTTTCTTTTCTTCCTCCTTCCCCTCCTTCCTCCCTCCCTCCCTCCCTCCCTCCTCTCTCTCTCTCTCTCTTTCTTTCTTTCTTTCTTTCTTTCTTTCTTTCTTTCTTTCTTTCTTTCTTTCTTTCTTTTTCTTGCCCTATTCCTCGTCTAGCCCAATTGAAAACAGTGTTGTGTCCCAGTGGCAGCAGATTGGGCCTGTGTGTCAGTGTAACCTGGGCAAGACGCCTGTGTTACACAAAGAATTTTCTGATGCAGGTTATATCTATTTCCCTTGTATTTTCTCTTTGAGAGTCCTCAGTCAATGGAGCTATATGATACTCTAGGTGACACGAAGTTTGAGGGATCTCAGCATTCTGTCCTGTGGGACTGAGAAAGAAATGCTCAGTGCTAATGTGTGGGGTGTCTGGGAAAGAGGGGAGGAGAGAATTCTTCATATAAAACAAGACTTGGCCTTACTCTAAGGCATCTTTATTAAGAACACACTCAGAACACTCACAGCGAAATTTTAGAGACTTGAATTACAATGCAATCTATTTCTCTATCCCTGGATGATACCTCCATGATAGCTTTGTAGTGACATAGACAATAGAATTGATATCAGCACTGTCTTCCACAGAAGGGGCGATGGAATTTATGAGTAGCTCTAACACCTGGCAGTTGTCCACTGAAAACCATACCACCTTCCTCAACATTTTGAGTCTTACAACCTAACTATAATGATCGTAATTATAACCTCTCAGATAAAGAAATCAAACTAGAGACCTGTAAAAGTAATGAAATGGGCTAGGACCATGTAGTGGCCAGGGTTCTTGACAGCATCCACATAGCTTGATTGGAAATTGAGAGAGCAGAGAGGACTATCATCTTCTTAGGCACAGCTGGGCATAATTATTAGCAAAGTATAAAACTATGTGTGGGGGCTGGGGATTTAGCTCAGTGGTAGAGCGCTTACCTAGGAAGCGCAAGGCCCTGAGTTCGGTCCCCAGCTCCGGAAAAAAAAAAACCAAAAAAAAAAAAAAAAAAAAAAAAAAGAATAAATGCTCATTCGGGGCTGGGGATTTAGCTCAGTGGTAGAGCGCTTACCTAGGAAGCACAAGGCCCTGGGTGGGTCCCCCAACCCAAAAAAAAAAAAAAAAAAAAAAAAAAAAAAAAAAAAAAAAAACTATGTGTGGTAGTGCATGCCTACAGTGCCAGCACTCCAGGGCTAAGAGTTCAAGATCATTCTTAGCTTGATTATGAGTTTGAAGCCGACCTGTGCTGTATTGTATTATGTCTTAGAAACAACAGCATATTTGGAAATTCCACAAATATTTGACAATTAAACAGCATATTCCTGAATAATCCAGAAGTAATTGGAAAACATTTTAATTTAAAAAGACTGCAGAATTTTTGTAATTGAACTAAAGTAGATCTTGATGGAAATTTTACAGCATGGAATACTAAGGACAGAGAAAAGGGTAGAGGAGTCTTATCCCTTGAATTAGCAGCATTAGGAGCTATACAGACATGCTCTCTAGCTAAGCAAACACAATTGATAAAAATGTTAAGACTCTCTGGAGATCATTCTAAGGACACAGAGTGAATGATTGTATACTTAATCAAGAAAACCAATATAGCTTATTAGAAACAACAAAACTCTGTGGCACTTGGGCCATGACTTTATTTCTCCCTGGTCCCTCCAGCTCAGCTTTATGAAAGTGCCATCCTTACTAGGTGTGACCAAGAAGACAGGAGTTCTCTCTCTTACTTCAATTTCCAATCAGGAGCTACTGCATGTCCGAGGGAATGGCATTCTGTCAGCATTTTGTAGCCCTTCAAAGTCTGAGTTAAAAGAGTAAGCTTCTGGTAAATGTAGCTGAGGGATGGGGTACAGGCTGCCTTTCTTTACTCAGCTCCCATTCAGAGGGCTGATATCATACCAAGGGAGGCAAGCTGAGAACAACAGAGGTACCATATAATGGTACCAGTCTAATGCAACAGTGCTCATATAATGGTCCAAGTCTAGTTCAGGGGCCAAGCAGGCCAGAGCTCGAGATCAGTTCTCATCAAGGACTCAGTGTACCAAAAACAGTATAGAGAAGATCAAGCCTAAGCAGGCTTAAGAAAACAATGGGGGTTTTGATGGTAAACTGAAGTAGATCTACAGTTAACAGAAACAAAGAATGGAAATACTCAAATAAAATCATTGTCATCCAAAGACAGTTATGTGCATGACCTACTGAAGAGTGACACCAAGTCTTTACAATGTGAGGGAAATAAATTACACACATAGTCTGACTAAGCTACTAACTAATTAAGCAGGTAAGTAACAGCAAGTACTTCTGGACAGAGGAATTGGCATCTGTAGTTGTTATATTGTAAAATATATGCTTCTCAAGAAAACATACAAGACATAACATTCATAATATCTAGTGACTTTCTATTAAGTCCAAATGCAAAGATTATTCATGCATAGACACATTGCTGTAAAAATATTGAAAGAAAAAAATCATAAAAGCAGAATGAGAACACAGAACAAAGTACTAAGTCATTAAACTGTCTAAAGAAACTAGAGCAAAGAGGGCAAGTTAACCCAGAGCCAGCAGATGAAGGAAATAGAATGGATTAAAATAGAAACATGTGAAGTCGAACACAAAAACATTAGAAGAAATAAATGAAACTAACAGCTGGATCTTTAAATGATGAATAAACTCAACAAGCATTTAACCAAGCTAAGAATAACGACCACAAAATAATAAGCTTGCCAATATTAGTACTGAAAAGGGAGATAGACTACAGAACCTACAGATGTTCAAAGTCAAGTAAGGAATTACTGCAGATAACCCTGTGGGCATAAATTTGACTGTAGATAAAAGGGGCGAGTCCTTCAGCAACCCAAACTCACCAAAAAATTTTTGAATAGTTCTACAGCTATTAAAGGCAATGAACTTGTAGCTAAAAATCTTCCACTAGTAAAACTCCAGTCCTAGATGGCTTATCTGATGCAAATAATGAAGCAGTTAAGGGAGAAATAACAATGTTCACAGTCTTTTCAACAGACAAAAACATCACATTCCAAATTATGTTGTGTGGCCAGTGTTAGTATCAAAAATGATAGGAAATAATATGGAGAGCTCATATTTAATAAATACTTTGATACAAAATATGTGAAGAATGCTTGCTAAGAAAATCTAACAGAAAGGCAAGGATGCTACAAAGAGATATAACGAGCGGCTGTCTGTTAGATGTTAGATTTAGCAAACAGTGGAAGGTGCTGAATGCTGAGGAGGAAGAGGAGCAACAGGAGCACGTGCTTTTCTGCTGAATGCGGAGTAGTGCTTTCTAAAGCTGGACACTTTCCAAATCCAGGGACTTCACACCCGTGCTTCATGCAAGGAAGATTAATGTGTATGCTCAAACCAACCTGCATACATAAATTTGTAAAGAATCCCCTCCTCTTTATTTTATAATTGACTAAAATGCAAATATCCCCAAATGCCTCAGAGTGGAGAATGGATGAACAGATGGCATCCGCATACATACGATGGAATTTCCCTCTGTGGTCCAAAGAACTGATAGCAGGTCGTACAAAAAGGGATGAATTTGTATGGCAGAGCAAAGAAACTTACTAGGCTACAGACTAGAACAGTACTTTTCAGATTTTAAAGGCTGAAGAAGAATTTGATTTCAGTATATACAAACTTTTAAGAAGTTCGAGCTCTTTGGGTTTAAAGATTATACCTGTGCTGATTGGTTTTGGTTTTGGTTTTGTCAATTTGACACAAGCAGTAGTCACTGAAGAGGAAGACATATCAACTGAGAGCATGCCTTCATCAGCTGACTGATTAGTGATTGAGTGGATGGGCCTAGCCCCCTGTAGACAGTGCCGTCCCTGGGCAGATGGTTCTGGGTTGTTCAGAAAGCAGACTAAGCCAACCGTGAGAGCAAGCGAGTAAGCAGAGGTTCTCCATGGTTTCTACATCAGTTCCTGAATCCATAGCCTGCCTTACACCTGCCCTGACTTTCTTCATTTTGGATTGCCACCGTGAGGGTGAGGAAACCTCTCCAGAAGTTGCTTTTGGTCACGGTGTTTATCACAGCAGTAGAAACAAAGTAAGACAGCACCATTGGATGGATTTGCTCAAACTCCCAGAATTGTGGAGTAAGTTGTAACTCACAAAACTTAGGTAAATGTTTTCTTTCTGAAGCTTATGAGTAGTCAGCCATGAAGTATGCTCTTGCCTTTTTATTATGTATAGAAAAAAAAAAAAAACAAAAAAAACGACCTACACATGTACTTTCTGTTTTTTTTTTTTTTTTTTTTTTACTATCATGTCCCCAAACCTGGAAACCTTTCAGAAAATGAATTTATGTTTACGCATATAGACTTTTTCCTTTTAAAAAAATCATTATTCAGTTTGTGTTATCTTTTGAAAGAAGTCAAGAAATAGCCAGGCAAGCATGCAATCCTAGCATTTGTGAAGCTGAGGCAGGAAGATTGCATGCTAGTCTAAGCTATAGAGTAACGCTGCCTTAAACAAAACAAAACACGACAGAGCAAAACAAAACAGGGGCTGTGAAGATGACTTTGTGGGCAAAGGCACTTGTCAAGCTTCAAGCCCTGAGTTTGATTTCCAGAACCCTCATGATGGAAGGAGAGAACCAACTCTCAGAGATGTCCTCTGGATTTACATACACCCATGAGTGCACACACACACACACACACACACACACACACACACACACACACACACTGTGGGGTGTGCATACACACCCACACATAAGTCAGTAAAGTTTAAAACATCAAAAGGAAAACTAGTTTTGACGGCAACCAACAGATTGGGAAAAGGCCTTTACCAATCTTACATCTGATTGAAGGCTAATATATCCAAAATATACAAAGAACTGAAGAAGTTAGACTCCAGAGAATCAAATAATCCTATTGAAAAAATGGGGTACAGAGCTAAATAAAGAATTCTCAACTGAGGAATACTCAATGGCTGAGAAGCACCTAAAGAAATGTTCAACATCTTTAGTCATCAGGGAAATGCAAATCAAAACAACCCTGAGATTTCACTTCACACCAGTCAGAATGGCTAAGATCAAAAACTCAGGTGACAGCAGATGCTGGCAAGGATGCGGAGAAAGAGGAACACGCCTCCATTGTTGGTGGGATTGCAAGCTGGTACAGCCACTCTGGAAATCAGTCTTGAGGTTCCTCAGAAAATTGGACATTGAACTACCTGAGGAACCAGCTATACCTCTCCTGGGCATATACCCAAAAGATGCCCCAACATATAACAAGGACATGTGCTCCACCATGTTCATAGCAGTCTTATTTATAATAGCCAGAAACTGGAAACAACCCAGATGCCCTTCAACAGAGGAATGGATACAGAAAATGTGGTACATTTACACCATGGAGTACTACTCAGCTACTAAAAACAGTGAAAACAATGACTTCATGAAATCCTTAGGCAAATGGATAGAACTAGAAAGTATCATCCTAAGTGAGGTAATGCAGTCACAAAAGAACACACATGGTATGCACTCACTGATGAGTGGATATTAGCCCAAAACCTTGGAATACCTAAGAAGCTCAAGAAGAAAGAAGACCAAAATGTGGATGCTTTATTCCTTTTTAGAGGGAAAACAACATACTCATGGGAGGAAATATAGGGACAAAGTGGAGCAGAGACTGAAGAAAGGGTCATCCAGAGACTGCCCCAACTGGTGGCTATTGCTTGATGACAGGAACTGCCTGCTGAGAGGAGCCAGATATGGGTATCCCCTGAGAGGCTCTGCCAGAGCCCTACTAATACAGATGAAGATGCTTGCAGCTAACCATTGGACTGAACAAGGGGACCCCAATGGAGGAGTTAGAGAAAAGAGTGAAGAAGCTGAAGGGGTTTGCAACACCATAGGAAGAACAACAGTATCAACCCCACAGAGCTCCCAGGGACTAAACCACCAACCAATGAGTACCTATGGAAGGATCTATGACTCCAGCTAGATATGTAGCAGAGGATGGCATTGTCCAGCATCAGTAGGAGGAAAAGCCCTTGGTCCTGTGAAGGCTCGTTTCTCCAATGTAGGGGAATGCCAGGGCATTAAGGTGGGAGTGGGGGGGTGGGTGGGAATGGGAGCATCCTCATAGAAGCAGGGGGAGGGGGGGTGGAGGAGGGGGTAAAGCTGATAACATTTGAAATGTAAATACAAAAAAAAATCCAAGAAAAATAAAATTGAACAAAAAAAGAACAGGAAAAGAAAACTAGTTTTGAGGTTGGAAAAATTATAATAGTTGATGCTTTGTTTTAAAAAGGAGATGACAATTTCTGAAAGTGCGAAGTATGGTTATACAACTTTTGGTTATGGAGTATTCATAAAGTTGATCTGATTGGAAGTAAATATATTGTCAGTAAATGACTATTTTAACAAAACGAGAAATTGCCACCAAAAGAATAGTTTCCTTTTATGTTTTTACCTGAGAATAAAAGTAAAAATACAATAAATATCAACATAAAATAGCCTTATAAAAGTGGTAACTAAAGCCAAAGAGGAATGGTGAACACAGGTGAAAGTTCTATACTGTGTCCTAAGTGGTACTGAGAATCAAAGATCCACCAGTGAGCCCATATCTACCCTAAGGAAAAAAGTCAAAGCAGCAGCAGCAGCAAGCCTAAACAGTCTAAAACAACGGGAAACGAGCTCTCAGCACATAGGAACCAACACATGGAGCATGTTTTCCTCGTTGTGCTGAGGTCTAAGTTGTCTCACAGGCAGCAGACAACACCAGTTCCTGCTTGTGTTCTGTTCATTTGATTTTTTTCCCTTCTCCTTGTCACTGGATGGTGTGTTTGTATATGTATGTTATTTAAGCCTGTTAAGTGATTGTTGAAATATTTTCGGTAAACTAATAATTGAATCTTCACATGCAGTATTATTTCTGTAGAGAAATATTGTTCTTAAAAATTACTCTATTTGTGTGTGGGCTCGTGTGCATATCTGTGCATGTGCATGTTTATGAAGGTCAGAGGACAACGTATGGGAGTTGGTTCTCCTGCCATGTGGGTCCCAGGGCCTGAACTCAGGCTGCCAAGTTTCGCTGCAGGTTACTTTACCACTGACCCATCTTTGCCCCAAACATTGAGTCCTAAAATATTAATAAGATCGAACCTTGAAGCACAGCTGATTTGATGTCGAAAGCCGAATCCACAGCTGCTCCCTTCATTCCTGTAGAGAGTTTTCCTATATTGTAATTAAAAAATATATTAGTGGCATTATTAGTAAATATTGTTTGATAATGTATTTCCTTCTAAAGTTCATATATCTGGTAAAGTGCTTTTTAACCTTTCTGGAAACAAACTCAAACTATTAGTCTATCAGAAGGCATTAACTTAGGACAATTTGGCCAAAACCTGAATAATTTGAAGATCTAAGCCAACAAAAACAATTTGTAATTCAGTGTGCCTGCTAAACAAAATAAAACATTAAAAGCCAGTTTTCAGTAGAGAACATTGAGATATCTGTATCACTGCCTAGTTAAATTATCATATATTTTATTATTGCTATTCTGTTTGCTTTTGAACAAATGTGCAGACGCCTGATGCTCACATGCTGTTGGAATTCAGTTATTTGGGGCTTTGCCTTTCATAGACTTTCATCTACATCAGTGTTTTCACATGAGTATGCTGTTGCTTCCATGCTAGACATTCTTTTTGTGGCATTCATTCTTGATGTATTTTGAGAGAACAAGAGGTTTTCTGAAAGAGCATGAAAGAAGTCGGCCTTAAGACTGTTTACAGATTGCTCCATCCAAGTCTATGCTGCTGCGGATTACAAAGTGGGAATCGTCAACTTCAAAGCACATCTGGCTGTTGTTACAAAATCAGAAAATAGATTGCTTATTTTCCCTAAATAGACTCAAGAACATGCTTTTCTTTGAATATTTCCCAAACTCAGTGTATTACAAATGAAGAACAACAGAATATTGTTACCAGTTTTCACAGTTGTTTGTTGCTTTTATGAATTAGAATAGACATTTTTCTTTATTCTCTAGTTTGCAAAAATAATTCTTAATAACAGAAGGCTTTAACTTCTTTATTTAATACTTTTAAAGATGAAGGGGTAGAATAAAACTTCTGTAGAGTTGAAATGCAGCATTGTAATTAAGTAAACGAATATTTTGTGTCCTCTTGGAAATGTAGAGTTGGGAAAAAATAAGTCACAGCTGGTTTCCTTGGCTTTTGGTTTTAAATCTAAACTTAATTAGAGCTTGAGCATCTTTGAGAATTATTTTTTTTCTTGTTTCCCCTTACTTAATTATGCTTCATGAGTTAGAGTTGAGTGTATGTGTTGGTTTGTGTATGCCTTTGAAGGACTCACTTTGAGTGCCAACTCTGTTTTCACACGTGGACTTTCAGACAATGGGTACTGAGTGAGCCCTCTGCTTCCTACAAGTTCACTGGGCACGTGCAGTCAGCACCTCCTCTGAGCAGTGCTTGAGTCACTGCCCTGGTGACAGGAAGTTCCTGCTGAGACTCCCCTGCTAGGCTTCTACACAGAAGTCCTGAGCCCTGGGGACTCTGTACTTTTTTGCTAATTCGGTTGAGGTTTAGGATCTTCCTTGGCTACTTTCATGTAGATCTTGGAGTTACCATTCTCTTTTTCCTCATTGTGATGTAGGCACTTTTCTTTGCTTCCATTGTTGGTCTGTGTGGAGGATAAGGAAACAAATTTCAATTCAGACTGGTTGTCAGTACCTTATGGCATCTAGTCTCTAGGTGAAGAAAATCACTGCCCATTTTCCTGTTCTAGGTACTAAAATGCATGTATTTTTCAGAGCCTGTCTCTTGTTGTACTAGACTCTTTGTTATTTTAAATTTATTACCTCTATTTCTTTAATTGATTATTTTAATCTTTCCTTCTTATATCAAATTGAAGTTAGATACCTTTACAATTATGTAAAATTTAGCCTTTTGAAAACAAGCTAAGATTTTTGAAGATTTAATTTAATAAGTTATATGTGAAAAAGCTTGTCACTCAACTGTAATTGAATATTTCAGGGTAAAAACACTTTTTTTGGTCAGTCATAATGTTCTTGTTCAGTTTGTGATTATTGGTGTAGTAAATTGTGAGTATATGATGTGAAGAAATTAGACTTTTTTGACAATGATTTTTAATTCTTATTTTATTTGTAAATGAAACGGTTGGTATAGAAATCTTAAAGAATTTACCATTAAGCATTTCAAGCAATACTTCATTGAAAGGCATAAATATGTGCTAGGAGAGAGAGATCCAAAGCTGAGGAGACAATATCCTTGTACTCCACCTGCCCAGAGGTGTGTGTAGGAGCACACTGCTCAGCAATTTGGGTGTTACCAGGACCTTTTATGTGAACCCAGGATATGTTAGAGCTGGGGAGAGGTGGGACCAAATGCATTGCCTTCTCTCTCTCCCCTTGCTTTGAGAAGATCACAGGGCACTGGAGTGGGTTTAGGAATAGACTTGGGAACAAAAGTTTTTGTTTTAGGATCCACTTTTTTTTTTTTTTTTTTTTGAGAAAATGGAATCGGGGCCATGAACAAGAGATGAGCATCAACAGTGGCACTGCCTGATGGGAGTTAATTTTCCTGGGGAGCCTCACTCTGAACCAGTGAGTCTCGAAGAAGGTGGGAGAGTGAGTGCAGCTCACAGCAGCTAGTGCTCTACAAGTAGTTCAGTGCCACTGGAGTGTAGCCGAGGCTGGGCATAGTGAAGCGGAAAGACAGACTAGGGAGCCTCACACAGGGATTCTATGTCCTCATCGATGCTGTTCGTTTCAGTGAAAGTGCCTTGTCCCTAGCATATCTAGGGTGTAGTGACTAAACTGAGATTTAAACAGTGAATCTAAAAGGTAGAAGTTTTAAGGTTGTCCCCCCCTAGACAAAGGTTCAGAGTAGAAGAAAAAAAAAACTGGTTAGGCCCTGGAATTGTATGTTCCAGGAAGCTTCTCCTAGGGCCATAGAATGGGTAATTACATCGGCTGGTTCGGCAACTCTCTCCCAGGAACTAGCTGACCATAAAGTTAGATTAAAATCTTAGAGAACAATCTTGAGAAGCAGGAAGCCTCTCCCAGGAACTAGCAGACCGTAAAGTTAAATAATCTTGAGAAACAGGAAGTTCCTCCTTGTGATTTTTCACTGGTATTCTCGACATTTTCCAATGACGCCCTCCCTACCCCCTTGGGTTGTGGTTTCTTCCTTTAAATTCCCTTCTCTTAGCTACTGGTGGTCGAACTCCACTGCCCCTGTGTGGGATACGAGTCTCGACCCCAGTGCACTGGTTCCTATCAATAAACCTTGTGTAAATTACAGCAAGGATGGTTTCACGTGAATTCTTGGGGGGTCACGTCATCCCGAGACTTGAGTGAGGGTATACCCGCTCTGGGGGTCTTTCAAATCCATGAGTGCTCAGAAGGTTTCGACTAAAACAGTCAGGCAGAGGGGCACAAGTTTGGCACTGTATATCATTGAAGCTTTGGGCAATGTAAGGTGTGTGGTGAGGAGTATTAGATGAGACTGAGTGTTTTGGGAGAGGGCGGAATGGTGTACTTAGGCAGGCACTCACTTCTTATGGAGGTTCTGAAATGTATATGTGGCACTTCAGAAAATAGACAAAACATTAAGATATACAGAAGAAATTTTTACATAGAAACATGTATTTTATTCAAATATCTCCAGAATGAATGTCTTTATTGTAATTTTTCAGATTGAAAATCCCCGGTACCTGAGACAGAAGCCTCTTCCAGTTTCTCTGGTAGGTGATGATTCCACTAGATATTTGCTAGGGACAGCTAACTATAAATATGAAGTTTAAAATTTATAAAATAATGTTTTGTTTATAAATTCCCCATTAGGAAGCATAAGTCATTCTAATCTTGCTGCTTAGAAAGTGAGCGAATCCCCTTCTTCTCTGAAGCCAGCATTCCTTTGAAATGAGTTTCTCTTTAAAGAATCCATAAACTGACCTGAGAAGTTTAAAATAGCTCTTGTTGTTTCTACAGATGACTCCAAAGGTCAGCCTGAGGAACTCTAGCAATCTTCATGATGATCATTTTCTCTCTCGAATGCACGAGAAAGAGGTAGGACTGTGCTATTTCTCACATGCCTAGAGTTAGCACGGTTGGTCTGTGTAATAGTTCTCAGACTCTGTGCAGATGTGATATGCAGGAGTAAGAGGTTAGTTATCTGGGCTCAAAACGAGGTCGTGGTGCAGACCGGGCTGGGTTTATAATTAAAGATTTCATTGTGCATCTCCCATCTTGCACACCCCAGCTCCACTCCACCACTAGGCAGAGGTGTGTTGCCGCATCCTCTCCTGACTTTCAAATTCTGATGGTCAAGAAATAGAGGCAATGGCAGTGTTTAGTAAATCCATGCACTGTCTCTAGCTACTTACTTGTAAGTTATCTTTATTCTTAAATCCTTACTAGTTGTATCCGTCTGCCTAATTGATCTTTACTGTAGCTGATACATGACACATGATAGTCTTTTTGTGATAAGAGTATTTGAGATTTGTCCTCAATGATACTGAGATGTATGGCATTCAGTTATTAGCTCTATTCCCATTCTGAGAATCCATGTAAAAATCAAGGCCAACACTCCTACTTAAGTGAGCCTTCATGTCTTTTTATCTCAGTCATCCTGGGTCTTAGGGCCACCAGTCTAGATTGTTTCTAGAATTCAGAGTTTTGTAGCTTTTAACACATTCTTCTGACAGCCATGTCACTGAGCAGCGTGTTGGGGTGTATCACCCGCAGATTTATGTAGTTGGTTCTTTCTTGTAAGCTGAGAAACAAAAGTTTCTGATGTGGACCAAGACATTTGGAAACCTGCTGTCCCTGAAAACAAGACACAGAGCAAACTGAAGATCACCTTTCACCTCAGCTGTCAGTTTTGAGAGAAAATAGGGTAGAAACTGCTGTTTTTTAAACAACAAATTTATTTTACTTTATGTGTGCGGGTGCTTCTTCTGCATGTGTGTGTGCATCATGTGTGTGCTTGGTGCCGGCAGATGTCCTAGTGGCACTAGATCTCCTGAGACTTGGATTTGGAGATGATTGTGAGCTGTCACGCTCTGTGGGAATCAAGCTGAGGGCCCCTGGGAGAACAGCAGTGTTGTTAACTGCTGACCGTTCTCTCCAGCTCTGAAACTGCTGTCTGAAAGATAATGAGAGCACATTCAACTTTACCTGTGCAAGGAATGCTGCATGCCTCTTACACCGAGTGCTAGCTAGGCCTTCCCTCCTACGGGTTCACAAGTTAAACCTAATATTTAAATAGAGTCAAATAAAGCGATTTATATAATAAATAAAAGAACTGGCTTTATAATAAAATATACCATCACAAAACTTAATAGATAATTGTACAAAGAAATTCCACAGTAAAAATTCGGCAGGCAGGAGCTGGCTCAGTGCCGGTGTCCTAGATGCTGGTGAGTGTTCTGATGGATTGTGTCCGAATAGAGTCTAACCTCTGCTGAGACGTTCACACAGAACACCCAAACAAACCAGGTATTGATGTTGGAAGAAATGAGGAAGAGACAGGAAGTCACTAAAGGAAACAAATGCCAAGACATGTAGAGAACTAAAAATAAAACAGTAGTTTCTAGTTATTTTATTGTTTCATATAATTTGTTTTATGTATGAACAAATTTTAAAAATCAAAATATCAAAAATTAGAATAAATTATGCAAGTAATATCTATCATTTTTACTATGTGATAGGTTCTAAAACAATTATTAAGTTTGGGAGAATTTTATGTATCTCTAATTCCTGGAAATAGCATGCAAGTGAATTGTTCTGTTATAAATTGGTATAACAGATAACTTGCCCAATGAAATATTTCAAATTTGTATTTTTGAGAGAAAGCTGCACTTGATATACTATTAAAAGAGAGCTGGTTCCCGGCATGGTGACTCATCTGAGCAGTAGGGAGTCAAGTCCTCCGGAAGGAGGGTGGTCACAACTTGCCTCCTAATGAGAATGATGGTTGTTTTATGAATCAGTACTAGAAATCGATTGGTGATGAGCCTTGGGATTTAGAAATAAAGTGTGACCAAACAAGTGTGTCATTCTGGTTTTGCTTATAGCGTTTTGAAAATTTCTGGCCTATAGAGAGGGCTGATAGTGCCACGCTTGAGGTTTTGTTAATGCTGTAGAATTTAAATTCCAAATAGGGCACATTCTAAATTTCATTCAAAATCTGTAGTTTGTAGTTATTCTATATATCAGACTAACTTTTGATTGCTTTTTGTATATTTGGTTTCTTTTGATCTGCTTTAAGCAGTTCATCAACATGCCGGGACGTTTCTTGGTGTTTGATTTTACATACACACAGTCCCCCCTTGCAGGTGTGTGGCTGTGTCTCATGATGTTATCCCTGCTGCTCCTAAGCTCTGGGCTCAAGCAGCATTCCTGCCATCAGCCTTCCAGAGACTTGTTGGCTGCACCTCTGCCCCTGGCCTTGCTGGTTTAAACTTGTGAGAGATGTTTGCTTTCAGTATCAAATACTAAGTTTTGTTTATTTCAAATAGGTAGTAATAAAAAGCAGCATTTTATCTAAGCGCACAGCTCCTGTATGAATTATGTGAATAACTGATTGAATAAAACATTTGAAAATTATTTTTCAAGGAGACATTGCTTAGCATAAAGTTTGTAAACATGAAGTGGAATAGAATGAACAAATGATACTTGCAGTTAATTCTTTATTCAGTCAGTTATACTTTAAATAAAGCGTCTTTACAACCAAGGAGACTTTCATGTTAAATGAGTCAGCACATTAGTTGGGTGTTCAAGGAAATTGTCTTCCAGGCATACGTATAGAGTTTAGTCAGGAAGGGCGTTTTTCCCTATTTATTTTAACTTGGTTTTCACTGTATAATTTATGTTGGGATCAAGTGGCTTAGATGGATACTTCAGTCTCAAAGCTCTTTAAAGCTACAAGATTGGGAGAGGAGAGTGAGCCGAGCACTGGTTGGTTTGGAGAATGGAAAAGGAACTGTAAAATGTACCGTTTTAAGAAGGCTTCTTGGTTCACATGCCCCACTGGCTCACTCAAATTTTCTTAAAATTTGGCTTCTTTGTTTATTTTCATAAGATGTAAAAACTTAATTTTAATATATAATATTTTATTACAATTATAATTATTATAATATATATTGTATATAATATTTTAATGTATATTTATGCATGCATACACACATTTGCTCAACATAAAGGAGATATATGACTATAATCATTCTCAAAGTATGTTAATTTATCATTAAAAATATGGTTACAAAATATTTTTTCAATAAACGTGAGAAGGTCCTCAAACGTAACGCTTTCTTTCTGGGAAAGAAAGTGTGTAAAGCAACAGAAAGGCACTGTAGAGTAGGAAACATTGTAACATAATGGAGGAGACCTTTGCTTCTGTCAGCAGAGTTCATTGTTGATTTTATGGAGGAATTGATATTTGAGCCAAGGTTTGAATCCTGTGTGTGATATTTTAATAGCCAGCTGAAGACAAGAGGATGAACAAGGCTGTGCTTAGTAGAGCTCTTATATCCATGGTGGGTGGGGACGAAGAGAGTGGGGGTCAGAGATGCAGAATGCTGACAACAAGACCAGGCCCTCTGGAGGCTTCAGGAGAGAACAAGACTTTTACAAGTGTACTGGAGGCACTTAAATCAGCATGCTTTCTCCGTTGGATTTGTATGGTGAAAGTCGGAAAAGAGTGGAGAGGTTGTTGTAACAGTTAATGTGAGGGTCGCAGAACCGTCAGATGAGAAACTGTAAGGTTGCTAATGAAGTCAGGCCTTCTGGGATTGAACTTGGTAAGTCACTTAGACATTGAAGAGGAAGGAAAAGAGGAGTCTAAAATACAGAACGTAACTGTTGTACATAGTGAGTACTGATTTTATTGATTGTTGAATTTGGTACTCTATAGGCACTCTATAGAAGGTGTTGAGGTGACAGTTGACACAGAGGAACTATGGCCTGAAGACAGAACTGTTATTCCTCTACAGCTACAGTTGAACAGAAGTGCACGTTTGTAGGTAGTGAAGATGAATACAGGACTCATTTAGAGAGAATGGCTAGCTTAGGTAGCAGAAGAATGGGAAAACTGCAGAGATAGATAGTATAGACATTTTCTAAGCTTGAATAGCAGCTGTCACAGAAGTCAAGGCAAGCTAGTGAAAGAAGGGGTGAGAGTAGTGAGCTTCTGTGTGTTGCTCAACAGTGAATTTCTTAGATAAGGTTTCTATTGCTGTGAAGAGACATCATGACCGTGGCAATTCTTCTAAAGCAGCTGTTACTGTTTCAGAGGCTTAGTCCACTATCATCATGGTAGGAAGCATTCAGTGTCCAGGCAGACGTGGCGCTGGAGAAGGAGCTGAGAGTTCTGGGCATCGCTTGAGCATATCAGACCTCAAAGCCCACCTCCACACTTCCTCCAACAAGCCACACCTCCTAATCGTGCCACTCCCTGAAGTCAAGCATTCAAACACATGAGTCCATCAGGGCCATTCCTATTCAAACACCACAGTTAAGGATGCAGCAGCTTTGAGATTTGGTTATCAAAAGCTCTTTGTATGAAAAATAGTAGATTTGTATGAAAATCATGGGCAATGCACAGAGAAGCTCACTATTTTCGCTCCCAGCTAACCTTGGCTTCTGTGATAACCGCTACTCTAGGTGGTCTCTGGGACCTTGACAAATGTCTCTCTACTGTCGTGATCTTGAAAGTGCTATTTTAATAGAGTTAAAAATACATTATGAAAGGAGTAAAGAATTAAAGCAGAAAATATAGAATACTTACAGAAAGTTTCATTAGTTAAAAATAAGAAATATTGTGAAAGCTCAAACATTTAAACAGCAGATTTCTCTATGAAACATTCAGTTGAAATTCCATAAAGTCAATTAAATGTCAGTTAAATAAAAGGCCTCTTCCAACAGCAGGCAGGGCAGGACAGGCATGCTTGGTATTTAGTGTGGAGAGAGGACAATGAGTATGTATTTGGGCCCAGTCTCATTCTCTCTCCAGTTGGCCAGGTTTCCTCCCAGAGAAATTTTAGACCACAAGGTTATTTATTTGGAGAATGTATCTTCTTGTCCTCCTTTGAGTTCTGTTTATATGTTGAGTTATTTAGAATAGATGAACCATCTTCTAAGAGCCATTTCATACCAAGTAACCTTATCAGCTGTACACAAACCCGTGAGTGTGAGTGAATCTAGACTTTCTACCTTCCAGTCGTGAAACCCTGAGCTACTGCTCTTTGTGATTTAGTTGTGTTCTGTACAGTTGAGATAATAAAGCACCTACTTTGGGAGATTGTTGTTGGGATTGAATGAAATTATGCATGCAGATCTCTAGGACTATACTTTGTTTATAATGTGTAATGAACCAGTTATTTTTCTTCTACACTTTTTCTATATTCTTTGTGGCTGGTAGTGGTATTGTTGCTGCTCCAGTTGTTGCTACTGTTAATGTTAATGTTAAGCCACAAAGACAAGTGTCTTAGTTAGGGTTTTACTGCTGTGAGCAGACACCATGACCAAGGCAGGTCTTTTTTTTTTTTTTTTTGGTTCTTTTTTTTGGAGCTGGGGACCGAACCCAGGGCCTTGTGCTTCCTAGGCAAGCACTCTACCACTGAGCTAAATCCCAACCCCTCAAGGCAGGTCTTACAAGGACAACATTTAATTGGGGCTGGCTTATAGGTTCAGAGGTTCAGTCCATTATCATCAAGGCAGAACATGGCAGCATTAACCTTATCTATTTGTTCCTCTAATTAATTATTGGAATATCGTTTGTAATTTTTATTTACTTTTTAAAAATTTTTCCCCTTTCCCAGCTAAAATTACCTATTTGTTCTCTTTTAAAAATATTTTTCCTGGGCTGGAGACATGGCTCAGTGGTTAGCAGCACTTGCTGCTGCTTTGGGTCCATGCCATACCTGATTCTTCTCCCTTGTCCATGCCTATAATTCAAATATTTTGAAGGTGTTCTGAATGTTCCTTTCTTTAATTTTTTCATATTTTTTTGCTTATTTTGTTTAGATCTTCCACTTTATCTTTGGTTTTTTTTTTGTTTTTTTTTTTTTGATGCTCAATGTTCATTCTTTTTTCCCCATTTTTATTAAATTGGGTATTTCTTATTTACATTTCAAATGTTATTCCCTTTCCCAGTTTCCAGACCAACATCCCTCTAACCCCTCCCCTTGTATACGGGTGTTCCCCTCCCCATCCTCCCCCCATTACCCCCCTCCCCACAAGAATCCCGTTCACTGGGGGTCCAGCCTTGGCAGGACCAAGGGCTTCCCCTTCCACTGGTGCCCTTACTAGGCTATTCATTGCTACCTATGCAGTTGGAGCCCAGGGTCAGTCCATGTATAGTCTTTGGGTAGTGGCTTAGTCCCTGGAAGCTCTGGTTGGTTGGCATTGTTGTTCATATGGGGTCTCAAGCCCCTTCAGCTCTTTCAGTCCTTTCTCTGATTCCTTCAACAGGGGTCCCGTTCTCAGGTCAGTGGTTTGCTGCTGGCATTCACCTATGTATTTGCCGTATTCTGGCTGTGTCTCTCAGGAGAGATCTACATCCAGTTCCTGTCAGCCTGCGCTTCTTTGCTTCATCCATCTTATCTAGTTTGGTGTCTGTATAAGTATGGGCCACATGTGGGGCAGGCTCTGAATGGGTGTTCCTTCAGCCTCTGTTCTAAACTTTGCTTCCCTATCCCCTCCCAAGGGTAGTCTTGTTCCCCTTTTAAAGAAGGAGTGAAGCATTCACATTTTGGTCATCCTTCTTGAGTTTCATGTGTTCTGTGCATCTAGGGTAATTTGAGCATTTGGGCTAATATCCACTTATCAATGAGTGCATACCATGTGTGTTTTTCTGTGATTGGGTTACCTCACACAGGATGATATTTTCCAGTTCCATCCATTTACCTATGAATTTCATAAAGTCATTGTTTTTGATAGCTGAGTAGTATTCCATTGTATAGATGTACCACATTTTCTGTATTCATTCCTCTGTTGAAGGACATCTGAGTTCTTTCTAGCTTCTGGCTATTATAAATAAGGCTGCTATGAACATAGTGGAGCATGTGTCTTTGTTATATGTTGGAGCATCTTTTGGGTATATGCCCAAGAGAGGTATAGCTGGGTCCTCAGGTTAGTGTAATGTCCAATTTTCTGAGGAACCTCCAGACTGATTTCCATAGTGGTTGTACCAGTCTGCAATCCCACCAACAATGGAGGAGTGTTCCTCTTTCTCCACATCCTTGCCAGCATCTGCTGTCGCTGGAGTTTTTGATCTCAGCCATTGTGGCTGGTGTGAGGTGGCATCTCAGGGTTGTTTTGATTTGCATTTCCCTGATGACTAAAGATGTTGAACATTTCTTTAGGTATTTCTCAGCCATTCAGTATTCCTCAGCTGTGAATTCTTTGTTTAGCTCTCAACCCCATTTTTTAATAGGGTTATTTGTCTCCCTGCAGTTTAACTTCGTAAGTTCTTTGTATATTTTGGATATAAGCCAAGTTGTACAATTGGTAAAGATCTTTTCCCATTCTGTTGATTGCCCTTTTGTCCTAACAACAGTGTCCTTTGCCTTACAGAAGATTTGCAGTTTTATGAGACTCCATTTGTCGATTCTTGATCTTAGAGCATAAGCCATTAGTGTTTTGTTCAGGAAATCTTCTCCAGTGCCCATGTGTTCGAGACTCTTCCCTAGCCTTTCTTCTATTAGTTTGAGTGTATCTGGTTTGATGTGGAGGTCCTTGATCCACTTGGACTTAAGCTTTGCACAGGGTGATAAGAATGGATCAATCTGCATTCTTCTACATGCTGACCTTTAGTTGAACCAGCACCATTTGCTGAAAATGCTATCTTTTTTCCATTGGATGGTTTTGGCTCCTTTGTCAAAGATCAAGTGACCATAGGTGTCTGGGTTCATTTCTGGGTCTTCAATTCTATTCCACTGATTTATCTGCCTGTCTCTGTACCAATACCATGCAGATTTTATCACTATTGCTCTGTAATACTGCTTGAGTTCAGGGATAGTGATTCCTCCAGAAGTCCTTTTATTGTTGAGGATAGTTTTTCAATCCTGGGTTTTTTTGTTATTCCAGATGAATTTGCAAATTGTTCTGTCTAACTCTATGAAGAATTGGATTGGAATTTTGATGGGGATTGCATTGAATCTGTGTAAAATGGCCATTTTTACAATATTAATCCTGCCAATCCATGAGCATGGGAGATCTTTCCATCTTCTGAGGTCTTCTTCAATTTCTTTCTTCAGAGACTTGAAGTTCTTATCATACAGATCTTTCACTTGCTTGGTTAAAATCACACCGAGGTATTTTATATTATTTGGGACTATTATGAAGGGTGTCGTTTCCCTAACTTCTTTCTCAGCTTGTTTCTCTTTTGTGTAGAGGAAGGCTACTGATTTATTTGAGTTAATTTTATACCCAGCCACTTTGCTGAAGGTGTTTATTAGGTTTAGTAGTTCTCTGGTGGAACTTTTGGGATCACTTAAATATACTATCATATCTTCTGCACATAGGGACATTTTGACTTCTTCCTTTCCAATCTGTATCCCACTTTATCTTTGAGTCCCAGGATTCTTCTTTCTGGTTTGATGCATTCTATTGTAAGGCTTCTCGCAAGTTTGCTATTGGAATATTGAGTTTTTTCAATTCAACCTACATTTCAGCTTGCATTATAGTCAGTGTTTCTATCTCTATTGAATTTATTTTTCAAATTCTGAATTATCTTTGTCATTTCATTCAGCAATCTATGTATTTGTATAATCTTGGAAATCACTCAAGTGTTTATTGTTATCCTCCTGGAGTTCAGTGAAATGTTTGCTTGTGTCTTCTTTACATTCCTTAATAATCCTTATGATTTTCTTTGAAATTCTGTGTCCTGGTGTTCATCTATGTGTTTCTCATTAGAGAACATTTCTATAGGACTAGTGGGTTTGATGAGGGATGTTTATCTTGGCCACTCACGTGGGCTTTGTTTCAGTGATTTGACCTGAGCATGTGGACTTATTTCTTTGGTTGTGTCTTATGTGGTATCTGCTTTCCTTAGATTAGGCCAGTGCAGCTGATCCGTGACAGGAGTGAAACTTGGCATAGCTGGCAGGGGAGCTGTTTAGTTGGTCTAGGGAAAGATGGCTCCAGGCCTTGGAGCCAGGGCTGTGGGTACAGAGACGGCAGTGGGCAGAGGGAAGGATGGTAGAGGAAGGAGGGTGTCACCAGTCAGAGGTGGCTGTCTAAAGCACAGTCTCAAAGGCCACCGACCTTGAGCTAGGCCAGTGGGCATAGAGGTTAGTACAGTCAGAGGGTGAGGGGAGGGGGATGGGCAAGGATAGAGGGAATGGGAAAGAAAAGATGTGGCTTACTATGCAAAGGAGTTTCAGGAATAGAGAGAGTTCCTGAGCTCCAGTGCATATGCAAGCTTTTACTACTAACTTTAATCATATTTCTTGGTATGGATTTATTTACATTTTTTGTTTTTTCTTTTTGTTAGTTTGTTTTAAGTTTGCTAGGTTTATAATTTCATCCTTTTATATTTCCAAATGTTTTTTTCTTTTATTAGGTTTTTTCAGTTTACATTTTAAATGTCATCCACTTTCCCGCTTCCCCTCCTGAATCCCCCTAAACCACCCCCACCCCTTGCTTCTATGAAGGTGCTCCCTCACCCACTCACCAATTCCCTCCCACCTTCCTGCCCAGACATTCCCCTACACTGGGGCATTGAGCCTTGACAGGACCAAGGGTCTCTCTTCCCATTGATGCCTGGCAAGGCCATCCTCTGCTACATATCCAGATGGAGCAATAGGTCCATCCCTATGTTCTCTTGGGTTGGTGGTTTACTCCTTGGGAGCTCTGGAGGGTCTGGTTGGTTGATATTGTTGTTCTTCTTATGGGGTTGCAAACCCCTTCAACTACTTTAGTCCTTTAACTCCTCCATTGGGAACCCTATTCTTTTTCAGTGGTTGGCTGCGAGCATCCACCTCTGTATATGTCAAGCTCTGGCAGAACCTCTCAGGAGACAGCTATATCAGGCTCCTGTCAGCATGCACCTGTGGCATCCACAATAGTGTCTGGGTTTGGTGTCTATATATGGGATGGATCCCCCAGGTGGGGCAATCTCTGGATGACTTTCAGACTCTGCTCCACATTTTATCCCCTTCCATATTTCCTCCTGTGAGTATTTTTATTCCCTCTTCTCAGAAGATCTCACTTTGGTCTTCCTCCTTTTTGAGCTCATGTGGTTTCTGAATTGTATCTTGGGCATTCTGAGCTTTTGGGCCAATATCCACTTATCGGTGAGTGCTTACCATGTGTGTTTTTGTGTGACTGGGTTACCTCATACAAGATGATATTTTCAAGTTTTGTTCATTTGCCTATGAATTTCATAAAGTCATTGTTTTTGATAGCTGAGTAATATTCCATTGTGTAGAGGTACCACATTTTCTGTATCCATTCCTCTGTTGAAGGACCTCTGGGTTCTTTCCAGCTTCTGGCTATTATAAGTAAGGCTGTTATGAACATAGTGGAGCATGTGTCCTTGTTAGATGTTGGAGCATCTTTTGGGTATATGCCCAAGAGAGGCATAGCTGGGTCCTCAGGTCCATTATTTCTGAGGAACCTCCAGACTGATTTCCAGAGTGGTTGTACGAGCTTGCAATCCCACCAACCATGGAGGAGTGTTCCTCTTTCTCCACATCCTCGTCAGCATCTGTTGTCATCTGAGTTTTTGACCTTAGCCATTCTGACTGGTGTGAGGTGGAATCTCAGGGTTGTTTTGATTTGCATTTCCTTGATGACTGAGGATGTTATACATTTCTTTAGTTGTTTCACAGCCATTCTATATTCCTCAGTTGAGAATTCTTTGTTTAGCTCTATATCGCATTTTTTAAAAAAGGGTTATTTGATTCTCTGGAATCTCACTTCGTGAGTTCTTTGTATATATTGGATATTAGCCCTCTATTGGATATAGGACTGGTAAAGATCTCTTCCCAGTCTGTTGGTTGCCGTTTTGTCCTAATGACAGTGTTCTTTACCTTACAGAAGCTTTACATTTTTATGAGGTCCCATTTGTCTATTCTTGATCTTAGAGCATAAGCCATTGGTGTTCTGTTCAGGGAATTTCCCCTGTGCCCATGTGTTTGAGGCTCTTCCCCACTTTCTCTTCTATTAGTTTGAGTGAATCTGGTTTTATGTGGAGGTCCAAGTTCCACTTGGCCTTGAGCTTTGTGCAAGGTGTTAAGAATGGGTCGATTTGCATTTTTCTACATGCTGACCTCTAGTTCAACCAGCACCATTTTTTTTTGGAAATGCTGTCTTTTTTCTACTGGATGGTTTTGGGAGAGGAAATTCTCAGGATTTTCTGTATTCCATTGCTATCTATTGTAATCTGCCTTTTATCTCAAGTCTTAGAGTTTTGAGTGTTTTCTCTCTAGCTTTTATTGATTTGGTGAAAGGTTTGTCAATTTTGCTTTTCAAAGCAGTAACTCTTCATTTTTTTTTGTTATTTGTTTCTATTTCTTTGATTTATGCTCTCATCTTAATTATTTCTGTTTACTTGGTTTGGGTCTTATTTGATCTTGTTTTTCATATGCCTTGAGGTATGTCATTGTTGATAGTTTGAGGTCCTCCTGATTTTGTCTGTGAACATTTAGAGTTAGAAGAACCGCCTTCATTGTATCTCATAGGTTTTGGAATCCTGTATGTTCATCCTCATTCAGTTCTGGAAAAGTGTAAATTCCTTTGATTTCTTCAATGATACCATCATTATTCAGTATCATAAAGTTTACTTGAGTTTGTGTATTTTCTGTGGTTTCTTTTGCTGTTGATGTCTAGTTTTATTCTATGGTCAGATAGAATATAGAAAGTTATTTCAATTTTCTTCTTTTGGGGTGGGTGATGGGGGAGTGGGACTAGCTTTGTGTCCTAGAACATGGGGACTGGCGGGAAGAATGCATGTTCTGTAGTGTTCAGGTGGAGTTGTCCGTAGAAGCCTCTTAGTTCCTTTTATCTCTGCTGACAGTCATCTTTGATGTTTGTTTGTTTCCTGCCCAGATGGCTTGTGTTTGGTGAGAATGGAGTATTAAGTCACTTACTATTACTTTGTTGATGTTAGTCAATCTCTTAGTATTTGCTGTATGGAATTGTGTCACCTGTGTCAAGTGTAGTATACTTAGAACTGTAGTGTTCTCTTGGTGGATTGTTTTCTTAATCAGTATGAAGAAACCATTGTCTCTCCTGAGTAGTGTTGCTTTGAAGTCTGTTTTCTCAGGTATCAGAGTACTTAACCCCACTTGTCTCCTGGTACCAGTGGCTTGAAATACCTTTGCCCATTCTTCCCCCCCCATTTTTATTAAATTGGGTACTTATTTACATTTCAAATGCTATTCCCTTTTCCCATTTCCTGTCCATCAGCCCCCTAACCCCTTCCTCTCCCCTTCTATAAGAGTGTTCCCCTCCCCACCCACCCTTACTGCCTCCCCAACAATCTCCTACACTGGGGGGTCCAACCTTGGCAGGATCAAGGGCTTCCCCTTCCACTGGTGCCCCAACAAGGCTATTCTCTGCTACGTATGCAGTTGGAGCCCTGGGTCAGTCCATGTATAGTCTTTGGGTAGTGGTTTAGTCCCTCGAAGCTCTGGTTGGTTGGCATTGTTGTTCTTATGGGGTTGCAAGCTCCTTCAACTCTTTCAGTCCTTTCTCTAACTCCTCCAACGGGGGTCCAGTTCTCAGTTCAATGGTTTGCTACTAGCATTTGCCTCTGTATTTGACATGCTCTAGATGTGTCTCTTGGGAGAGATCTGTATCCGGTTCCTGTCTGTCTTGGTAAGGCATGTCTCTCAAAAAGCAAAAAGAGGGCCTGTGCTTTCTTTCTACCCCAGTCAGTTGTTGTGTGTCTGTTGATTGGAGAGTCTAGTCAGTTGTGTGTCTGTTGATTGGAGAGTCTAGTCAGTTGTGTGTCTGTTGATTGGAGAGTCTAGTCAGTTGTTGTGTGTCTGTTGATTGGAGAGTCTAGTCAGTTGTTGTGTGTCTGTTGATTGGAGAGTCTAGTCAGTTGTTGTGTGTCTGTTGATTGGAGAGTCTAGTCCACTGACATTCCAAATTGTTATTCTTGTCATTTTGTTGTTAATTTTGTAGTGTCTGATGGTTTTTAAGGCCTCATTTGGTAAATACTTATCTTGGAACCCCCCTTTGCCCTGTAGCTTCTGTAATGTGTTTGACATTCTCTTCCATTCAGAGTCTTCCTTCCAGTATCAACTGCAGTGTTGGCCATATATTGGTCAGATATTGATTTAGCCTACTTTTGTCTCAGAAAGATTTTCCTTCTCCTAATACTGTGACAGTTCTGTGAGTAGGCAGTGAGTAGGCAGTGGAGTGTTTTTCAGACCTTGAGTGTATGCTTTCATGTCCTTCTAGTGCCTAGAATTGTCATTGAAAATTCAGGCCTGCCTTTATGTGCGACTTGGTCTTTCTCTCTTGCCATTTTCAGCGCATTTTGTATTTTTCTGAATTGTAAGTGTTTTGGCCATTGCACAATATGAGGGATTTCCTTTCCTGGTTCTGCTTGCCTCTGTTTATCTGGATGCTTGTCTATTTCCCTAGTATTGGACAATTTCTTCCATTATTATACTAAATATATCTTCTATCTTTAACATGGAATTTTTCTTCTTTTTCGTCTATAACTCCTAAGTTTGATCTTTTCACAGTATATCAAAGAGCTTGTATATTTTTATAGATATTTAAATTTATTGTTGGCTTTAACAAATGATCCATATCCTCTGAGTTAATGCTTATATCTGACTACTGTGTTTTACATGTGACCCATTTTATAGGTAAAGCGCTTTACTGAGATTTTTATTTGACTTATTAAAGTTTTTATTTGAGAAATCATTTGTTTGCTTTATTTTCATTCTTATTTGAAAGGAACAATCCATTTTATTGGCTGACAACCTACCAAGTACACTCCTTATTTTGTCCAGCCAGTCTCTGGACCCTCCTGTTTCTGCTGTCCCAGAGTTGGGATGTGTCCTGCCATGCCTGGTTTGATTGTGGCTATAACATGGACTCAGGATCAAAGCCATTCTTGAATAGCAAACACCTTACTGAGCCGACTGCTAGACAGTAATTTGCCATTTATATGAATATTCTTTCTTTTAAAATGTCATATTTCAACACATAGGCTAAAAGTATTTTGAAATGAGCAAGTGGATGTGAGCAAAGAGAAAACGTTGAGAGAGACTTGTTGTCATGGCAATACTAAAGCCTGAAGTCCTGTGTGAGTTTTCATGTGAGAGCAGGACACCACTATAAAATGGCGCTCTGCTAATCTTGAAAATCTTTCCCTTCAAGTTGGACATGAAGACAAAAATGATGGAAGCGAAGTTCTCTGAAGAGAAACTTAAGCTGCAGAAGAAACATGATGCCGAGGTGCAGAAGGTAGGGCTGTGTCATGTATGTTGTCTGCAGTGTCACTGCACTCTGGGGCTTGGGACAGGCCACACATCTCCTTCTGCCCACAGATTAGGCATTTGAAAATAGTGTACGTCATTAATGAAATTTGCTGAAGTAAAATCATATAAAAATTATCTGTGAACTCTATTTGTGAACCGTGACTATTTTTGTCCAGTTCCCCCTTACCTATTACATTACCTGTATTTTAAGACTGAATGTCATAGTTTTTACTAGATCGTTACTAGTGACTTTTGTGAGTGTGTTTGTGTGGACTTGTGTAGCTGAAGAACTTAGGAGCTGTTTTAAGACAGGACCTTACTGTATTCCTCAGCCTGGCCTCGCCTCATCTCTTCTTCTCTTGCCTTCTCAAGTAGCCGGGTGACAGGTCTGTACCCACAGGCTCTGCGCCATCCTTGAAATGTGAAGTGAAAGAACAGCTGTAAATACTATAGTTTGTTTTATCCTGATTGTTTCAGCTTTCTGATTCAGTTCCTGTTTTTAATTAATGAATTAACTAGTTAATTAATTAATTAGATTCAGGATCACATTGTTTCCCACCTGGCCTCCTGCTTGTGCTCCTCCTACCTGGGCTCCTGAGTGCCAGTGCATCTTGCTCTCCTTAGATTCAGAAAGAGCTCTTGCTCCCTCAGAGTGAAAACCCAGATGCCTCTAGAATAGAGCTTTTCTTTCAAATAAACTAAATTCTCCTGAGAGCCTATAATTCACAAAGCAACAGCAAAGCAAACAAGCAAACTCTTGGACTTAGTTCTGTTTGCTGTTGACAGCATGTAGTGTGGTCCTGGCACTGACTGACTGTCAGGCTTCTTTCTGAGTAGGCCTCTCAGATTTTGCTTTCCAATTTTTCAGTATTTGTCTATTTATTAGTTTATTTATTTATTCACTCACTTACTATATGTGTTATGAGCCAAGGATTCATAAAAGCTAAGGAAGTACTATACCATTCTTAGGCTACCGTCCCACCCACTTAAAAAGTATGTTTATTTTGAGTCAGTATCTGGATCAGTGTCTAGCCTGGGCCTTAAGCTTACTCTGTATTAGTCTCTCAAGTAGTTAAGTTGTAGCTCTGAACTACCAAGCTTGGACCCAATTTTTTAATATTTTGAATTAAATTTGTATCTTTCCTGGTGTCTCAGCAAATTCAACTAGCTTTGCTATGTAGAATTTTAGTTCATGCTATATTTTTATAATTATTAAACATTTTTGTGCTAATGATGTGTGTTTTAAATGCATGATGTTTGTACAAATAGAACATTTACACGTTATTGAAAAACTAAGCCTATGTGTCTGCTTCCCCAAACTGAATAACAAAGACAGAATCAGCTAGGCATACTAACCATAGCACTGGGGGCTCAGGCTGGCCTTACACACATCTGTAGTCCAGGCACAGCATGACCTCATCTTCCTCTTGCCTTGCTCTCTAGAGTAGCTGGTATGCACCGCCAGAGTAGTCTCCTTGGCTCAGAGAAAGGGATTCTGGCTCAAAAATTAAACAAAGGAAAACAGCAGGGCAGAGGCAGAAGACCAAGGCCACAGCATCATGGATGCAAGCATCTCTGAAATAGAAAATACTTTACTGTTAAGTCAAATATTCTTTGATTTATCCTGTGTGTGTGGGGAGGTTATGAGAGTGGGCATGCACATGCATTTGTACATGTGGCATGTGTTGTTTATGCAACATGTGTATAAGGGTGTATTTCTATTGCATGTGCCTATGAAGGCAAGAGTCCTATTTTGCATATGTCCCGCTATCATTTTCCAGCTCATTTTTCAGAGACACAGTCTTTTCTATTTTTTTGTCTAATTGAACATTTCTTTCTGTTTTCATTCTTTATAAATCCAACTAAAACAGTAAGTAGTAACAATGCCACACCCCTGGCTAATTGTGCTGTTTCATAATTTTCTTTGACAAATTTGTCTATAACTGGAGCTTGGTGCTTACCATTTTGCCCCCATCCCTAACCCCAGTTACCTTTTTTTTTTTAATCATCCTGACCAATGCTTGACAAGAAACATAGGGGAAAGGCTTTTTCCTTCTTTGTCTTGGCTTATCATTTTAGAGAATATTCTCTCCAGTAGTGGAGAAAGTTAGGGGGTGCATCTCTATTCCAGTGGCATTCAACAGCGGCAGAGTGCTTCCTATTTGTAGATTAGAAAGTAGATAGGACAAGAAGTGGGGTTGGGTTATAAACCTCAATACCTGACACCAAAAGCTCTTCTTCCTCCAGTGAGGCCCCATCTTCCAAATGTTCCAGTCTCTCAAAATAGTACTATCAGCTGAGACGTAGATGTTCATATACCTGAGTCTGTGGAGGGAATTTTATATACAAACCAAACATTCCAAATCTTGGGACCTAGGACATCATGGCCTTCTCAAAATGAATTCAGTAAAGCCTTAAACAATTCCATAGTCTCATAGTTCCAGTACTGTTCAAAAGAGCAAAGACCATGTCTCTTTTTAGACTCAAGGCAGTCTCTTAAATATAAGCCCTTTTCAAGGGAAAAGTTATATATTTTCAGCACATAATGTCATGGGATAAACTATTTTCATCCTAGAGTGAAGGAAGGGAGAATAGACCAGACCAAAGTAGTAGTGAAAGGCATCATGGGAAATACAAAGCCTTTAGCTCCATGTCAGGCATATGGGGAATGGGGTAGTTATGGGCTTCTTCCTTGCGTTTTGTTAGCTTTGCTTCTCCAGCTCAGTTGCCTGTAACATAGATGACCTCTCTCTTGGGCCATTGCCTGGTCTCGGTGACTTTCTAGGATTCTGCACAAGCCTTTGTTTGTTACCTCCTCACTCTTCATAGTTGCAAAACCAGCACCACATGGAGAACATCATGTCTTCATATTGGCTTGAGATGTATCCTGGATCCTTTGGTCCAGAGCTGAATTTCATCTGTATGTCTTTGAGCTTAAACCTGGTAAAAACACTTGGCTAGGTAACCCTGGTTTAGCTGGATTCCCTGCTAGCTCTCTGTGTTTAGTCACTGTCTTTTCAAGTGGGAAATTTTAGATAACTTTGCTTTGTCCTAACCCTGCTGCTCTGGATGTGTGAAGTCTTGACCACTATGGCTCCTTTCCTGTCGGCCCAGCACTAAATCTGTGCTTTCTCTCTACTGGCACTATTCTATTGAACAAATACACATTTTGTCCCCACCTGCTTTGTCCTCAATTTTAATTAGATTTACACTTTTTCTTTTTTCTTTTCTATTTTTTGTCTAATTGTACATTTCTTTCTGTTTTCACTCTTTATAAATCCAACTAAAATAGTAAGTAGTAACAATGCCACACCCCTGGGTAATTGTGCTGTCTCATAATTTTCTTTGACAAATTTGTCTATAACTTTTTAGTTAAGCTTCATGTATTTTCAGGATATGAGCAGAATGCAGCCAAGAATAGGGTTTCTTTAGCCTGCAGCTCTAGAGTCTTCCTCTTCCTTCCTGTATACCAGTTCCAAAGACCTAAGAACTATACCATCAGGCTTATCACAACAGTGACCTCACTTCATGGTCACAACTTATGCTAATTAATTTCATACCACTTATACCAAATACCTGAGAAAAAGCAGCTTAAGAAAGGAAAAATTAGGGGGGAGAGAGCTGGACCCAGTAGCGGCGGCTACTCCTGAGAACCCAAAGGAGACAAATGCTTTCTGCCCAAATTCCTGACCCAAGAGGAAATCACCTAGTGCTATCTGTGCCCCTTGGGCACAGGAACCTAGGAACAGTCAAAACCCTTTGGTTTCTGCCTGCGCCAAGAGTTGAAAGCCAGTCACCAGGAGTGCCTGTACACCTGATAGCAGAGCTCTCTGTTTCTAGATCCGGCTGAAAGAAACAGGTATACAGGAGTGCTGGCACACAGGCCTACAGGAGTGCTGGCACACAGGCCTACAGGAGTGCTGGCACACAGGCCTACAGGAGTGCTGGCACACAGGCCTACAGGAGGGCCAAGCCACTTTCAGAGACAGCAAGACAAGCTAACACCAGAGACAACCTGATGGTGAGAGGCACAGGAATCTAAGCAACAGAAACCAAGACTACTTGGCATCATCAGAGCTAAGTTCTCCCACCAAAGCAAATACTGTATATCCAAACACACCAAAAAAGCAAGATTTGGATTTAAAATCACATTTTATGATGATGATGATGGAAGATTTAAGAAGGACATAAATGAGACTCCCTTGAAGAAATGCAGGACAAGACAAGTAAACAAATAGAAGCCTTTAAAGAGGAAATACAAAAATCCCTGATAGAATTACAGGAAAACACAACCAAACAGGTAAAGGAAATGGACAAAACCATCCAGGATTTAAAAATGGAAATAGAAACAATAAAGCACAAAGGGAGATAACCCTGGAGATAATAAAAGGGAAGAGATCAGGAGTCATAGGTGCAAGCATCAGCAACAGAATACAAGAGATAGAAGAGAGAATCTCATGGGTAGAAGACACCATAGAAAACATCGACACAACCATCAAAGATAACGTAAAACGCCAAAAGCTCCTAGCCGAAAACATCCAGGAAATCCAGAACACAATGAGAAGATCAAACCTAAGGATAATAGGTATAGAAGAGAGTGAAGACTCCCAACTTAAATAAAGGCCAGTATATATCTTCAACAAAAATTATAGAAGAAAACTTCCCTAACCTAAAGAAAGAGATGCCCATAAACATACAAGAAGCCTATAGAACTCCAAATAGATTGGATCAGAAAAGAAATTCCTCCTGTCACATAATAGTCAAAACACCAAATGTACAAACCAAAGAAATAATTTTAAAAGCAGTAAGGGAAAAAGTTCAAGTAACATTTAAGGCATACCTATCAGAATTACACCAGACTTCTCACCAGAGACTATGAAAGCCAAAAGATCCTAGGCAGATGTCTTACGGACCCTAAGAGAACAAAAATGCCAGTTCAGGTTATTATGTCCAGCAAAACTCTCAATTAACACAGATAGAGAAACCAAGATATTCCATGAGAAAACCAAATTTACACAATATCTTTCTACAAATCCAGCCCTACAAAGGATAATAGATGAAAAACTCCAACACAAAGAGGGAAACAACACCTAGAAAAAACAAGAGAGTAATCTCCTTCCAATGAACCCAAAAGAAGAGAGACACACACAAGACACCTCTAACAACAAAATTAACAGGAAGCAACAATGACTAACCTTAATATTTCTTAACATCAATGGACTCAATTCCCCAATAAAAAGACATAGACTAAGAAACTGGATACATAAAGAGGACCCAGCATTTTGTTGCATACAAGAAACACACCTCAGAGACAAAGACAGACACTACCTCAGAATAAAAGGCTGGAAAATGACTTTCCAAGTAAAGGGTTCCAAGAAACAAGCTGGAGTAGCCATTCTAATATCGAATAAAATCAACTTTTAACCAAAAGTTATCAAAAGAGATAAGGACACTTCATATTCATCAAAGGAAAAATCCACCAAGAGAAAGTCTCAATCCTAAATATCTAAATACTCCAAATACAAGGGCACCTACATTCATAAAAGAAACCTTACTAAAGCTCAGAGCACACATTTAACCTCATACAATAATAGTAGGAAAATTCAACACCCCACTCTTATGAATTCGCAGATCATGGAAACAGAAATTAAACAGAGACATAGAGACTAACAGAACTTATGAACCAAATGGACTTAACAGATATTTATAGAACATTTCATCCTAAAACAAAAGAATATACCTTCTTCTCAGTACCTCATGGTACCTTCTCCAAAATTGACCATATAATCAGGCACAAAACAGACCTCAACAGATACCGGAAGATTGAAATAATCCCATGCATCCTTAGACCATGGACTAAGACTGGTCTTCAATAACAACAAAAACAACAGAAAGCCCACATATACATGGAAGTTGAACAACACCCTACTCAATGATAACTTGATCAAGGAAGAAATAAAGAAATTAAAGACTTTTTAGAATTTACTGAAAATGATGGCACAACATGCCCAAACTTATGGCACACAATGAAAGCAGTGCTAAGAGGAAAATATCATAGCTCTGAGTGCCTCCAAAATGAATCAGGAGAGGGCATACATTAGCAGCTTGACAGCACACCTAAAAGCTCTAGAACAAAAAGAAGCAAATACACCCAAGAGGAATATAAGGCAGGAAATAGTCAAACTCAGGACTGAAATCAACCAAGTAGAAACAAAAAGGACTATATAAAGAATCAACAAAACCAGGATCTGGTTCTTTGAGAAAATCAACAAGATAGATAAACCCTTATCCAGACTAACCAGAGGGCACAGAGATTGTGTTCAAATTAACAATACCAGAAATGAAGAGGGAGAGATAACAACAGAATCTGAGAAAATTCAAAAAAATCATCAGATCCTACTATGAAAGACTATATTCAACAAAACTGGAAAATCGGGACGAAATGGACAGTTTTCTAGACAAATACCAGCTACCAAAGTTAAATCAGCATCAGATAAACCATCTAAACTACCCCATAACTCCTAAAGAAATAGAAGCAGCTATTAAAAGTCTTCCAACAAAAGAGCCCAGGATCAGATAGATGGGTTTAGTGCACAATTCTATCAGACCAATACTATCCAAACCATTCTACAAAATAGAAACAGACAGAGCACTAGCCAATTCCTTCTATGAAGCCACAATTATGCTTATACCTAAACCACACAAAGACCCAAAAAAGAAAGAGAACTTCAGATCAATTTCCCTTATGAATATTCAATCCAAACATGCTCAATAAAATTCTTGCAAACTGATTCCAAGAACACACCAAAATGATCATCCATCATGATCAAGTAGGCTTAATCCCAGGGATGCAGCGATGGTTCAATATATGGAAATCCATCAACTAATCCACTATATAAACAAATTCAAAGAAAAAACCACATTATCATTTCATTAGATGCGGAGAAAGCATTTGACAAAATTCAACAACCTTCATGATAAAAGTCCTAGAAAGATCAGCAATTCAAGGCCCATATCTAAACATAGTAAAAGCCATATACAGCAAACCAGTAGTCAACATCAAACCACACGGAGAGAAACTTGAAGCAATCCCACCAAAATCAGGGACTAGACAAGGCTGCCTACTCTCTCCCTACTTATTCAATATAGTACTGGAAGTCCTAGCCAGAGAAATCAGACAACAAAAGGATGTCGAAGGGATACAGATTGTAAAGGAAGAAGTCAAAGTATCAGAATTTGCAGATGATATGATAGTATAATTAAATGACTGCAAAACTTCCACCAGAGAACTACTAAGCCTGATCTGTAGATTACTTTTGGCAAAATGGCCATTTTGACTATATTACTCCTGCCAGCAAAGTGGCTGGATATAAAATTAAAACCAATCAATAGCCTTCCTCTACTCAAAGGATAAACAGGCTGAGAAAGAAATTAGGGAAATGACACCCTTCACAATAGTCCCAAATAATATAAAATACCTCCGTGTGACTCTAGCCAATCAAGTGAAAGATCTGTATGACAAGAACTTCAAGTCTCTGAAAAAAGAAAATGAAGATCTCAGAAGATGGAAAGACCTCTCATGCTCATGGATTGGCAGGATTAATATAGTAAAAATGACCATTTTGCCAAAAGTAATCTGCAGATTCAATACAGTCCCCATCAAAAATTTCAACTCAATTCTTGATAGAGTTAGAAAGAGCCATTTGCAAATTCATTTGGAATAACAAAAAAACAAACAAAAAAAAACAAAACAAAACAAACAAACAAAAAAGGATAATGAAAACTATCCTCAATAATAAAAGAACTTCTGGGGGAATCACCATCCCTCACCTCAAGCAGTATTAGAGAGGAATAGTGATAAACACTTCCTGTTATTGGTACAGAGACGGGCAGATAGATCAGTGGAACAGAATTGAAGACCCAGAAATGAATCCACACACCTATGGTCACTTGATCCTTGACAAAGGAGCTAAAACCATCCAATGGAAGAAAGATAGCACTTTCAACAAATGGTGCTGGTTCAACTGGAGGTCAGCATGTAGAAGATTGCAAATCAATCCATTCTTATCACCTTGTACAAAGCTTAAATCCAAGTGGATCAAGGACCTCCACATCAAACCAGATAACACTCAAACTAATAGAAGAAAAAGTTGGGAAGGGTCTCGATCACATGGGCACTAGGGAAAATGTCCTGAACAAAACACTAATGGCTTATGCTCTAAGATCAAGAATAGACAAATGAGACCTCATAAAAATGCAAAAGCTTCTGTAAGGCAAAGGACAAAATGGCAACCAACAGATTGGGAAAAGATCTTTACCAAACCTATATCTGATAGAGGACCAATATCCAAAATATACAAAGAACTTAAGAAGTTAGACTCCAGAGAACCAAAATACCCTATTACAAAATGGGTTACAGAGCTAAACAAAGAATTCTCAGCTGAGGAATATCGAATGGCTGAAAAGTACATAAAGAAATGTACAACATCTTTAGTCATTAGGGAAATGCAAATCAAAACAATCCTGAGGTAGCACTTCATAACAGTCAGAATGGTTAAGATCAAAAACTCAGGTGACAGCAGATGCTGGCCAGGATGTGGAGAAAGAGGAACACGCCTCCATTGTTTGTGGGGTTGCAAGCTCGTACAATCACTTTGGAAATCATTCTGGAGGTTCCTCAGAAAACTGGACATTGAACTGCCTGAGGACCCAGCTACACCTCTCCTGGGCATATACCCAAAAGATGCTCCAACATATAACAAAGACACATGTTCCACTATGTTCATAGCAGCCTTATTTATAATAGCCAGAAGCTGGAAAGAACCCAGATGCCCTTCAACAGAGGAATGAATACAGAAAATATGGTACATCTACACAATGGAATACTACTCAGCTATCAAAAACAATGCCTCTATGAAATTCATAGGCAAATGGATTGAATTAGAAAATATCATCCTGAGTGAGGTAACCCAATCACAGTAAAACACACACGGTATGCACTCACCAATAGGTGGATATTAGCCCAAAAACTTGAATTACCGAAGATACAATCCACAGACCACATGAAGTTCAAGAAGGACAACCAACGTGCAGATGCTTTAATCCTTAAAAGGGGGAACAAAATTATTCATAGGAGGGTATAGAGGCAAAGTTTGGAGCAGAAACTGAAGGAATGGTCATTCAGAGCCTGCCTTGGGATCCAGCCCATATATATATCCACCATATATATATATATATATATATATATATATATATATATATATATATATATATATATCCACCAAAACTAGACAGTACTTATGAAGCCAGGAAGTGCATGCTGACAGGGGCTTGATATAGCCATCTCCTGAGAGGCTGAGCCAGAGCATGACAAATACAGAGGCAAATGCTAGCAGTAAACCGTTGAAATGAGAACTAGGTCCCCATTGGAGGAATTAGAGAAAGGATTGAAATAGCTGAAGGGGCTTGCAACCCCATAAGAACAACAATGCCAACCAACCAGAGCTCCTAGGGACTAAACCACTACCGAAAGACTATACATGGACAGACCCATGACTCCAGCTGCATATGTAGCAGAGGCTGGCCTTATTGGGCACCAAAGGAAGGAGAAGCCCTTGGTCCTGCCAAGGTTGGATTCCCAGTTTAAGGGAATGTCAGGTGGTGATTGGACTGGGGGTTGAATGGGGAGGGGAACACCCTTATACAAGTAGGGTAGGAGGGGATAGTGGGTTTATGGATAGGAAATTGGGAAAGGGAATAACATTTGAAATGTAAATAAAAATATCCAATAAGAAAAGGAAAATTATTTTGGCTTATGTTTTGTGGGTTATGATCTAGCAGCCATAGGGTTGAGGCTAAAACAAGAAAGATAAAGTAGAAGGCTACTAATAAAAGCACTAAGAAAAACTACTTTGGAATCTTTCTACGTTTTACTCAAAGTTGGTTTAGGGCGTATGGAAGTCTAGCTGCACTGTGAGATCATTAGCCTGGCCCACTCACTCCTCACTCTGGCTTTCTTTTGCACTCCTGGGTAACATTTTCTACTGTTTATTAACTTTCCTATTTTAGTTATTCCTCTTTTTAATTTGACTTCTTTTTATGCTAAAGTATAAAATAATGGCTATAGTTATTAAGTACTTAAATTTGAAACAACTGGTAAAATATAAATGGTGTAAAACTTATTAATGTTTTTACATTTTGAGTTCATTTTTTTTCCTGATTCACAAAACAGATAGATAGGAATGAAGCCTGTTGTAAATCATCATCTTGGACAAGGTCTTGGCTTTAAGCAGCAAGACAGTAGGACACTTAGGGCAGGGTTTCTCCATGTCTTCATGAAGGATGCTGCACCCCAGTGCAGAGGAGGGCATGAGCCAAGAGCTGATTTCTGATGACCTCACTCCACTACTTTATGACAGTTTAATTTCCAATCCATGTTTTAGGGATTCGTGTAATATATTATCCATATTCTTCTTAATATTATCTTGAAAATTCTAAACAAATATTTTAAAATTAGTTATTCTAGTGTATTAATATTTTATCAGTGTATATAAAGTAAATTTTTTTATTTAGGTGGAATCAGTTATGGGACTGATAGAATTGCAGAATACTGTGCTCACTTATTATATATTCTATACTAATTTTATGTACTGAAGTACTAGCCACTGTTTTTTTCAGATTTTAGAAAGAAAGAATAATGAATTAGAAGAGTTGAAAATCTTATACAAAAAGAAACAAACTGAAACCGAGGAGACTGTGCGAAAGCTTGAGAAGAAAGGTGATGGTGTCTGATGTGAATCTTCCAATACCTGTGTATATTTATTTTAATGATTTAAATGTAAAAATGTAAAATTACATTTCTGAGCTTCCAACAATAGATGAAATTTGTATGGACTTTCATGTAACTAGGTAAAGTAAGTTTCCTGCATGTGTGTGTGCGTGTGTGTGTTAAAAAATCTTCAAATATATTTCCCACTTATTCATTGTGAAGGAAGAAGAAAGCATGTAATTAAATTTTAAATTGGCTGCTATGAACCAAAATTAAAATTCTCAAGGATTCACAGCAAGATATCATTTTTTTTGTGAAATTAACCTTTGTTTGAATTTGATTAGTTGAAGAGAGGAATTTCTTGTGTTGGGGTAGGAAGGGTAAAATGATGAAGTGTGTGTGTGTACGTGTATATGTGTGTGTGTGTACGTGTATATGTGGCAATGTTTGACCACTGAGCACACAGGCTTGTGGCTGTCTGCCTGTCTGTGTCCTCCTCTGTAATTTTGCAAATGCTTTGATAAAGGCCTAGAATATCTGAGTCACAATTTTGGGGTCAGTGAGTGTGGAACTGAAAGGATTAAGGTCTGGTTGATGGCAGACATGTAGGCAATGAGTAAGAATGAGGGATAAAGGGGATTTCGATCTCGGCTGCTGCAAGTTTATTGGGTTTTCCCAGAGCAAACCTAACGTGGTAGAATGGATCATAATATCCCTGACAGTTTAGTGGGCAGTTACATGTGAGAATTAACCAATAACTTATGGTTTTTTAGTTTAATTTCCTGCTTTAAATGTTGGTTAAAGTGGGGCTGGAAAAATGACTCAGTGCTTAAGCGAGGACCTGGATTCAATTCCCCCCAGCACCACATGGCCACTCACCACTGTCTGTAACTCCAGTTCCAAGGAATCTGACGCCCTCACACAGACATAGATGCAGGCAAAACACCAATGCACATAAAGTAAAAATAAATTTTAAAAAAGAAAGGATGGAGACTCTTATTCACTTAAAAATGTTGGTGAAAGCGATTAGATATTCCTTCACTTTTTGTAGTTGTTACCAGTGATAGCTAAAGTATTTGATATTTCTAGATTTTCTTTCTCACTCTTTTTCATATTGGGAACCTTAAACATCCTTAAACTTAAAATTATTCAGCCTTTTTCCTTTTTAAAAAAGAAATAATGTTTTCTTTTTTATTTTTTTAAGAAAAGAAATAATGTTTTTTCTTTCTTTTTTTTTAAGGTTTATTTATGGGCAGGAGAGATGACTCAGTGGTTAAGAGCACTGGCTCTTCGTCCAGAGGTCCTGAGTTTGATTCCCATATGGGAATCTGGTAGTGTCTTTTCTACATGCAGCAGAGCACTCATATACATAAAAGAAATAAAAAGTTTTAAAAACCCTCATTTTAAAAAAGTTTTGTTTATTTTGTATTCAGTATTCTGCCTACATATATGCCTAGAGACCTGATTTTGTGCAAATTAGAGGGGTTTCTTTATTTTCAAAGGGAAGAATCTATTCGGTTAGTGCTTTTAAAAATTATACCCTGAGCTGACACTCCATGAGCACAAAATGTTCCACAAAAGAAGAAAGGTATGAAGGAGTGGGGGCTGGAACTGGTAGCAGACCATGAGCTCGTCCCCGGGGGCCCACAGAGACGGCGGTGTCCGCAGTGCCACTTTATGATGTGGAAGACACAAGAGATGGAGCCAAAGCAGCGGGATTACGAAGAGCCATTTTCTCGGTTAGAGCCTTTGGCCCATAGCCTTTAGGGGAGTAGAACTTCAGCATGGTTCCCAGCTGGCACACCTATGGGACCTGCTCTGTCGAGTGGACTCTTTAGAGTGACAGAGGCCATATTAGAGGAGAAATACTTGAGGGTAGCATGCTGTTTAAATGTTCTAGGGAGAGAATAAAGACTAATCAATTTCATCTATGCTTATAGAAGTGGCCAAAAAGCAATGAAATGAGAGGAGGTTTTAGAAAAGTAAGTTAGTGGGAAACTATCTATTAAATGTATCATTACATTTAGATATCAAATTCTAATATGGTTCCTAGAACTGGTTTAACTATAGTCCCATTGTTTTTGACAGTTCAGATCCTTATACGTGACTGTCAAGTTATCAGAGAAACTAAAGAGAATCAGATAACCGAGCTGAAGAAGATATGTGAGCAGAGCACAGAATCTCTGAATAATGACTGGGAAAAAAAGGTAAGCTCCCCAAGTCAGCCACAGGACTGTGCATGTGAGAGGGACATGCTAGCAAGAGCAGAAAACGCTTCAAACTTCAAGAGAAACAAAGATTGCTAGTGCTGCTGTTTTTGTATATTTTTACTTCAAGGTCTGTATTCTAGAAATAGTTTTTGTTTTAAAGTCATATTTGTGACTTATTGAATTAATGTTTTGCATTTTTTGTCATAGCCAATAGGTTTTAACTAAAATGATTATGGAAATAATGGTTTCAATTTGGGATTTGAATCATTTCTCTATTAAAATGCCTGGCACCACTATATAACCCAGGCTGAAGTTGATAGTTCAAACTTTGTTGGATGTGAGTAAAATCCCTAGTGGACAGTTCCTGCTTGCATGCACTGGGGAGGCATTGGTACAGGGCTTAGTGACCATCTTGGATCACTTTTGGTACTAGGTGTATCCCTGGTGTGAAAACAGCCTTCAGAAAATTGCAGATTCAGGGGTCAGATTTGAAGGAACGCTTCCAGTAGTCAGAACGGCCTGTATTAAGTCTGCAAAGCTGAAAGGTCTTCTGGGTGGCTGTCTGAGTATCCTCACTCTTCTTGAGACCCTTTCCAGTGTGGTACTGCATCTTGCCTGCTTTCTGCTTTCGGTTCTCACCAGGACCTGGCCTCCTATTCTTCCAGTATCTTCCTTGTCAGATGGGAATTCACATTGCCTTCATTAGCCTCTGCCCTTCTCTCTGTTCATGAATAGTGAGTCAAGGCATCTCTTAGACTCTTGAACTTCTTCGTTCCCCATCCCATGAGTGGCACTAGATCCAAGGATGGTAAGTTAGGATGAGACTCCCCGGAGGATGAAGGAAGGGATGGCCTGGTCTCCACTTTCGGTTTTGCTTCCCTTACCTCATTTCACAGTGTGTTTTTAAAAGCTTCAGCCATTTAAGCAGCATAACATAAGAATATTGATTAATTAAGACTCGCACACAGCACTTGTGATGTACAATCCTTCTTCATTATCAACCTTACTCTGTGTATTCCACTTGTAAACACCATCTTCGTGTTTGTTGTTTTATTGGTTATGGAAAGCCAAGCAAGTGTCTTGGGAATTTGCATAGGTGAGGAAGCGTGTCTACATTTGTATTGTACAGCGGAAACAGATGATACAGACGCTGAGTTCCAGTTCCCAGAAACAACAAGACCGTTAGTATGTGTTCTTCTGTTGGTATTTTGAAGACCACTGATAATATTGTTTAATTGAGAAATATATTATCAATCAGGCTTAGTTAGTTTCTACACAAGACAGGACATTTCTTTAATATTTGCCTTATCTATTGAAATTTTCTTTCAAGAAAACAGGAAAAATTGTATCCTTTTTGTATGGTATTTTTACTTGTGGGTTTTAGATTCTTTATAGATATAAATAGGATATTGAAAAACATTTATTGAATTTCAAAGTGACATATTCCACGATAGTGAAAGACTCTGGACTTCATTGTGCAGCTTCACAGTGCTGTAGCGGAAATGGAAAAGGAAAAACTTGAGCTTCAGAAGCAGCACACGGAGACCATTCAGGAATTGCTGGAGGACACAAATATGCGCCTGAGCAAGATGGAGGGGGACTACATGGTGCAGACGCAGTCCACAGTGAGTGTTGGCTTCTCCGTCCGACTTTGCACAGCGATCTTCCTTCCCATGCCTCATGCCTCCCGGATGTGTGCTTTCCATAAACTAGCTATGGAATTAAAGGAAGAGCGCTCCTGTCTTACAGTAGCCAGCAGCAGTGGGCAGGCCTAGGGTTCACTAAGAGCTCAGACCCGACTCTTCAGTGTTACCTACGTTTCTCAGTCTCTTAGAAATGGTCGCAAATTTTTTTCATTAACTTTTAGTTTAGAATTAATTATGTTCTTTTTAAAATTCTTTTAAACTGAAGATACAAGTGTTTTTTAAATATTTAAAGTTAGTGTGAAGGAAATTATAAGTATTACTACTCTGACACATTTTCTTAGTAGAGCATTATCTGAAGCACCATATATATACATCACTTGGAGAAATCTCAAATCCTAAACTGTTTAGAAGTCTTCTTAATGCTTTGAATGTTAAGTTTTCTCATTTTCATAGTAAAATAATAGGAAGTTTTTGAAAATATTAAATTGATATGCAAATGAAGTTATATAATAAGCTTTCAATATTAGTTGTTGATATTATCTTCAAAAATGCAACATATAAGAAGAATAGCGTTATATAAGTGGAAAAGGCAGATGCTAAGAAACTAATTAACACTGGCGTGAGGATAGGATTTTTGGCTCCCCTTCCGTGTAAAACTGACAGAAAAGAGATGAAGTCAGAAATGAAGATGGAAAAAACACAAGAGGTTCGTATAATTTTTGGAGTTTGTATTAGTTACATTTATGTCATTGTGACAAAATAACTTATAAAAACTATGCAAGGAAAGTTCCATTTTGGCTGACTGTTGCTGAGAGTCTGATGACAGGGAAGGCCTGTGGAGTTCACGGTGACAGGAACATGTCACAGAGGCGCCTTATATAACATCAGGCTAAGAAGCAAATAAATTACTGACAGACCCAGGATACAGAAACTCACCTTCAAAGTCATGGCCCTAGTCAGTCAGGTCCCCCCTTAAAGGCTTGACAGGCTCCTGAAACAGCACAGCTACCTGGAGACAAAGCTTTCAAAACATGACCCTGTGGGAAACAGTTCAGATTCAAATCATAACAGCATTGGAAATGCAGTGGAGAAGTCGAAATTGATCTGACAGGTTCAAGAACACCCAGGACGCAGAGAGGCTCTGCAGTCATCAGGCCTTTCAGCATTTCAGCAGCCTGCAATGCTGACATTCTTGGGTCTGTAAGCAGCAGCAAGGGTGAGGGCACAAGGACTGATCACAATGAGCCTACATTTGCATGTGGTTCAGATGTCTCCGATGCGACTTTTTTATTATTTTTATTGGATATTTTATGTATTTACATTTCAAATGTTATCCCCTTTCTCCCTCTCCCTTCCCCCCTCCCCCTCTCTCTGCTTCTATGAGGATGCTCCCATTCCCACCCCCCCACTCCCACCTCACCACCCTGGTATTCCCCATACTGGGGAAATGAGCCTTTACAGGACCAAGGGCTTACTATTGATGCCAGACAATGCCATCCTCTGCTACATATGCGGCTGGAGCCTTGGGTTCCTCCATGTGTACTCTTTGGTTGGTGGTTTAGTCCCTGGGAGCTATGGGGGTTCTGGTTAGTTGATATTGTTGTTCTTATGGGGTTGCAAACCCCTTCAGCTCCTTCAGTTCTTTTTCTAACTTCTCCACTGGTGTCCCTGTGCTCAGTCCAATGGTTAGCTGCAAGCATCCTCATCTGTAAAAGTAAAGCTCTGGCAAAGCCTCTCAGGAGACATCCATACCAGGCTCCTGTCATCAAGCACTTCTTGGCATCAGCAATAGTGTCTGGGTTTGGTAGATGCATATGGATGGATCCCCCAGGTGGGGCAGTCTCTGATTGGCCTTTCCTTCAGTCTCTGCTCCACTCTTTGTCCCTGTATTTCCTCCCATGAGTATTTTGTTCTCCCTTCTAAAAAGGATTGAAGCATCCATACTTTGGTCATCCTTCTTCTTGAGCTTCATGGGGTCTGTAAATTGTATCTTGGGTAGTCCAAAGTTTTGGGTTAATTTCCGCTTATCAATGTGTACATACCATGTGTGGTTTTTTGTGATTGGGTTACCTCACTCAGGGTGATATTTTCTAGTTCCAGCCACTTGCCTAAGAATTTCATAAAGTCATTGTTTTTGATAGCTGAGTAGTACTCCACTGTGTAAATGTACCACATTTTCTGTATCCATTTTGAGGGACATCTGGGTTCTTTCCAGCTACTGGCTATTATAAGTAAGGCTGCTATGAACATAGTGGAGCACGTGTCCACTATGAGCATATGTTGGAGCATCTTTGGGGTGTATGCCCAGGAGTGGTATAGCTGGGTCCTCAAAACGGAGAGAATGAGCAGCAACAGGATGCTGTGTCTCTATGGTCTCTTCCACAGAGCCACATTGTCCAACTTCTAACTCCTCAGAAAAAAGCTGGAAGATTTCCTGGAGAGAAGGAAGGCTCTGAATTTAGTGTAGTTTGCTAAGTGTGGTGGACAGATTCTTTCCCCCAGAGTCTGTGAAGTTCTTTGAATTCCTTGAATGGCAGGCTGTAAAGCAAGACTGCCCCACCCCCTAGAGACAATGAAAACCAAGTCACTCATAAGGAAGAGTGTCTGTGGCCTTAGACGTTTACTCGGTAGATGACAGTGGGGCTTTGCTGTTAGGTGCACATTAGAAAAAGATGTGGCTCCT
The DNA here is from genome assembly GCF_011064425.1 of Rattus rattus. Classification (NCBI taxonomy): domain Eukaryota; kingdom Metazoa; phylum Chordata; class Mammalia; order Rodentia; family Muridae; genus Rattus; species Rattus rattus. The sequence continues at coordinate 70,605,769 of NC_046162.1, read as the reverse complement.
AGTGCTTTCCAAGTGAATAAGTAGTTTTAAACACTACCAGACTCCTAGGTTTTACATACACTGTCACTGTGGTATTCCTAAAAATGTCATTTGTCATTGTTTTGAGGCCTTTAAATATTTTTCATTTGTTAGGATAAATGAATTCCTAGAAATTCTTTTTTTTTTTTTTTTTTACAAAAGATCTTCTATTAGGCCTTATTTTGTGTTCTCCATCTCCTTGCAATTTCTCACAGTTCTTTATTTCTGTCTATGAAAGCTTCTTATCTTACTCTAGTGTCGTCTGTCCATTCTTTAATAGATGTTCTGCTGATTGCATGCTACGCTTTACTTTTTTTCATGCCCAGTATTTTTGCTTGACTCTAAAAAAGCCCTTCTAACCAGTTTCTTGGGCCAGTGTATTATGAATGACAGCATAATCCACATTGCTGTCCTGGCATGTTTCTACTTCATGTAACCTGGAGTCACCTGAGGAGGAGAAACCGCAACTGCAGAGTTGTCAAGATCAGACTGTCCTGTGGCCATGTCTGTGAGCGGTTGCTTTGATTTGTGATAGCTCCGAGAGAGTCCAGTGCATTATGGGTGGCACTAACCCTAGATAGGTAGGTGTGAGGTATGTAAGTGGCTAAGTTGAGCTGGTGAATGAAATGCTAGCCAGCATCTCGTCATAGTTTCTGCTTCATCTCGTTTGTGCTCCTGCCTTGACTTTCCTCACTGATGGACTGTGACCTGGAAGTGTGAGCTAAGATAAACCTTTTCCTCATGTGTTGCTTTTGTCTGTCACAGTAACCGAAAACAGTCTTGTACAATTACACTGTCTTTAAAAATAAGTTTTAGTGATATCCCTTCCACAAGTCCCAGTTGCTTTGGACTGTGAACTCATGTCCTTGGGGTTTGTCATTCTGACTTGTATTCGGGAAAGTAGGAGATCAGGTTCTTCCTTGGTTAGTGAGAGCTTGCACTGTCTAGTTTCATGTCAACGTGAGAAAATCTAGTATTGTTTGGGGAGAAGCAACGTCCATTTAGAAAACTCTCCCCATTCGATTGGCCTATGAGCAGTCCTGAGGTGTGTTTTCTTAGTAATGTGGGAGGGCCCTGTTCACTGAGGACTCTGCTGCCCCTGGTCTGGTGACCCTTGGTGATCTGAGAAAGCAGTCCGGGTGAGCGTGAACAGCGTTCCTCCATGACTTGTGCATCAGGTTCTTGTTCCTGCCTGGAGTTCCTGCTCTGACTTCCTTAGTGACTGACCATGATGTAGCAGTGGAAGCAGAGTGGAGCGCTTTCTCCACAAGCTGCTTTCGATCTTGCTGTTTTATCTCAGCAATGCACAGCGAACTAAGACAGAGTTTGTTGAGATGAGGAGATGGTGAGCCTCAGGATAGAGGCTTCTGAAAGGCCCATTGGCAGTTTCTCATATGTAAGATGCAGGCCTCACCAATCCTGAAAGGAATATAGCTTTGAGGAGAGATGGCGTCCCTAGATTATAACAATCAGCTAATGGGCTTTAGGGGGAGAGTGGTCTTTGAATGAAGGAAGCCTGTAACTTCATCAGATTTATGCATCCTTTAAACTTGCTGAATTTTTTCCTATTTTCCCTACTTGCAGCTTTGTTTTCTCTTCCTTCTTTATCTCCTTTCATGTTCTTTTCTTTCTTTCTTCTTAGTCTCCTCCCCTTCATTTCCCCCTTTCCTGTTTCTTGTGCCTTCCCCTTCTCTTCCTGTCTACCTTCCCCTACTCTCATCCTTCCCGCCCCTTCTCTTTCTATTTTTTCCTATCCCAGTTCCTTCCCTTTCTTTTCCTTTGTTTGAAACAAGGTCTGGCTTTACCTCAGGCTGGCCTTACCTACTATGTTGATAAGGCTAGCCTTCAGCTCCAACCTCCCCAGTGCATTGTCAGAGTCCCGCCCTGTGTGTCGTTACACAAATCTCTCCCACAAGTGCAGGAGGCCTCACCACGGCCTTGCTGGACAGTTTACAGGTTAGCTTGTGCGCAGTCTTTACCTCTGGCTTGTTGCTTTGTTGTTGTCAGTGAAAGACTGGACTCTAACTTCATTGTTTTCACGTGGATGACTTGGTTTTCCAGTTTCACTTGGAGTCTTTCTTCCTCTCCATCTGTCTTGACTGTTGCACATGTAACTTCCCTTCGGTGCAAGTTTCCACTGCTTATGGCTGGCTCCTTTCTCTGCCTTTGCTGATGTCATTACTGTAGCTTATAGTTACTCTGGATGTTCAGTGTGGCAGTCTGTCTTCCGTGTTGCGTACAGGTGTCCTGCCTAAGCCCTTTTCTTTGATGGTTACCTTTATAATCTGCTCTCCACTCTCAGAAGAAATAGGACTTGGCGAACATCTTTTCTTTATAGTATCATTTATGATATTTTTTGATGTTTACTGTTAAAAGTCGCATACTTTTGGGGGCTAGAGGGGTTCTTCAATGGTTAAGAGCCCTTGTTGCTTATACAGAGGACCTGTGTTCAACTCTCAGTACCCACATCACAGCTCACAGCTCTCAGTATCCACATCGCAGCTCACAACTCTCTGGTACTCCAGTTTCTGCATGGGTACTGCACACATGTGGTGCACAGACATAAATGCAGGCAAAATACCCAGACACATTAAATAAATAAATAAAGCATAAAGAAATAAATAATTATATATAATTAAAAGATATACTTTTGCTATAAATATTTATCATAGATTTAACCCCTTATGGATACATAACAAAATACTTTTACAGTTTGTAAACTAGAATTAATATAAAATGTTAAGTAATGGTGGGAAACATAGTTTCTAAAAACTTATTTCAAAAGATATGTAGACTCAGGATTTGAAGAAAGGCTGCTTCTCTATTGTCATTATATTGTCCATTGTTTAAATTAGCATATGAGTAATTGCTGTCATTATGGTGTATCTTGCATGTTTTGTTTTTATTTACCCCCCTTCCTGTTGCCCTCCCTCCCTCCCTCATGCCTGTCCCTCTAGCTGTCCCCTTCCCTCTTCTCCCAAAGCTCTGCTGCCCTCATCTCTCTCTCACACACTCACACACACGTGCGTGAGCACACGCAACGCATGCACGCACACATGCATACACACTCATAATGTGTATAATGCTTCCTACTTAGAATCACTTTCCCGCAAATATTATTTCTTTGTCTTTACAGCTAAATAAAAATTAATATATAGTATACAAAAGTATAAGTCCCACTGTTTCTAATGCTTCTATCAAGGAAGACACTGATTAATATTTTGTCACAAGTACGTACTTACACATTCAGCTTAGGAAAAACAAACATACATATAAAAATAAATAAAAGTGGTTTCCTTGGCTCTCATATCTGAAAATGAAAAAAAAACAAAACAAGAATACATCTATACATACTTGTTATTAAACATGTAGAAGAGACAAGACAAAAAGATAGAAGCAGTCATTAAAGGTCTCCCAACCAAAAGAGCCCAGGTCCAGACGGTTTTAGTGCAGAATTCTATCAGACCTTCATAGAAGAACTCATACCAATACTATCCAAACTATTCCACAAAATTGAAACAGATGGAGCACTACTGAATTCCTTCTATGAAGCCACAATTACTCTTATACCTAAACCAGACAAAGACCCAACAAAGAAAGAGAACTTCAGACCAATTTCCCTTATGAATACCGACGCAAAAATACTCAATAAAATTCTGGCAAACCGAATCCAAGAGCACATCACAACAATCATCCACCATGGTCAAGTAGGCTTCATCCGAGGCATGCAGGGATGGTTTAATATACGGAAAACCATCAACGTGATTCATTATATAAACAAACTGAAAGAACAAAACCACATGATCATTTCATTAGATGCTGAAAAAGCATTTGACAAAATTCAACACCCCTTCATGATAAAAGTCCTGGAAAGAATAGGAATTCAAGGCCCATACCTAAACATAGTAAAAAGCCATATACAGCAAACCAGTAGCTAACATTAAACTAAATGGAGAGAAACTTGAAGCAATCCCACTAAAATCAGGGACTGAACAAGGCTGCCCTCTCTCCCTACTTATTCAATATAGTTCTTGAAGTCCTAGCCAGAGCAATCAGACAACAAAAGGAGATCAAGGGTATACAGATTGGAAAAGAAGAAGTCAAAATATCACTATTTGCAGATGATATGATAGTATATTTAAGTGATCCCAAAAGTTCCACCAGAGAACTACTAGACCTCATAAACATCTTCAGCAAAGTGGCTGGGTATAAAATTAACTCAAATAAATCAATAGCCTTCTTCTACACAAAAGAGAAACAAGCCGAGAAAGAAATTAGGGAAATGACACCCTTCATAATAGTCCCAAATAATATAAAATACCTCGGTGTGACTTTAACCAAGCAAGTGAAAGATCTGTATGATAAGAACATGAAGCCTCTGAAGAAAGAAACTGAAGAAGACCTCAGAAGATAGAAAGATCTCCCATCCTCATGGATTGGCAGGATTAATATAGTAAAAATGGCCATTTTACCAAAAGCGATCTACAGATTCAATGCAATCCCCATCAAAGTTCCAATCCAATTCTTTGTAGAGTTAGAACAATTTGAAAATTCAGCAGGAATAAGAAAAAACCCAGGATAGCTAAAACTATCCTCAACAATAAAAGGACTTCCAGGGGAATCACCATCCCTGACCTCAAGCAGTATTACAGAGCAATAAAAACTGTATGGTATTGGTACAGAGACAGGCAGATAAACTAGTGGAATAGAATTGAAGACCCAGATATGAACCTACACACCTATGGTCACTTGATTTTTGACAAAGGAGCCAAAACCATCTAATGGAAAAAAGATAGCATTTTCAACAAATGGTACTGGTTCAACTGGAGGTCAGCATGTAGAAGAATGCAAATAGATCCATTCTTATCACCCTGTACAAAGCTTAAGTCTAAGTGGATCAAGGACCTCCACATCAAACCAGATACACTCAAACTAATAGAATAAAAAGTGGGCACTGGAGAAAATTTCCTGAACAGAACACAAATGGCTTATGCTCTAAGATCAAGAATTAACTAATGGGATCTCATAAAGCTACAAAGCTTCTGTAAGGCAAAGGACACTGTTGTTAGGACAAAAGGGCAATCAACAGATTGGGAAAAGATCTTTACCAATCCTACAAGTGATAGAGGGCTAATATCCAAAATATACAAAGAACTGACAAAGTTAGACTGTAGAGAGACAAATAACCCCATTAAAAAGTGGGTACAGAGTTAAAGAAAGAATTCACAGCTGAGGAATATCGAATGGCTGAGAAGCACCTAAAAAAATGTTCAACATCTTTAGTCATAAGGGAAATGCAAATCAAAACAACCCTGAGATTTCACCTCATACCAGTCAGGATGGCTAAGATCAAAAACTCAGGCGACAGCAGATGCTGGCGAGGATATGGAGAAAGAGGAACACTTTTCCATTGTTGGTGGGATTGCAGACTGGTACAACCATTCTGGAAATCAGTCTGGAGATTCCTCAGAAAATTGGACATTACACTAACCTGAGGAACCAGCTATACCTCTCTTGGACAAATACCCAAAAGATGCTCCAACATATAACAAAGACACATGCTCCAATGTGTTCATAGCAGCCTTATTTATAAAAATCTGGAAAGAATCCAGATGCCCTTCACCAGAGGAATGAATACAGAAAATGTGGTACATCTACACAATGGAGTACTACTCTGCTATCAAAACAATGACTTCATGAAATTCATAGGCAAATGGTTGGAACTGGAAAATATCATCCTGTGTGAGGTAACCCAATCACAGAAAAACACACATGGTATGCACTCATTGATACATGGCTATTAGCCCAAATGATCGAATTACCCTAGATCTACAGAACACATGAACCTCAAGAAGGATGACCAAAATGCGGATGCTTCACTCTTTCTTTAAAAGAGGAACAAAAATATCCATAGGAGGGTGTAGGGAGGCAAAGTTTAGAACAGATCAGTGCCTGCCCCACATGTGGCCCATACGAAATAGGTAAGATGGATGAAGCTAAGTAGTTCAGGCTGACAGGAACCAGATGTAGATCTCTCCTGAGAGACACAGCCAGAATACAGCAAATACATAGGTGAATGCCAGCAGCAAACCACTGAACTGAGAATGGGACCCCTATTGAAGGAATCAGAGAAAGGACTGAAAGCTGAAGGGGCCTGAGACCCCCTAAGAACAACAATGCTAACGAACCAGAGCTTCCAGGGACCAAGCCACTACCCAAAGACTCTACATGGACTGACCCTGGGTTCTAGATTCATAGGTAGCAAAGAATAGCCTAATAGGGGCACCAGTGGAAGGGGAAGCACTTGGTCCTGCCAAGGCTGGACCCCCAGTGTACGGGATTTTTGGGGGGCGGTAATGAGAGGGTGGATGGGGAGTTGAACACCCATATCGAAGGGAAGGTGGAAGGGTTAGGGGGATGATGGCCTGGAAACTGGGAAAGGGAATAACATTTGAAATGTAAATAAGAAATACCCAATTTAATAAAAATGGAAGACAAAAATAAAAATTTGCAAAAAGTCTGTAAAATAAATCTAATAAACAGAATATAGAAAAAGAAGAAGAAAATACCCCTAGGATTAAAAAAGAAAGAAAGAGCAAAAGAAGGGTGGGGAGTACAACTTCAAGTGCTGGCCCAGCCTGATACTTCTCCTCTTCCTCAGTCTAGTCTGCCCTGGCATCCATAACACCTTCCTCACCTGTTTCAGACTGATTTATGTGTCTTTTCCGTGTTCTTAATGGGAGAGTGGTGGTCTCTATGCCACCCCCTCCTAAGCAGTATTACCTCTACTAGGCTTCTAAGGTGGGGTAGCCTTCCTGCTTTTCCTAGACATTGTCTCCTTTTCATCAGTTCCACGCAAGGAGGGCCACGAATCCCTTTGTTGCCACAACATAAAATTGGAGAGCAAAGGTCCCTTCTTGTTTGTGTCACACAGTCACTGTGCAGGGAGGTGGTTCTGAGTGCTCTCCGAGGGGAGCTAACTTCCTAAAGGAGCTCTCAGCTCAGCAGAGGCAGAGGGGATGCAGTGGGTCAGAATGGAGCTACACATGTTAATATTATACACATGCTGTCGTGTTAAAAAAATTACCAATGTGCTGTTTTTATTTTCACATATTTGGAAGTTGTTGCGCCAAAATTTACCTCACCAATTTATTCAGTTTTATAATGAAGAAAAGGTGAAATGAAGAGAGAATGTTGGAGTTTAACAGTGATGTTTAAACTTTATCTTAACTCTTTGTTGTGGAAAAACAGTAGGAAAGAAGAACCACACTAACCTTTTCCTACTTGCATTCATTAGAAGAGTGGTTGTTAAAATGAAAACCAGTTGTTTCTCAGCTAATGCTGGCTTAGTGCAGGTTTGAATAAAGCATTTAGAAGCTCATAAACACCTTTATTCAAGCCTTAAATGCAGTCCTGCCAAAGTGAAGAATTCAAAGTAACTTAAATACCAAATAAAAAGAGGCAATTTATTTGAATGATGCTTTTGAATACTTTAGAAAAATAGAAAACTCTTTTAAATGAAATAGAAAAATCTAACAGATGAAACAAATAAGAATTTATGTGATAAAATATTCTTACATAATTTCTAATGATGAATATATCATGTGGTACTCCTGCCATTAAAATGTGGAGGTATGGGTTTTTTAAAGTTTCCTGATTGGAACCTTAAGTGAAGAGGACAAACTGAAGTGTAATGAGGAGGCACAGAGGCACTGCCACGGACCTGAGGGGAGCGCCTCTCCTCTTCACTCTCACGGAAGGTCAGGCTCAGCAGACACTCCACGAGTGAGTGAGTGGTTGGATAGATGTAAACATGCTGGCAGTTTTATGGTAAAAAGGTGGTATGTCAGGTGGTGCTGGTACATGACTTTAATCCCAATAGTTAGGAGGCAGAGATAGACAGACCTGAGTTCGAGGCCAGTCTTGTCTACAGTGAGTTCCAGGACAGATACGGCTACACAGAGAAACCTTGTCTCAAACAAACCAACACCAAAAAAATTACTTTAGAGATTTGTTTTTACTAATATTGATTATGGCTTATTTGCTCTCATAATTCTAATATGTTTCTTCATAGTGCTCATGGGCACACATGGCTGAAAGGCTAGTGAGAGGTTTTCCTAACAGAGACTTGTTCTTTAGAACCACATGATCAAAGACCTGGAGGGCCGCGTGCAGCAGCTGATGGGAGAAGCCGAGAACAGCAATCTACAGAGACAGAAACTGACCCAAGAAAAATTGGAGCTGGAACGATGCTACCAGATAACATGTAGTGAATTACAGGAGTTAAAGACAAGGTAGTGCTGACGCTGTCTGTGGGCACCCTGACTCTAGGTGACCCGCCAGTCAAACTTTGTCATGACATTCTTATCTAAGCAGGATTCTTTACATATTTTTTTAAAAAAAAATACTTAAAAACATAGTGTTTGAAACGAGTTGATGAAAATATGGGTACTTCATATATAAAAATATATTTAAATTTAGTTGATTATTAGTTTAGTTGATGTCTATTTTAGAGATTGGTTCCAAAAATATAAAACATTGTTATTTATCTTACTGTTTTAGGCAAAACTTACTACATACAGAGAAAGAACATCTTGTAAATGACTATGAGCAAAATGTGAAATTACTAAAAACCAAATACGATTCTGACATAAACATCATACGACAAGAGCATGCACTTTCCACTTCTAAGGTATTGTACAAGTCGGTAGCTGCATTTGCACACATGGTCAGCCATGGGCTGCGATGTATCAGCCAGTCATTTCCATTTGAGATTAGCCCCTTCATTCTGTTCTTGAAACCACCAGACTTGAAAGCACGTGATGCCGTTTAGGACCCTGAAAACACTAAATGGTTCATAGCCCACACAGCGCTTAGTAGCAGGTTCTGCTTGATGCTTGCCTAAAGCACTAATGTTTTAAAGAAGGAATTCTTAGAAATGCTTTCTGAAGTGTTTCTGCACGCATATAGTAGTTTACTTTGAAATGTTTGTTTTATTCTATTTTTATTTCTTAAATTTAAAAAATTTCCATAAAAATTAAACTCACTTTTACATTTTCATAGCATTAAATACTATGCAGATTTTAATTTACATTTTTACTTCAAAATACTAATTTTGGTTCAAATGTTGCTCTAGAGACTGCTCATTTTGCTACCCCTCTTACAGTGTGCTTTAAATAGACTTAAGTTTTATATTGTCTTTCAAAATATCTTTTTACTTAAATCCTGACTAAACTTTCAGGGGTAAATGGGCTTTATTTCAAACAGAACTGTGCAGTGGTACAAAAAGTCAGTGCTCTGCCTTCTGTTCTTGCAATCCTCCTAGACATCTGTTGTGATTGAAGAGTTAGAACAGAACATCCATCAATTAAAACAGCAGGTCCAGGAATCGGAGCTTCAGAGGAAACAGCAAGTAAAAGTGAGTCCTGTCCTTTTACCAAGGTCACTGGGTCCAGTTCCTTTACTGTCATGATCTTCTGTTTATGAGAGTCAGTTAAAAATTACTAGAAAATCCCTTCTGGACATCGCCATTTCTGAGTTTATTGCTGGCATTTACCTAACAAATGAAGATACTTACTTACATGTAGAGAGTAAAACTCAGTTGATCTGAAAGATCTTTTTTGAGATTAGTTTAGAATTAAAATCCTTATTTTATTAATATTCCAAAAACCAAAATACAGAAAAGACAATTGAACAAATGTTTTTATGTAAAGTGAGCATTCTTGTAATCACTGCCAAAGTCTAGGAATAGAATTTTTTAGCTACCCCAAAAATTCTTAATTGGTTCTGCCCGATCCTTCCCACTGTAAATAGTCATCTTTTTATTCGCAGACTGGCATAGCTCACTGCCCTCATCAGAGAAGTGTCTTTGAGCTACATGCAGTGGTTAATACAGAGAATCACAACTGGTCAAAGAGTCAAAGTGTAGAATGTTCTTGAAATTTTCAGGAAAATAGATGAATTTGACCCTTGTAATATAAAGTAGGGCCACCCAAATGCATAAAGATAAAACCTTGAATGTGTTCCTGCATATGTATGGAGGTGATAGCTCATAATGTGTACATCTGTGTGTGTTGGGAGCATGGGTAAGAGCTAACAAACAAGAGAGGAGACCAATACATGGTAAAGATGGGGGATGGGAAGAGCAGGGTTGACACAAGGACACCTGGAGCATGAGAGGAAATAAGTTGGGAACTGAGAACAAGGGGACTGACGAACCAAGGAGAGGGGAAGTGGGGACGACGAAATTCTACTAATATATGGGATTCAGAAATGCCATAATGATATCTAACATGTTGTATGCTAATTTGAAGTGAAATTATTTAAATATGTTAAATATATAAATTAAATATTTAACATTTTTTAAGTAAGTCCTAATATTTATTATTCGGTATAATGTGCTTCAGGGCACATGTGTGAATAGGAGCTACATTAAAGTATATAAGTATGAATATATTATTTGCTGTTTTTTCTACATATCTTATTAGTATAATATGCCATCAGGTTTTTGTTTGATGTGAAAAAAATCTCTTATGTAAGTGTATTATTTTAGAAAGACCTCCCATTGAGGTTCTCAAACTCCACTGTCTTTCTTCCCTTTCTCTTTTTCTCAGCACTTTCATTTCCTCTCAGTCACAGAGCAGCAGGAGGAGGGAATGCAGTGGTTTCGGGGTTAGCACTACCATCTTGGCTTAGTTGCTTATTCCTGGTTTCATAATCTTAAGTGTCATAGTGGTCTCTAAGCTTGAGGACAGGGACACCCTCACACAGCTGAGGGCTTAGGTCTTGGTATAGAAAGCTGCTGGTGACTTTCACAGGGGCTTAGGGTTCTCTCAATGATAAGCAAATGACGTGTATGACTCCAGTTTGACATCCAGGACATTCACTGCTTTCATCACTGGATCACTCATTTTATTGACTCTAAGGTAATATAAAACATACTAAGAATAAACATTTGTCATTTACAGGATCAAGAAGATAAATTTCACATGGAGAAAAACCACTTAAAATACATCTACGAGGAAAAGGTAAATGGTTGGAAAACATAAACATTTAAAATAACTTAAGCAGGTAAAGGAGGCTGATTTAATAAAGTACCGTATTTACCCCATCCCTTCATGGACTGTTTCTTACTAACTCAGTCTCAGCTAACCGGTATAATCAATGTTTTCATGTGTATCAACAGCTTCAAGTTCAGTTATTAATCACACCAATATTAAAGCTCTAGTTTTATATTCTGTTGGGTGAGTGAAGACTCTCATTGACTGAACCTCTCATGAACAACTTGATGTTTTTATTTCTACAAGTTTGAAATAATTGGGACTTTTCATTGTATTCCTGTGTATAATCCATGTGATAAGAACCTCAAATCTGTAGTCAAAAACCCCAAAACAGTGAGGGCATCGACTGCCTGCAGCTTAGCGGCTTCTTAGCACTCAGAACCATGCAGTTTCTGAAATGCATTTTAATGTTCCTATTATCAGAAGTAACTAAAGGTTTTAATACTTCAGACAGCAATGTATAGATGTGTGACTGATATCTCAGTTCTGAAAATGGTTTGCTGTAAGACATGGAAAGTAAAAATAGTTGAAATAACAAAGTTTTTATTGATATTTTGGTCATTATTTACTTTTAATATTTACCAAGTGAATCTGCTTGTAAAATATAATACAAAATGAGGTTTATCCTTCCATTAAAATATTTAAATTAAAGCTAACCCTGGTATGTATTGTGGTATTCTCATTGTAACCATCGTTTTGCACCTCTAGTCGCTTAGTTGACATTGTTTCAGTGCTTCTACTGGACAAGGCACCGTGTCCAGTAACAGGGCGAGGCTGGGAGCTGTCAGTCACTCTGCCCTCCAAGAGCTTAACACACCAAGAGATATGTAGAGATACGATGAATAGTGTGTTGTGACTTACAAAAAAAGGATTTCTCCTGATGTATATTGATCTGTTTTTGTGCTTTTTATAATTGTAATTATTTTCTTACTCCTGCAGTTTTATTATAATTCATTGTAAGGTGTTTAGTATATTTATATCTACAAAATATTTAGGTGAAGCTTTTTAGTTTCTATTACTGAGAAATGCAGTTTCCTAAATATTTTGCTTGAGAAAGGGAAGAGAGGGGGAAAGAGAGGGGGAAAGAGAGGGGAGAGAGAGAGAGAGAGAGAGAGAGAGAGAGAGAGAGAGAGAGAGAGAGAGAGATTGACTGACTGACTACTGGAAGCCTTCTCCATTGTGTCAGGCACTGGGTTAGCCTGGCACACTGGGAGTACTATTCATCGTTGTTCCCTGGGTAGCCCTCTGGCTGCTCTTCCATTATGGACCCTTTTCTAGTCTTTTGTTCAGCTGTGGTCTGTGCCAGTTCTCTCCCCTGCTGGCCTGTGGAACAGGATGTGCCATTGTCCAGGAGCAAGGCACACTGAGAACTGTTTTGTGGAGAGACAGATCCAGATAACCTTTGCTTTTACTGTATTCTTTACTGTATTTTAGCCACCAAGTAATCTAAGGCTGTCAGCCTTTCTCCCTGGCAAATAGACAAAAGGAAGGAAACTTGAGAATTTGCTTTATAACTGGAGCTTAGGGAAAAAGCACACGTTTTAGCAGCCGTGAAAGATAGGCTTTGCCACCTCACAACACACTACAGAGCCAAGTAGTAGTGAAAAGTAGAGCAAGAGAGATTCATGGAGCAGAAAATGTGGTCAGCGATCACACGTCCTATCTGCTGGAATGGATGTGAGCTTTAGGTTTAAATGGAGAAGAATTAGGGTGGAGGCAAGTGGTATGCATAGTTAAGCTGTGGTCTGCTTGATCAACATCTCGGCTTTTGCTCTGCATGGTAATCTGAAGAAGTCTTTACTGGAGGGGACGGAGGGGACAAGCTGATTCCTTGAAAAAGCCTGCTCTGCTGCAGTTATGATCTCACTGTCGTGGATAACTCCCCTCTTTGGAGGTGCTTGGTCCTGCTAGGCTCTGTTCTCCTTGGAGTCCAAGGTTCAGAACAGTGACTGGAGACTATTTTAGCTCTTTCGTGGGGTCTGGAGCAAAGACAGTGAAGAGCAGACAGTAAGATCCCTCAGTTCTCTTCTTGTGCTTTCAGCTTTGAAGGACTGAGGTAAGTTAGGAGCACTGGATCCTGGGTAGATTTTCCTGAGTGGTGAACCCTGACTACTGCAGAGGTAAACGAGTCACCCCTGAGGAAAAGGAGACAGATGCAGGCCAGGCTTTCATCTTGCCTTCAGTTACCCTGTGAGTTCAAGTGGGGGTCAATGCATTCCTGTAGAAAGGCAGTGTCTATGTGTCTGTTATAATTTCATTTTTAACAGTAACCTGCTGGCCGGCTCTGTTGTAGTCCACCTTGGAAAGGAGAGCTGAAATCTCTGTTAGGCATTGCAACAGCAGTTACTCATCTTCCATGAGCTGTCAGTTGGCCTCAATTTTAAATAAATAACCAGAATACCCTTTGCTGTTTTCAGTTTAAACATGACTTGTTTAAAACAACAGTCTATAGAAGGAAAATACGTATTTGTTCATGTTGCATGTCACTGAGATTGTTTATGTTAAAGAAAAGTTCCTCAGTGTGTCACTTTTTGTTTCACAATTAATTCCATAATCTCCCCTTTAAATTGACATCTGTTCTTCTTTCTTTATTAAACCTGCTGTGATCTCAAGCCTTGAAGATTTGATGTCTCCTACCCCTGAGGGAATATCCTTCTGACAGCTCAGAGGGCTAACATAAATCTCACCTATGCCGAGCTGGGTAACTGGATAGCTAATGGGTGGATAGCTTTTGTTCTGAGTTACAGGTGTGCACATTCAGTGACTTTCCCTATAAAATGTGCTTCTGGATATCTGTCCAGAGGAGGAAATGCCGTCTGAATGACATTATTTCCTCATGCCAGCTCGAAAGCAGCAGGGTGGGAGCGTAGCATCCCACCAGTCTTTGAGGTGAAAGAAACAGCATCAGATGCTGGCCCTGATTTAAGCACACACATATTATCTCGTGGTCTTTATTGATCTCTGGTGGCTGTTGCCTGCTCTTCAGATCTTCGAACATCAAACAAATAACAGGCCATAAAGCTAACCGTCATTGTTTGATGAAGTGTGGTAATCTGCTAGATCAGGAAACTGCTGGAGTGAATGATTTTAGTAGTAAGGAAGCACCTGCCTCCTCCAAATGACCTGGTGCTTGTTTTCCAAACAGGCACGGGAGTAAAGAGTGATGGTGCTGTTTACCCAACGGAGAACATGAGGCAGACGCTCACACGCACAGGCTTACCCATGCTACACTTGACTTCTCCCCAAATCACTGTCCTAACTGTTAACAAATGTGAGTTCTGAAACACTACAGTACAGTTTTTCCAGTGCTTAGCATTCATTGTACTTTATATAATTATATTGAATAATTTAACCATGTTCACAGCAGTTTTATATGTAATATATTGGATTGTATTTTTAATTTCTACTGACATAATTTTCTTTTAAAAGGATAATTTTCCCAAAGTTAAAAGAGAAAAATAAATTTGTGTTGTTGTAGTATTTAATGAAGTCATGCATTGAGGTCATGCATAGTGTTAACAGTAGGCTGTGGAGATTAGAAGAGTTCAGAGGCAGTGTTTTCCAGCCTGCTGGCTTTGGGGCCAGCCCCAGCCCTTTGTCTCTTTGCTATGCCATGATCTATGGTCTTTTTCTCATTTATATGCTTCTTTTTTGTTCCCTAACTTTGGAGGACAGAAGGGAATATAAACCATATTTAGCATATGTTCAGTCAGTGTGCTTATACCTACTGAAATCAACTAATAGTAAATTCTCATGTTTAAGAATAAACTAGGTGCCTTAAACACCTTCAATAGTATAGTTTAATATTAATTATATATTGAAAAAAGTTTAGAAATAAATCATATTAAATTTTACTTCACATTACCTTTGAGCAACATAGCTAGTCTCTGTGTAAAAAAAAATGAAAAAGAAATAGAAATATATAAGTAGTTCTTAGTCAGTAGCACTATCTTTTTGTTTTTTATTTTTCTTTTATGTAAAAATGATTTATATAACATTAAAACACAAATATTAAGTTATAGTCTTCTATCAAAATCAGTATGCATTGATTACTTGCATGGTATTTAATTATATATTACCAACAAATATATGAAATATAGATCAAACGAAGGCATAATTTAAAGGGAATCTCAATCATGAGACACTAAAATAGTCTGTCAAGAGGAAACAAACCCAGAACATCCACTAATGACTGCTGTAGTGTGGGTCAGGGATGCTGGGCACTTAGTAACATAAGTGAGAAACAGCTTACAATGGGCATCAGTGCGTGCCTTCTTGACTGAAGGGGAGCCCTTCTCCCCCATCCTGAGAGTTCCCTCTGCCTTCAGAAATGGAGCTGATAGTCTTAGAATAATTAGTTTTATTAAGGTGCCACTCACTAACCCTCATTAAGTACACACATTTGAGATTTGAAAGAGTTAAGTGTGTGGTGAGCACTCAGGATGCTTGGCCTCCAGGGGCTGCTTTCTGAAAGGGCAGTCAGCCTTGGGTACTGTGCACACCATGACTGTTACTCGTACTGACCTTACGTAACCGAGATACTTAGAGTCTCCTATCTGACTCTGTAGCTGTGATGTTTTACATCGACTGAGCATTTTAATGTTCTCATGTTCACTGCCTGAAGTAACTCACTTTACCAGAAATC
Source organism: Rattus rattus (assembly GCF_011064425.1). NCBI lineage: Eukaryota > Metazoa > Chordata > Mammalia > Rodentia > Muridae > Rattus > Rattus rattus. The sequence continues at coordinate 70,590,046 of NC_046162.1, read as the reverse complement.
TTCCTGTGGCTGTTGCCCATCCCATCTGTGGAGGGCACCGAGACACAGCATGCTAAGTAAGTTGGGAAGTAGAGAGATGACCATTTAATCTTGTCCTGTCATTCTTGCCAAAGTTTCTTTCTGCCCCCCAAATACTTAATGAGCAAAGTTTGTTTCTATTCCAATTTAAGATTCTCACACTGTGCCAAGCAGAGTGATACATATCAAAGATCTATAAGAAGTGAGACAGCAGTTGAAGTCTGAGCCTGGGAAATTGTGAAAAGACTTTTTTTTCCTATGCAGAATAAAATAAATTTAGTGGTAAAAAATTTCAAGGTGAAGTGATCCTTATCATAAGAAAATAGTATTTATGAGATATTTTAAATTGATCATTACAGTACCAAGAAGTGGGGCTTGTGTCTGTTACTTCTCCTGGTCAGTCAGTGCCTCAGAATGCAGTCTTCTCTGCCTCTCAGTCCTGCCTTGATTTAGAGGTTTGCCGTCAGAGAAAGTAGTAGAGGCTTTTTGCTAGTATCATGAAAAGTTGCCTGTCCAGCCTCACTGCTAGTTTAAAAGAATATAGTTGATTTTACTAATTTTTGCCTTATACAAAGGGAAAAATTCAAGATAATTTTATAAAAAAAGAAAGGGCAAAAGCATGGGGGATTTGAGTTAAATAGGTCCCAACCGAACTGATTTAAAAAAAAAATCTCCTTTTGTCTAGTTCTGATGCAGTGTGTGACATGGTTTTAGAATGTGTGGGTGGTGATTGTATGTGGTGTGTGTGTGTGTGTCTGAGTGTGAGTGAGTGTGTGTGTGTGTATGTGTAGTGTGTGTGGGTCGTGTGTGTGAGTGTGGGGTGTGTGTGGGGTGTGGTGTGGTGGGTGTGGGTGGTGTGTGTGTGGTGTGTGTGTGTGTGAGTGTGTGTGTGTGTGTGTGTGTGTGAGTGAGTGGTGTGTGTGTGTGTGTGTGTGTGTGTGTGTGATGCGATTCTTGTCATTCTTTTTTGCCTCACTGTCCAGCGGATTCATGTTCAGTCCTATGGTGGTGGCTAGCAGGTCTGTTACTGGTATTTTCAGATAACAAATTGAGAGCTTTCTTAGCACTCAGGGAGGCTCCGCAACCTTACTAGTGTGCAGGTACAACCATAAGTCATTCACTTTTCCCTTTCTGTCCGACTGTTCACATTTATTTTCCATATTTTAAGATCACCATCATGTCCACATGGAATATCCACACTGCAGTTTTGAATGTGTGAAAAACATCTTTCACCTTCGTGGTTAGTGCCCTCATCCCACCCATTCAAGGGTTGCTACATGCAGGTGGGAGGCAGCCATGATGGAGGAGTTTGTTCCAAACTTGGTCAATGGATGCACAAATCACGCTTAGTGAAGGAAGATTTTATAATAGTTTTTCTATATCTGCTTAATGCAGATACACTATTTATCCTAGTCTTCTCAATCATGTAAGATTTCTTTGCTTGCCAAAGCAATTGTTGCTTTTTGAAGTTGATGAATACCAAGTCCTTTAGAAGAGAATCTAATTATTAGTGTTGAACTGAAAAGTAATATTAGAAGTAGAATATTAAAATTATTCTATGGATAATCAGGTTTTCATCATGAAATACATAAGTCTGAATTCATATCACAATGGATGTGAGATTGTTGGTTTTTTGTACTTGAGTTCCTTATCGTCTAGTAAATTTCACGAACTCTCTCATGCAGGTTTATGAATTGAAGAGTGAACTTGATAAAGAGAAAGAAGATGCTCAGAGGAAGATCCATAAATTTGAGGAAGCTTTGAGGTGAGTAAAAAAGGTAGTCACAAAATATTTAATGTTTAAAAAATTGCTCTTACTTGGGGCTGGAGAGCTGGCTCAGTGGTTAAGAGTATTAGCTTCTCTTCCCAAGAACCTGGGGTCTAGTCTCAGCACCAGCTTGGTAGCTAACACTTATTGTATAGCTTGGTATCTGGAAGATCTCATGCCCCTTCTGGACTCTGTGGGCATCGGATGCATGGGTGCACTGACAAACCAGCAGGCAAGACATCCATACAGATAACAACAATCAAGTTGAAAGCAGAATCAAGAAGCACGAGTTGCTCGTAGCACACTGAGAGCCAAGTTGACCAGACTGTGATGTTGTGCTCACCATGGCCACGGAGGGTATTGCCCAACGCTGCTTTTCCAACCTGGGTCTGTTTTCAGACCTACTCTACTGGTTGATTTTTGTTTTTAGTTGAAAAAGCAGTTCAGCTGTTCTTAAGTGATAGGAATGAGAGAAAATAGAACTTAGTGGTTTCAGATGCCCTCTTCCTCTTAAGTGGAAACACATTTTCACAAAATGAGCTTTAGGCCTTTGGACCTTTAGAAATCCCTGTGCAGATTTTGTTGGGCACTAGAGTGTTTTAGTTATTATGTTCACAAATCGATTACTCTCTAAGCATTGTTTAGAAGGGTTGTATCCCCTGACCTGTCATGAGAAGGGCCTGGCATTGGAGCCTGTCCCTCCGTCCATTTACATAGGTTGAATGAACTCTTTGACTGTGTTTGGTTTTTTCTGTGTAAGTTTTAGCTGCGACACACCGATTTACTCGGTAAATACTCAGTTATTACCATGTGTCAGGCAGTGTATGAAAGCACATTCCCAGAGGACCATAAAACCATTTGGTAGGTTACTTAGGAACTTTGGCAGCTGCTATACAGGCAGACAGGATTATTTCCCTGGAGGAAAGTCATCCTAGCACCTGATTCAAGGGATTCAGGAGAGGGGCTTCCTAGAGTTTGGTGTACCTACATGCTTTTTCTTTTCTGAACTTCCAACCCAGAGTCATTTACAGAACCACCCCAAAGGATCCCTCCTGTTAAATATGCTTCCCATCACAGTCTCCCTGAGAGCTGCTGCCCGGCTTGTCCCCTTGCTTTGCTGATTAATGAAAGCATTGGCTTACTTGCTAAATGAACATCTTAGGATGACTTATGTGCTGTGACATCACAAGAAGTAATGTTTCTATCCACACAAGGACTCATTGCTCATTTGCTCACATCAGCTCTGAACCACAGCCATGAAGGGGATCAAAAGCCAGCAGCTGCACTCCTGAGAGACACTGAACTGTCCTCTTACTAAGCTGTGACAATACTAACACTCACCAAGGGCTTGAAAGGATCATACCAAAACAACACATTTTACCTGCAGTTAAAATAAACCATTTTAGACCTTTAAGTAAAATTTCCTGGTAGATTCATTCCTCTCATCCCCTTGGCAGCCGTTGTCCCCATGTTGAACATTGGCTGAGGGTCTTAACAGTTTAGCACCTGGTACAGCAGCAGTTAACCAGATGGGAGGTAATAGAGGGAGTTACCATGAAGTTGGAACTCGAGAAGAAATAGCAGAAGCTGGCTATTTTCCAAATGGAAGTATTCTAAGCACGACGTTACCTGCTTTTGATCTAAGAATTGTGCTGTTGTGTTTGCCTAAGTATGATTTCATTTTGCAGCCTGTGATGTAAAAACTTGCCTTGACTTCTTGCAAGCTTTTTTCTTCAATAAATAGTCACAAAGGTAAAAATAATCTTGTGTTTAGACCATCGTGTCCTGATGTAATTATTCTTTCTTCATTTTACTTAATAATGGCTATTCCGTATGGGCAGGTAAATGGATAGTAGAAGATGCCAGAGGAGCTAGAAGTATGTGTATATAAGAACAGCATAAGTCATGAATTTAAAGCATGGAAGCGATCATAAAAAGACAGATTGCTAATAGCAGGTCTGTCAGAGCAGCTCTTTACCTGATTTCACGGAGGGTGGGGACATGGGAGGCTCTCCTGGGTTTTGGTCTTGTTCTGTTTGGAGATCCTGCCTGCCAGCCAGGGCTGGCCCGGTCACACTTCCTTTCCATTTGTGAGCTCTTTTTTTTAATTGGATATTTTATGTATTTACATTTCAAATGTTGTCCCCTTTCCCAGTTTCCCCCTCTCCTATCCCCTCTCCCCTGCTACTCCCTCCCACCCATATATACTCCCACCTTACCACCCTAGCATCTCCTACACTGGGGAAACCAGCCTTCACAGAACCAAGGGCTTTTCTTCCTATTGATGCCAACAATGCCATCCTCTGCTACATATGCCTCTGGAGCCCTGGGTTCCTCCATGTGTACTCTTTGGTTGGTGGTTTAGTCCCTGGGAGCTCTGGGGCGGGGGGGTCTGCTTAGTTGACATTGTGGCTCTTCCTAAGGGTTGCAAACCTCTTCAGCTCCTTCAGTCCTTTCTCTAACTCCTCCATTAGGGTCCCCGTGCTCAGTCCGATAGTTGGTTGTGAGCATCTGCATTTGTATTGGTCAGAATCTGGCAGAGCCTCTCAAGAGACATCCATACCAGGCTCCTGTCAGCAAGCACTTCTTGGCATCAGCAGTAGTGACTGGGTTTGATGTTTGCAGATGAGATGGATCCTCAGGTGGGGCCGTCCCTGGGTGGCCTTTCCTTCAGTCTCTGCTTCATACTTTGTCCCTGTATTTCCTTTAGACAAGAGCAATTCTGGGTTAAATTTTTGAGAAGGGTGTGTGGTCTGATCCCCCAACCAGGGACCTTGCCTAACCTCTGGATGTGGTCTCTACAGGTTCTCCCTCCCCTTTGTTGGACATTTCAGCCAATGTCACCCCATGGGGTCCTGGGAGCCTCTTGCTTTTCTGGCATCTGGGACTTGCTGGTGGCTACCCCAAGCCCCAGTTCCCTATTCCTCTTTGCTATACATCTCTGTTCAGACTCCTGACCCTCTGTATGTCATCCTCATCTCCTCTCATACCTGATCCTGTACCCCTTTCCCCTCTCCCTCCTCTCTTCCTCCCAGGTCCCTCCCCCCTCTACCTCCAGTGAGGATTTCGTGAGCCCTTAGAGTGCTTTTCTCCCACTCCGCCTCATCTTTTCAGATCCGCTCCTCCTATGTCTTAGTTCCCACACCTCAGGTCATTTGATTCTCTCACAGAGTTCATCCCAGAATTCCGTAACCACGTAGATGTATGCTGATTATGATGCCATTAGTGGGAAATTCTGTGACTTTATCGTGATGTAGTCATGCCAGAGACTTGAAGGTCTGGAGAGTCTTTGAGAAGATGGTGCTGATCCTGTTGTTAACCAGTTCAAATGGCCCAACTTAAAGTTTGCTTTGTATTTCGGCTTGCTATTTCAAAGCTATCGTTATTGAAAGGTTCACATCTTTGTGATCACGTATCAGTTACTTTTTCATCTCTGTGACAAGTATGTGACAGGAACAACCCAAGAAAGGGAAGACCCTTTGGTTCCTGGCTTTAAAGGTCCATTCTGTCGTGTCACGGGAGAGCAGAGCAGGTCACTGGATGGCAGGAGAGGAGGCAGAGACAGGAATGCCTGTGTCATGCTGGCTCCTGCCAGCCCCAGCCCAGGGGTTGGCATTGCCCACATTCAGAATCTCTCTCTGTATTCTGTTGGTCCTCTGGAGATGCCCTTCTAGACACACACAAGAACTCTTCACCGGCCTTGTAGGTGCCTCTCCACTCCGGGATATTGATAAAGAGGATAAACCATCAGAGACCACAGTCAGTATTTCATGCTGAATGTTAACTGGAGAGCTCATTGATTGGTTTCAGGATCTAGAACTACTCTAATGTTGCTGACTACTGCCATTCTGTATTTTGTTCTGTATTGTGATCATTTTTCTTTCCTGTTTCATTTTTATTGTAGAAAGTAATTTTAATACCTTCATGAAACTAAACATTATCTGAAACTATACTGCTAATGTCATGAACTATATGTGATTTATATTTTTCAATGATAAGAATACAGGAAACTCATTGACTAACAACTAGAAAAATGCTTAGTATAACAGAACCATTTAGTGTTACTGTCTGGAGGACTAATACTGCAAGACTATTTATTGCCTCCCTCTTTGGGGCAGTTAAACTTTGTCAGCATAAAAAGGAACCTGGGCTTGATCCCAGAACCAAAATGTGTGTATAAATACATGGGTAAATAAAAATCTCTCAGCAGATATAGATGGTATCTTTTACTTCATCCATATTTCAATATTCCCGTTGTTATCAAATTTGAAGCTACGTTGTGGGTATTATAAAAGTAATAAGGTAGAGTTTGAAGTAGTGCAGAAGTTGTCTGACGTATTCAGTGAGGTGTTTAGAAATCTTTTTGATTCATAACTTTTTCAAGGTCTTTGCAGCAAAATCCTTTTAATTTCTTTGCATTTTTAAAAGCACACATGAAATATACTTTATGCTAACACTGCATATATGAATTGTGACTTTCTGGTAGTACTAGAAATATAAAGTAGTAATTGATTTATCTCACAAACATAAATGTGAAGCAAAGAATCCTCATAGAAGATAGCCCATTGTCTACTGTCCTATTATACAGAACTCAAAAGTAGATACAAGTCATAGTCTGAGGAAGGGAGAATCAGAACCCAGACAACATACAATTGTGCACGTGTGCTTTTCTGTTGGACACAGTCTTCTATCAGGCTTTCAGTATAGTCAGGACAGACATGTATGAAGATAGCCCTCCGCATACACCCTGGATCCAACAGAGTTTGACTATTCAGTGCTGTTCGCAGAGGGTCTGAAGTGACTTGAGGAAGGCCTTTCTTTTCTTTTGCTCACTTCAGACACTGAGAGCACACTTGCCATGATCAGCCTCTTTGCCTGAGGAGAATCTATGACGTCAGCCCTCTAAGTCATACATCTGCATGTTAACAAAGGATAGATAATTGAACAGTTGTTGAATGTAAAGAAACAATGTGAGATGTTCTAGTGGCTTATTGGACTAAATTCATAGACAAATATATGTAAGTATGTGCACACACACAAAAGGATTTTCTCAAAGCAAGGTTTCTGCATCTGTATCTTTCTTGAAAATGTCTATTTTCACATGTTAACTGCCATTTCAATTAAGATTTCAGTTACACATAGAGTTAATTTGACAAGGTCTAAAGGGGGCTTTAAAGCAATTCATTTCAGAGTGTTCTTGAGTTTTGTTTCTATTTAAACCATTAAAAGCTTACTCTCAATGCTAGTAGCATTCAACCAATGTTTACCATGTCACCGAAAGCCTTGTATGCAGCTGTGTGTGTGAAATTAGCAGACGACCTTCTCTGCCTACTTTTTCTAGTTTTCTTTAAAGTTAGGAATTACATGAAATATCTTTTTATGTTACCTTTCCAACAAAATGAGCTATATATTGAAAACAAATAACATGCCTTCTCACTTAATGTGCACAGTATTTGTAATCTCTTAGTGAGTGGAAAAACAGTTTACCCCGAAAGTTATTTTCAAAATAAGTTATATTTTTGCATGTAATTGGAAAAAATTTTCTGTAAAGCTGTTTTAAATCTGGTTGCTTGTTTGGTGTTTTGAATCAACATTTATAGTATTAGTAGCAATGGAGATTAATCTTCAAATGGGAATGGTTTAAAAATATTGAAGCTGCAAAGTTATAATGTTTCTGTCCTTGTATTTATTAGGAATAAGTATTAACAGAATCCTAAATAATCGTGTGTCTACTCAAAAGGGGGCTTTAATTTCAGTGAACTTTTACAGAATTTTTTCTTCTCCCATACATTACATCCTGACTGCAGTTTTACCTCCCTCCTCTCCTCCCAAAATCACTCCTCCTTCATTTCCAGTATAAAAGAGCAGACCTTCCTTGGACAGCAAACAAACGTGGCACAACAAGTTACTTCATAGATTTCATATCAGGGCTGGATGAGGCACCCATTAGGAGGAAAATGGTCCAAGCACAGGCAAAAGAGTCAGATTCAACTCTTGCGCCTACTGTTGGCTTCTCCTCTCCTCTTTATCTAGTCCAGGGCCCAATCTGTGAAACGCTGCTACCCGCAGAGTGGGCCTTCCCAACCCAGTTAACTCAATGAAGAAAACCCCTCAGAATTATGTGCACAGGCCTGTCTCCTAGGTGATTCTTTGTCAAGTTGACGGTTAACCATCACACCTTTATAAGAAATTTTAAACTTATACTTCTTAAATATCTTCTAAGGGAAGTAGAATACTGCCACAATGTGAAAGTGGTTATAATTTATAATAATTGATAAAGATGTCATGCTGATTTTGATTGATTGAAATATATTTAATGACCAACTGGAAATATATAATAAAAACAATAAATCATCTTCTATTACTATTCTTCTTGTATATTTCTCTGTGTAGAGTATGCATGTGGGTGTGTCTGCATGTTCTGTTGTGGGGGCTCCTGTGTGTGTATGCTAGTTCACGTGCACATATGGAGGCTCATGTCGTGAATCTTCTTTGATCACTCTGTCTGTCTTATTCATCGAGGCAGGGCCTGGAGCGTGCCCTCATGGGCATTCTAGCTAGATAGTTGTTCTGGGAATCCCTTGTCTCTGCCATTGGTGGTTGGGATTACAGGCTGCTGCCACATCTGTCTGGCATTTCTCCGGGTGCTGAAGATGCAAATCTCAAGTCTCACACTTATGTGGCAAGTATTTTACTCACTGAGCCCGCTCCCAGGCATTTTCTAGCACTATGATTACCAATGCTAGTAACAGATATAAATCGGAAGGTATTATTCAATTAAAACATGACATATTTTTATGTCTAGCTATAATGTAACTTAACATAAATGAGTTGCAGAGTAAGAAGAAAATATGAGACAGTTCTAAAGTCATTCGGGACTCCATTTAATTACAATGAGAAGATTTCTCATTGATGGGTTGTTTCATTGTGGAATTACTGTTAGAGCTTATTATGACTGCCATTCAAGTTCTAGACTAATCCAAAGGGGAATGTTTTTTTTCTAACAGGAGGTTATGTTTAAGCAATCTGTCCTGGGTGTTTGAAAGAACTGTGCATATTGGCAGTGTCCACCGAGAAACTGTCAGTGCATTTATTAGTAGTAAAATTCAAGTGATGACTGCATTCAGTAGCCTGGCTCCTGCTGCATCATCATAGTTACCCTGAGCGTGTGCTGCCCCGGAGCCCTGCAGAGTGAGAAGCTGCTCTTTACACCCGCCTCTTCATTTTGAATTTTACAATTAGGTTTTGCAGAAATTCTGTAGGATTTTTTGTTGGATTTGTAATACTTTTGCTTAAACTGGAATATAAATAAAAACGTTATTTCTTTTCTATAGTGAGTATAGTTCTCCATTAATTTGACTTATTAAACATTTGAAACTATATTTCATATTTGTTTTATTAAGTTATATGTAAGTCCCTCATAGGTCACATTATTATATTTTACATTTTAAAAACAATTATAGTTTTAAATTTTGTATCCATCTGAACAGAGAGGCAGCTAAATATTGAACTGCTATATTTAGAAATTTTGTTTATTTATATCTTCAAAGTTTAAAAAAATTAAAGTAATTTACCTTGGGCGTGCTTTGTACACAGTAACTACACAGGGAGCAAATAAGTATAACTTTTTCTTTCTATTTCAGTTTTTATGGTGTCTCTCTCTTAACTTTTTGCTTTGTACAATGTCCAATAAAATCTTTCATTTCATCATGGATGTAATGGGCAAACTTATGGCAAGAGAGTCTGTTTGTCTAAAGGTTTTTGTTTGGCACATTGTGGCTGATAAAAGATTTGCTTGTTTCTAGTTTGTTTAGAGGTTGTTTTTGTTTGTTTTGTTGTTAATATTTTCCTTTGGTGTCTTACTAAGAATGACATTCTGGGTTTCATGTGTGCTTGACAGACACTTTAGCCTTGCCCTGATAAGAGTTTTTATATTTTTAAAATTCATGAATCGATGTTACAGCTCTCAGAAACATTCTGCCCAGTGAAATAATCACAGAACACTGTGAACATTTTAACATAAAATAATGTAAATTATGAAATAAGTCATATAAATGCATATATATGGTTTCTAATGTTACATTTTAAATTTCTTGGATAAATCCTCGTTGATCATGGTGAATGGTTTTAAAAATTTTGCTGGATCCAGCTTGCTAAACTTTACCCGGGATTTCTGTGACTGTGACAGGTTGGCCGGTGTATGGCTTCCCTTCTTCCCACAGAAAGAAGCATCTTCTGGTCCGTGGCAGCACTTTTTCAGTCTGTCTCGGACAGCTCTCTCTGAGAGGATACTGTAGTTTAGAGGTCTTTCATGAATGTACTGCCCGTTTCCGTGCATTGTTGTCTCTGGTAAGCTCATTAAGTCCCCAGTCTAAGTACCACAGCATGATATATCTACGTCCTTTTCCTTGGCCCAGACCCTTCTGCTGTACACTAGAATGTTCATTGACCAGCTTTATTTTTCTGAGTTACTTTGGTATTCATTAGTTTTGAGGGGTTCTCAAAAATATAGTCTAAATATAATTCCTTTATTAAATAGTTGAAAATATTTTCTCCCAATTTGGGACTTTTCATTTGATTTTTCCCAATGTGTAGCCATTAAGGCATATTTACATTTACCCATAGTAACTACTACCCTATTTTCTTCATACTGCGATACAGTCTGTTGAAATAGGAAGTTAATTTTCAGTCCTGGCTTATTTCTTCAGACTGTCTTCTTCATTCAGATGCCCCTCACTTTTTCTGTTGGATGTTTTATCAAGCGATTTTTGATGGTAAATTTTTTTATGAGTATATCTCAAATATTGTTCTCTTTTCCAGGTTCTGCAGTAGCTTTCAGGCTTCAGATTTTATTTTCTCCTTCATTACTTTATCTTGAATAAGCTAGACCTGATCTGGGTTAATGTTCCGTTTATTCAGAACACACTTGGAGAGCTCCTACAGTCTGTGCACCGTCCTGTGTTCTGTGCTATACAGTCTGGGAGTACCTTGTCTTACGTGTGCTTCATGTGGGCTTGTTTAATGTCTGTGCTCTTGTAAAGATCAACGACCAGATACAAACAGTGCTTAGTTGCCAGGAAGTGCTATGTTACTTGGGAAATCGCCTGCAGGTCTTGTTTCACTCCTGATGCACCTTTTAAGAACCTATAGTTTGAGTCTTTGATTTTTTTGAATGAATGTGAATTTATAGTTGTCAGTGACTCTTCAACTCATATTCTTACCTGATTTTCACATGCATCTTTATTCATTTAGTTGTAAAGTTTGCAGCAGTCTGTGTCTAGCACACCAGTGTCAGGCAGCCTGTACTCTAATCCAGGTGTTTTCTGGGATGCCTCCATAGTGCAGCCCCCACTACCAGATAGTTTAATATTTTTAGATGCAGGGCCTTTTATTTGAGAGAGATAGGAGATATCTTTCTAGCTCCAATTCTGATACCTAAAGCAAATTTCATCTGGTTTCAGGTTCAGCAGTACACATGGGCCCTTTTCTCCATCTGTTTCTAACCTCTGCATTTACTTACTGGTGTTCTCTTTATTGAAGGGTTTCACCAGCTTACTTATGTGATTCTGTATACTGCTATCAAGATGTTGCCCTTTATTTCCCATTCTAGGTATAATAGTGATCACTTGGGGAGATAATTTGAGAGATGCTAAGCAGATGCGCGCGCGCGCGCGCGCGCGTGCGTGTGTGTGTGTGTGTGTGTGTGTGTGTGTATGTGGGTGTGTGGGTGTGTGGGTGTATGCAGCTAGAACTTACCTTTGCCCAGAATTTTGGCTAGATTTCTGAATTCGATATGTGGTATGCTCCATGCTCTTCATACATGCATAGGTAAGTCCCTCTTATGTCGGTACCATCACTTTCAGAATCAATTATTGAGGTTCAGTGTAGATTCAATTATAGATTAGTTTGTGGCACTGAAATCTAGTTGCATGCTGACCTCTTCTTGACTTTGAAACTTGATTTCTTAAAATAAAGAAGTCCTTGATCTCAGCTTGCTTTGTGGTCTTTTGCTTCTTTTTCAAGAGGATATAGGGAAGCGTGTGGAGCGCGGTGACCTCCTGAGAAGTACTGCTCGGTTAGCTTTCTGCAAAATTAATAAGAGAATCAAAGGCTGACTCACCATCTCCCAAATGACTTTTTTTTTACTCCAGGAAAATCATCATATTCTCTGTTGCCACAAGGGTTCTTTGATTTTTCACACCATTGGATGTATGCTTTATTAATATAATAGACTGCAGACAACTCCTTCTGAGCTTTTATCTCCTAAAAAAATTGTTCTTGGCATCATTTGTTCACAAAGTGTATGGTGTAGCCATTGTCATTGCTGTTAGACAGTGGTTGGTCCTTCTCCGCTTCTCTGATCCTCTGACTCTAATTACACATCAAATTGGTTCCTGGTCCAGTCTCTCGGATCTGTGCCAAAATATTGTTTCTGATTTCATTAAGGTTCTTTTCTTAAACCCTTGGCTTCTGCATTTTCTTAATTGAAGTTTTTTATGTACCAGGCTGTCCATCTATTAATTGCTTCCTATTACAAAAAATACTGCATATTTCTTTATTTTTTAATTATGATGTGAAAATGTCCCCTAAGTCTTTCAACCATATTCATCATCTTAGCATTTATAGATGCGTAATTCTCCATTTTAGAACCCCTTTCTCAATACTACTTTAGGCCTCGTCTCCTTTACTTCTAAAGTCGATTTCCTTTCAAGTATTATTTTATTAATTTCCTCCGCCTCACCGCCCACCCCTCAGCCTCATCTGGTCAGCCTTCTTTCTTCTGGTTACCAAGACTGTCCTGCCAGAGCTTCTGCAGACTTCGATGTGGATTTTGTTGTTATGGCCTTGATCTTCTTGTGTTTTATGATTCAAACCATTCTCCATTTTCTTCTTTGCACTCAGTGTCCTCTGCACGTTCGTCACCCCTCATCTGGCTCTACATTATTTCCTTAGACACTGCAGTAGGCAGTGGCTTAATGACCATCCTTCGATACCATCAGTGCACCTCGAATGCGTGTGTCAGACATGGACTGCTAGCTTCGTTTAGTTTATGTCACTTGCTAGGAGAATATTTGATTTATATTTTCCATTTATATACCTCTGTTTTGAAATTCACCTTGTGAGAACTTGTAGGCTCATGCCTTTCCATGTCACTTCCGTCTGCGCTGCTGTCCCTTGCTGCTTCCGTAGTTTACAGTCTGATTTTCTTCTCTGTTCAGTACTTTCTCATCCATTCGAGCTTTTCAGCAGACATTACGCACTTCCGCACCTGAGGCTCCTTTCTTCGGAACACAGACTTAGTTTGTACCACATTGAATTAGCTGTCAACATCATGATATTTGAGGACCACAAAACTGATTTCTGGATATTTTGAAACAAGATCTGTGAGTATTGAGCCGTCACCTCTCAGGGGCACACGTAGGTTGCATAGTTCAGAGACAAGGTCATAATGAAATCACACTTACTTTCAAAAGTCACGATTGTTAAATAAACAATACACTAAACCAACAAACAGATAATAGGTTCATTTTTAACCCTTACGTTTGTAAACTTAAAACTTACACTTCAGGGTCGGGGATTTAGCTCAGTGGTAGAGCACTTGCCTAGCAAGCGCAAGGTCCTGGGTTCGGTCACCAGCTCTGAAAAAAAGAAAAAAAAAAAATTACACTTTAAAGTAGGTTAAAAGGGGAAGCAATAATAATTGTCAAACATTTAAAATGAGAAATAATGAAATTGTCACTCATCCAGTGTTGTAGACTATCTCTAAATTTCTTTCTAGACAGATATTAGATACACTTTTCTTTCTAGCTAGAATATAACCTAAACATGGAAAATTACAAAGTAATGCGAAGGGTGGGTATCATGCTGAAGAGGCCACTTACTCAGTGGGCATCAGGCTTGCTGTGCGAGCATGAAGACCTGAGTTCAGATTTTAGCACCCAAGGAAAAGCCAGGAACAGCAGCGGTCGTCAGAGGATGGACACAGGGCTCCCTGGATAGTCAGTCTAGCCAAACTCCCTGTCCCAGGGAGAACGCCCTCTCCTCTCCCAGGCACCAGTGAAACCGAAAATACAGAGTAAAGAATCACCAGAAATAATGTGAGAAGATAATAATCAGTGAGTCAAGGCTCCATAAGAGTAGTAAAGGAACGGCCGAAAGGCACAATTAATACATTAGAGGAATGAAAACAGTCAAGTACCATAGTCACATGTGAGGCATAATCTTTAGCTTATTCTTCTGGTTTCATTATTTGGCCCCTGTAGATAGTTTGTTTCTTTCTCTCTTTTTTGTTTTTGTTTTTCTGTTTTGTTTTGTGTTTTTGCTTTTTTGTTTTTCTGACAGGGCTTTCTTATGTAGCTCTGGCTGTCCTGGAACTGTCCTGAACACCAGGCTGACCGTGAACTCAAGAGATCCCCTGTCTCTGCCTCCTGAGTGCTGGGATTAAAGGCTTGCTCCTCCACCAGGGTCCCTGTAGGTATTTGAATTAGGAAGCTTGTTGTGCTTTTTTGCAGCTAGAGTGTTTTAAATTGTTTTACATGGATGGACGTGTGCTCTGTGTGTCTGGTGCTCTAGAGGCCAGAACACCACACTGGACTCCCTGGGACTGGCCATGAGTCTCCATGTGGATTTGGCTGTCAAGCTAAGGTCCTCTGGAAGAGCATCCAGTGCTTTTGTCACTGAACCATCTCTCCAGCCACTTAGCTATAGTATTTTTTTTAACTGTGTACTAATTAAGGCCAAATTTGTGTATCATAAATTACTTTAAACTGAGCAATTTGGTATGTTCACAGGATTGTACATATATTACCTTTATATAATTCCAATTAACTTTTAGCAGCACAAATAAAGCTCTGAATACACTACACAGTTACTATATATCATCTACTCTCCACTGTTCCACTGTTCTACCGTGGCCTTGCTTTGCCTGCCTGCCTGCCTGCCTGCCTGCCTGCCTTCCTTCCTTCCTTCCTTCCTTCCTCCCTTCCTTCCTCCCTTCCTTCCTTCCTTCCTTCCTATCTTGTCTGTTTATCTATCTTTTTGTGGCTTGATATTCATGAATGCGTATATGGCATAGTACATTCTGTAGTCTTTTGTGTCGGGTTTCTTTAACTTACATAATGTTCACAAGTTTCATCATAACTTTATTTGTTTGATGGATGGATAATATTACATGATGAACATAAGTCATAATCCCTTTATCCATTACTGTTGATAGACACTTAGATTATTTCTGCCTTTTAGCCATTGTAAATAACGCCACTGTACATTATCAAAGACAGTTGTTCTTTTCAGCTCTGTGCTTAGATGCTTAGATGCAGTGTGATTGGGAAGACAGGCTGTTCTGGTACCTGGCTTCTGTTCCTGGTCTTGAATGATACTTGGGCAGCTGCACAGCTGTGTCCTTTTACTCTAGATGGAGCTGCTGTAATAGCCTTCAAAGTAAAATGTCACTACAGTTATGTACAGGCTTTCCAGGCACTTGACAACGGCACTTTCCCTAATATGTTCAACAACATGACCACAGTGAAGCGTTGTTTCAAGCTCATAGCGTTATACCTAGGGAAGTGTGGCCATGTAAACAGTATTCCTGCTGGGTTGGGTTGTTGTCCTTTCTCTACTTTGGGTTGTATCACCCTCACTTTTATGTCATGCCCGATGAGCAGAATTCTCTGATGACTAGTGATGAAACCATTCTTTTTCAGTCTACATTTATATCTATCCATGTATAATCGTCATAATAAAAATAGTAAACTAAACCAAGCTATGACCATCTTGTTCCTTTAAGATTACAGTAGAATTGTTAGATGCCGGTCTCAGAATTAATCTGAATACATATTTATTATATATATTAAACAGGTTTTACTTTAATAATATCTAATTAATTAGTTCAGAATGTTATTTTTTTGCTTTTCTTGCACCAGAATTAACTGTGTTTTTAGGTTGATGTTAAACCTGAATTTCTTGAAGGCGCTACAAGAATTACTTCCCTATAGGTGGATGCAGTCGTTCAGTTCTGCATGCCCATCGCAGTGTGTGCAATTTCGTGTACCGCATGCAGCAGGTAAACGTTGCCTGTTGTGGTTTTGAAAGTTAGAAGAGTAGTACTAATGATAATGAAAGGAAGCCAGATGTTTACACCAGCAACTGAGATGAGATGCCAGTCATCAGCCATGGTGAAAGCAATGTTCATCTGTAGTTTGTTTCACACTGAAGAGGCCAAATTATGTAACACATCTGAAATTATGAGAAAACATCCTAGTGATGGTGCCTTCTTGATTATGGTGGCTGTTAGCTATCAGAAAGAAAATAGAAATCTAGAAAATATGTTTTGTTGCTAACAAATTTTCATAAATTATCTTTTGGTCTGATATTAATTTTAGTAGTGGAGTTCTTCCCGATAAAGCCCACAAGTTCCATTCTGAACACACTGGCTTATGTGTCAAATAGTTTTTTAATATAATTATCCCCAGTTTTGAGGATTGAACTTGGGGTCTCCTGTGTGCTGGGCAAGCAAGCACACTATCCCAAACAATGTTGCCTGTCCCAGTTTATTTTATGCAGAGTTGATTTACACAGAAGCTGTAAGAATACCCCTGTATAGACATGGAGAGTGTGTGGTGTGTGTGTAGAACTAAAGGATTAC